>NW_024080651.1:6697810-6714611 GCF_003009895.1 Hyaena hyaena
GGGTGTTATGCTGAGCGAAATAAGTCAGGCAGAGAAGGACAAATATCATATGTTTGCACGTATAGGAGGATTAGGAGGAACTTGACGGAGGAACAAGGGGGAGAAGGGCGGAAATGGTGGGGGAAAGGGAGAGAGACAAACCATGAGAGACTCTTGAATGCTGACAAAAACTGAGGACTGATTGATGTGGGGGGGAGGGGGGGATGGGCATGGAGGAGGACACTTGTGGGGATGAGCACTGAGTGTTATGTGGAAACTAATTTGACAATAAACTATTTGTAAAAAAAAAAAAAACACTGAAAATAGGAAAACTTAATTCTTTACCCAGGGAAACTGCCTTTCACAAATGAAGCCTAAATAAAAAATTTCCTACACACATAGAGTGACAGGATTGATCATCAGCTATCCAGATGTACAAGAAATGGTACTGGACACCCCTCAGGGAGGAGGGAGTGATTCCAGAAAGAATCTGATTCTACAAAATAAATGAAAAAATCACAAATGCTAACTAATGGAAAAAAATATCAAGACTTATTCTAGTATCTAAATCTCTTTAAGGTAATTCACTATCAAATCAAATCTAATACCTTTGTATTTGGGACTTTGTAATACAGGTAAAAGTAACATTTATGAATTACAGCAAAGATGCTGAAAAGAGAGAAGTTCATACTAAGGCTATGACACTCTGTGTGACCTGTGGGAATGACTACGGGACAGGATAATACAATAGTCATAGGTACAGTTAATATCACCTCACAAAAAGATAAAATGTAAAAACGAAATATGGTTCATTAATTTCAAAAGACAGAAATGGGAAAAGAAACAAGTAGAATATTGACAAGGAAACAGAATACACAATGACGCTGTATGGAAATGATAATACTAATCACATCCAGGAAATGATCTAAATACAGTAAAAAGATTGTGAAACTGAGTTTAATAGCAACACTTGACTCTATGCTGCATTTAAGAACACACTTTAGATAAAAACACATTAAAATCCAAGTGTAAGTTCAGAACAAATTCCCACCAATTCTGATCCACAATGTAGAACATGAAACATTCACAGGGAACAGAGAATTGGGGAAGACAGTTGAACACTTACAAATAGGCAGAATGAAAAAAATTATGTTGCATGTATGATACACACACACACACAGAAAAGAAATATTCACAGTACACATTTCATGAGAAAATGATACAGAAACGCCCTTCACCTTTCCTCCTTTCCCCTACATTTTAAGAATTTTCAAATGCAGGGGCGCCTGGGTGGCTTAGTCGGTTAAGCGTCCGACTTTCGCTTAGGTCATGATCTCGCGGTTCGTGGGTTCGAGCCCCGCGTCGGGCTCTGTGCTGACTGCCAGCTCAGAGCCTGGAGCCTGTTTCAGAGTCTGTGACTCCCTCTCTCTGACCCTCCCCTGCTCACGCTGTCTCTCTTTCTCTCCTAGAAATAAATAAAACAATAAAAAAATTAAAAAAAAAGAATTTTCAAATGCAGGGGCACCTGGGGGCTTAGTCGGTTAAGCGTCCGACTTTCTCTTAGGTCATGATTTCGCGGTTCGTGGGTTCGAGCCCCGCGTCGGGCTCTGTGCTGACTGCCAGCTCAGAGCCTGGAGCCTATTTCGGAGTCTGTATCTCCCTCTCTCTCTGACCCTCCCCTGCTCATGCTGTCTCTCTCTCTCTCTCTCTCTCTCTCTCTCTCCCCTAGAAATAAATAAAAATATTAAAAAAAAATTTTTTTTCAAATGCATAGTGACAAGAGCGCCTCTAGGAGAACCCAGAGGTGAGCACAGCTCCATGTGAACCAGATCTGTGAAGTCCACCCAGATGCAGAGATTCTCTCCAGCAGCCTGAGGAGTGTTGGAGAACAAGAAGCCAGAGGCACCATAAGAATGTCCTGAAGGAAAGGGACGGAGCAGCAAGGAACTGAAAGCAGTTCCATTCCCAGGTTGGAGCCACCAGGGCTGCTCGTTCTCTCAGTAAGGACATCATACGGTGCCAGACCAGGGATAAGAATGTTTTGTCTGGCACCATGACCCACTATGGAATGCACTGCAGGTGCATGACCTGTCAAGGTGCCAAATACTATGTTGTATGTGTTTGCTGTTATCAGACAAATAGCAAAATAAAAGGTTTGAGCTGAGAGACTGATGCTTTGGCTCCTGAGGAGTGGCAGCCCCTGATTCTTAATTCTCTCCTCACCACACCTTTTAGAACCTGTCTCTCTCTCTCTCAATGGAGCATTTTCACTGGGATCTCTGAGGGCATGAGGGAGGGAGGCTTGAGATGACTAGTCTCAGCTGTGGATTCGGCAAACAGAACTCTTGCCTGCACCCTCTCCTCCTCCCACTCCTCACTCTCTGTCCAAGTGCTGCCCATAGTCTCAGTCCCCACAGGATCCTGAGCATGACTGTGACCCTGGGCCCAGCCCAGGGGATGCTGTGGGAGTAAGATCACTGAGAATGTGCCCCACAATCTTCTGATCCTGCAAGCTGTGTAGTCCACAATACACGTAGGCAGCCCCCAGCAGAGTGGCCATGAGACCCCTGTCAATACCACATCCCCAGGAGAAAGAGAACCAAGCAATAATGAGGAGCAAACCCAGCAGCACCCAGGCCAGGCCCCTGCACTGCCAAATCCACCATCCCCACAGATTCTCCAGCTCTAACCTGGGACACAACCGTACTGAACCTCACAACAGCCAGGCTGAGGGGGCTCCTTTATAGGCCAGGTCAGGATGGGGAACACAGGGAATCCAGGGACACAAACCCTGTTGCCTAACTTGACCTCACCCTCCCTCCCATCCCCCTCTTGTCAAGCTCTGACCCAAAGGGCCAAGGATCTCAATCCAGGACACCAAGGCTCTCCTTCTGGTCTCACCTCAATTTTATCTGTTTCTGTGAACCTAGTCTCTCTGGGCTTCAGTTTTATGGGCTGTGAAATGAGGATGCTTATACTGATGCTAGAAATGCTTTTCTGTTTCAAATTAAATTATACAAATCATTTTAACAGCTTTATCCATTAAACAGAGACTCTGTGGGATCTCTGTGAGTAAGAGCTGGTCTGGAAATCTCTTGTCCATCCTCTGCAGAAACCCATGCAAATGACTCAGCAAAGTGTGATCTGTATGATGTGAAATTGAAGAAGCAGGTCTGAATTCGCAGATTTCAATGTCCTCTCAAACCACCTACTGGGGTAATGTAGATATCCTCCTGCCCCAAAGTCCAAGAGATGTGGGTTGGGATAAAAATAATAGCAGTAGAAATAATAATACTAATAAAGATTTAGGCGCACAAAATGAACTTTATGCCGGAAGTATCACCTGTTCCCACTGATGAAAATCTGCACTAATTAGGGTGGGGAAGCATTAGTCTTGACACATAACACAGGAATGTGGTGGCTATGGGACATCACACAGGTGAATCTGGACACTGACTCTTTTCAAATGCACTACACTGTACCCTACACTCTGTATTTTGTGAGAAGGCACTGAGTTAGTCCAGGGCATTTCAACCCTGGGACAAGTACAGGAATCGCATCTGTCCTGTCTCCTGCACAGTGTAAGTGACCTGTGTGTGCTGGGTTGGGGAGAGGAGTGGGGCAGCTGTCTGGAGGAGGCTGGGCTCCCTGGTCCCCACACTTTCTCAGGTGACAGGTGCTGAGACCTACAGGTGGGAATGACCTGCAGGAGGGAATCTCCTTGTCTGAGTCCTCCACCAGCAGGGGGCAACAGAGTTGCAGCAGGAACAGCAGGACAGAGGCTGGGGCTGCCCACGTGGAGCCTCATAGGTAGAGCAGACCTGGGGGTGAGCAGTTATTCAGGGTTCAGTCCTCACAAGATATCCAGACAACTTGGCCTGTTTCCACAGGATGCAAGAACCTTTCTTGTTCTGAAGGGCAGACACACTGTGACAATCAGTGCATTGACAGAATTGTTGACACTGAATTCTACACCTGGGAAATAAAGGTTACCACCCTTCCCACCAGTGTTCCCAGGGAGCTGACTCGTCTGTGATAGACATGTCCAGAATACCTTGACCACTCACCCTCTGCCTCTCCTTCCCTACCACCAAGCACAGTTCCAGGGGTCATGTTTCTAGGCTCAGGGGTCTCTCAGGGGGCTGGAGACCAGGCACTCAGAGTCCCTGGTGGCTGGCAGAGCATCCACAGTGTCTCTGTGAGGCTGTCTCCAGAGTGAGGTGCATTCTCACTACCTGACACCACAGCTCTTGTCCTGGAGCTGTCCTGGTTTAGTGACAGTATCCAGCTCCCTACAGAGATCCTGGCTCTGGCTCTAAAGCACACCCATGTGGGAAGACATAACCCTAACAAGACATGGAGCTTCATGGTGGCTTTTTAAGTCAGGGGTGGCCACTCACATAATTTGTACTATTTCATCTAACACTGATGAAAAACAGAAAAGATTAGACAATGGCAATGGCACCCCCTGCTGTAGGATGGGGGGTGTCATAGAGATGGAGTTACCACATGACAATAGACTGGAAAGTGTGGTGAATCTCCAACAGCAGGTGGTTGTTGAACAAGTGGACTCTCACAGACAAAATGGCGAACATTGTAATTAGAAAGCTCCACATTCTCAAGACATGCCAAGGATGGGATGACAGTGCCTCTGGGTATGCAGTGGGGACAGGAAGCAGTAGTAGGAAGGTAATGGAGCCACAGAACCTCTTGCCCTGAATCAGGCATTGTCTGTATCTCTCAGAGGGCCCAGCCCAGCCCCACAGCCAGGCTCCTGGAAGACCACAGAGGGAGCCCAGCACAGGCTCCAAGCAGGTTCTTTCAGACGATTGTCATGTGGTCTGCTCACATGAATGTGACTGTGATCCCAAACCCTGAAGGCCAAGGCTGGTGGTCTGACTTGAGAGCTGTTTGGAGGAAGTTGGGGGCTCCCCTTTCCTTTTTAGTCACATGTTCTGACCTCACAAGTGGTTTATCAGTTAGGAGCCCTAGAGGTGGAGGAGATTTGCATAACTACTAACAATCACAGTCCCAAGGGCCTGGAAGGGAATAAGAGAAGCTAGGGTGGAGCCCAGCAGTGCTGTGGGTCTCAGAACACAGAGCTCTGGGCATCTCCACCATGGCCTGGACCCCTCTCCTGCTCCCCCTCTTCACTCTGTGCACAGGTGCTGTCCCTGACCCTCTGCCCAATCCCAACCCACACAGGACCTGAGCTGCACCTGAACCTACCCTGAGTTCAGACTGGCACAGTCTCAGTATTGAGTCCCTCAAATGAAGCCTTCAACCTGACACCAACCTCTCCTCTTCTGTTTTTTCAGGATCCGTGGCCTCCAGCGAGGTGACCCAGCCACCCACAGTATCAGTGGCCCTGGGACAGATGGCTAAAATCACCTGCTCTGGAGATATGATGGAGAAAAAATATACAAATTGGTACCAGCAGAAGCTAGGCCAAGCTCCTGTGCTGGTCATTTATAAAGATAGCGAGCGGCCCTCAGGGATCCCTGACCGATTCTCTGGCTCCAGTTCAGGGAAAACAGTCACCCTGACCATCAATGGGGCCCAGGCCGAAGACGAGGCTGACTATTACTGTCAGTCCTCTACCATCAATAATGATGCTCACAGTGACACAGGCAGATGGGGAAATGAGACACAAACCTTCCCCATCTGTGTGACACTCTCTTCACCCCAGGATGACTGCATAAAACTATCGGTAGGCCTGGCCCAAGTCCCCTGATCTGAGGCGTGGAGTCTGTCTCCTTACTCTTCACCCTCCAGACACACTCCGCACAGTGTGAATGAGCAGGGGATTCATATAGTTATTAGAACTAGATTTCCTCTATTACTGCAGGTGAAGGATTGACTGAATGTTGAGGAGGAGATATGAAGACATTTTTCAAAGACAAAATTTTTTGAGACCTCCCTAATGAAATGCTTAGATATTTAAAAATATACTGTATAGACTGACAGCAGATATGATGCTGCAAAAGAAAAGAGTGAATTTGACGTCAAGCAATTTAAGCTACTCAAAATAAAACAGAACCAAACACTAAAAATATAAATATAAGTTCGGTACCTCTAGGACAACTTAATGCCACCCAGAAGGAGTGGAGTGTAGGAACAGAGGGAGAGCAGGGAAGGAACTGATGGTGAATAACAAACTAAGTGAAGAAATAATCTGCACAAGGCTTCAAATTTGGTGAAACACATGAACTAATGTATCCAAGAGGCTCAACAAAGCTCAGGCACAGGGATCATGAGAGACAGCACAACACACAACATAATGAAATTGCTACAAACCAGTGATGCAGACACTCTCACAGCCAGAGAGGAGATGTGTTCCCTACGGAGGAACCAGCTTCATGGTGGGAGTACATTTCTCAATAGGCATGAAAGCAAAGGAACAGGGGATTAATGTCTTCACAATCCTCATAGAAAATAATATCAACTTTGATCTCGACTCAATGAAAATTACATTGAAAATTCAAGACCGAGGAGGGAGGCAAGATGGCGAAGTATGGAGCTCCATGTATTTAGCTCGCACTCATCTCTCAAAGACAAGACCTGAAGCCACGGGACACTGAGCCACAGGAGTTTGGGAAAGAAAGAGACAGAGTACACTGGGAAGGCAACCTAATAAGGCTACCTCAAGAAACAAGCCAAAGTTTGGGCGCCTGGGTGGCTTAGTCGGTTAAGCTTCCGACTTTCTCTTAGGTCATGATCTCGCGGTTCGTGGGTTCGAGCCCCGAATCAGGCTCTGTGCTGACTGCCAGCTCAGAGCCTGGAGCCTGTTTCAGTCTGTGACTCCCTCTCTCTCTGACCCTCCCCTGTTCACGCTGTCTCTCTCTCCTAGAAATAAATAAAACATTAAAAAAAAAAAAAAGAAACAAGCCAAAGTATACATGGTGAACTGTCCCAAATACCAACACGAGTAGGGAAATAAAATAACCAAAGTCTCAACAAGAGAAACAAAGAGACACCAAAGAACACTTCCTGAACACTGACTGGCCTGGACAGTCAAAGAGCCCTCTTTAATACAGCAACACCTGCAGGGACAGAGTGCAGAACAAGCATTAAAAATTAGCAAGAGATAGAAAGCTAACCAAAATGACGAAACAGAAAAACTCTCCTCCAAAGAAATTCCAGGAAGAAATGACAGCTAAAGAACTGCTCAAAACAGATATAAGCGACATAACTGAACAAGAAATTAGAACAATAGTCATAAAATTAATCACTGGGCTTGAAAAAGGCATGGAAGACATTAGAGAAACTATTGCTACAAAGATTACGGAGTTTAAAAATAGTTGTGATGAATTTAAAAATTCTATAAATGAGACACATAATAAAATGGAGGCGTCCAATGAACGGAATGAAGAGGCAGAAAAGAGAATAAGTGATTTAGAAGACACTCTTATAGAAAAAGAGAAAGCTGAGAAAAAGAGAGATAAACTGATCCAGAAACATGAACGGAGAGTTTGAGAGCTCTGTGATACAGTCAAACAGAATAATATGCGTATAATAGGAATTTCAGAAGAGGAAGAGAGAGGGAAAGGCGCTGAAGGAGTCCTTGAACAAATTATAGCAAGGAACTTCCCCAGTATGGGGAAGGAAACAGACATTGAAATCCAAGAGGCACAGAGAACTCCCCTCAGACGTAACTTGAATCAATGTTCAGCATGACATATCATAGTGAAACTGAAAAATATAAGGACAAAGAGAGAATTTTGAAAGCAGCTAGGGAGAAAAGGGCTCTAACGTACAAAGGGAAACCTATCAGAGTGGTGACAGACCTATCTACTGAATTTTAGCAGGCCAGAAAGGAATGGCAGGAAATCTTCAATGTGATGAACAGGAAAAATATGCAGCCATGAATCCTCTCTCCAGCAAGCCTGTCATTCAAAATAGAGGAGAGATAAAAGTCTTTCCAAATAAACAAATAGTGAAAGAATTTGTCACCACTAAACCAGCCCTACAAGAAATCCTGAGGGGACTCTATGAGGGAAATGGTGCAAAGAACACAAGATACCAGAGGCACCACCACAAGCATGAATTCCACAAGGACACGATGACTTCAAACCCATATTTTTCAATAATAACACTGAATGTAAATGGACTAAATGCCCCAATCAGAAGACATAAGGTAGCAGATAGGATAAAAAAGCAAAACCAGGGGCGCCTGGGTGGCTTAGTCGGTTAAGCGTCCGACTTTCGCTTAGGTCATGATCTCGCGGTTCGTGGGTTCGAGCCCCGCGTCGGGCTCTGTGCTGACTGCCAGCTCAGAGCCTGGAGCCTCTTTCAGTCTGTGACTCCCTCTCTCTCTGACCCTCCCCTGCTCATGCTGTCTCTCTCTCTCTCAAAAATAAATAAAACATTTAAAAAAAAATTTTTTAAAAAGCAAAACCAGCTATTTGCTATCTACAAGAAACCCATTTTAGACTTGAAAACAACATCAGATTGAAAGTGAGGGGGTGGAGAAATATCTCTGATGCTACGGGAAGTCAAAAGAAAGCTGGAGTAGCTATACTTAAATCAGACAAACTGGATTTTAAAGTAAAGACAGGAAGAAGGGATGAAGAAAGGCATTATATAATAATTACAGGGTCTAACCATCAGGAAGAGCTAACAATTACAAATGTCTATGCACCGAACATGGTAGCACCTAAATACATAAAACAATTAATCACAAACAGAAACACTCTTATGGATAAGAATGTGCTAATAGCAGGAGACTTTAATAGTCCACTTACAGCAATGGATAGATCAACTAGACAGAAAATCACTAAAGAAACAATGGACTTGAATGACACAATGGACCAGATGGATCTGACAGATATATTTAGAACTCTGCATCCTGAGGACATGGAATTCACTTTCTTCTCAAGTGTGCATGGCACATTCTCCAAGATAGATCACATACTGGGACATAAGGCAGCCCTCAACGAATACAAAAGAATTGAGATCATACCATGCACACTTTCAGACCACAATGCTATGAAACTTGAAATCAATTACAGGAAGAAGTCTGGAAACCTCCAAAACATGGAAGTTAAAGAACACCCTACTAAAGAATGATTGGGCCAAACAGGCAATAAGAGAAGAAATTTTAAAAAATATGGAAACAAATGAAACTGAAAATACAATAATCCAAACTCTATGGGATGTGAAAAAGGCAGTCCTCAGAAGAAAGTACATTGCACTCCAGGCCTATTTCCAGAAATTAGAAAAAGCGCAAGTGCAAAATCTAATAGCTAACCTAAAGGAACTAGAGGGAGAGCAATAAGAGGACCCAAAACCCTGAGAGAGAAGAGAAATAATAAAAAATCAGGGCAGAAATAAACAATATAGAAGCCAAAGAAACCGTTGAACAGATCAATGAAACCAAGAGTTTGTTTTTTGAAAAAAAATAAACAAAATTGACAACTCTAGCCAGCCTTCTCAAAAAAAAAAAAAAAAAAAAAAAAAAAGAGGGGCGCCTGGATGGCTTAGTCGGTTAAGCATCCGACTTTCGCTAGGTCATGATCTCGCGATTCGTGGGTTCGAGCCCCGCGTCGGGCTCTGTGCTGACTGCCAGCTCAGAGCCTGGAGCCTATTTCAGAGTCTGTGTCTCCCTCTCTCTCTGACCCTCCCCTGCTCATGCTGTCTCTCTCCCTCTTTCTCTCCTAGAAATAAATAAAAATATTTAAAAAAAAGAGAGAGAGAGAGCACTCAAATACACAAAATCATGAATGAAAATGGACTTATTACAACCAACCCCTCAGAAATACAAGCAATTTTCAGGGAATATTATGAAAAACTATATGCCAACAAATCGGACAACTTAAAAGAAATGGAAAATTCCTAAAAACACACTCACTACCAAAATTCACAAGGGAAGAGATAGAAAATCTAAACAGATAGATAACTAGTGAGGAAATTGAATCAGTTATCAAAAATCTCCCAATAAGAGTCTTGGTCCAGATGGCTTCCCTGAGGAATTCTACCATTTTTTAAATATTTTTTTTTTTACAAATAGTTTATTCTCAAGTTGGTTTCCATTGCTCATCCCCACAAGTGCCCTTTTCCGTGCCCATTTCCCCTTCCACACCCGCACACAAGTCAGTCCTCAGTTTGTTCTCACCATTCAAGAGTTTCTCATGGTTTGCTTCTCTCCCTCTCCCCCACTATTTCTCCCCTTCTTCTCCCACATGGTCCTCCATTAAGTTCCTCCTAATCCTCCTATACATGCAAACATATGGTAGCTGTCCTTCTCTGCCTGACTTATTTCGCTCGGCATAACACCCTCAAGGTCCATCCGTGTTGCTACACATGGCCAGAGTTCATTCTTTCTCATTGCCATGCCATGTAGTATTTCATCGTATAGATAAACGACATCTTCTTGAACCATTAGTCTGTTGATGGACACATAGGCTCTTTCCGTGTTTTGGCTATTGTTGAGAGTGTTGCTATGAACAATGGGGTCCATGTGCTCCTATGCATCAGCACTCCTATATGCCTTGGGTAAATTCCTAGCACTGCTATTGCTGGGTCATAATGGAGTTCAATTGTTAATTTTTTGAGGAACCTCCACACTGTTTTCCAGAGGGGCGGCACCAGTTTACATTCCCACCAACAGTGTAGGAGGGTGCCCATTTCTCCATATCCTTGCAAGCATCTAGAGTCCTCTGATTTGCTCATTTTAGCAGTTCTGACCGGTGCAAGGTGGTGTCTCAGTGTGGTTTTGATTTGTATTTCCTTGACGAGGAGGGATGCTGAGCATCGTTTCATGTGTCTGTTGGCCATCTGGATGTCCTCTTTGGAGAAGTGTCTGTTCAAATCTTCTCCCCATTTCTTCACTGGGTTGTTTGTTTTTCGGGTGTGGAGTTTGGTGAATTCCTTACATATTTTGGATATTAACCCTTTGTCTGATGTGTCATTTGCAACTATCTTTTCCCGTTCCGTCGGTTGCCTATTAGTTTTATGGGTTGTTTCCTTTGCCATGCAGAACCATTTAATCTTGATGAGGTCCCAATCGCTTATTTTTGCTCTTGATTCCCTTGCTTTTGGGGATGTGTCAAGTAAGAAATTGTTGCGGTTGAGGTCAAGGAGGTTGTTTCCTGGTTTCTCCTCTAGGGTTTTGATGGTTTCCTGTCTCACATTCAGGTCCTTTATCCATTTTGAGTTTATTTTTGTGTATGGTGTGGGAAAATGATCTAGTTTTATTCTTCTGGATGTTGCTGTCCACTTCTCCCAGCACCTACTGTTAAAGAGGCTGTCTTCTTTCCATTGGCTACTTGTTCCTGCTTTGTCAAATATTAGTTGGCTGTATACTTTTGGGTCCAATTCTGAGTTCTCAATTCTATTCCATTGGTCTATGTGTCTGTTTTTGTGCCAATACCATACTGTCTTGATGATGACAGCTTTGTAGTAGAAGCCAAAGTATGGGTTGGTGGTACCTCCCGCTTTGGTTTTCTTCTTCAATATTACTTTGAAATTCGGGTTCATCAGTGGTTCCATACAAATTTTAGGAGAGTTTGTTCTAGTTTTGAGAAGAATGCTGGTGCATTTTGATTGGGATTGCCTTGAATGTGTAGATTGCTTTGGGTAGTAATGACATTTTAACTATATTTATTCTTCCAGTCCATGAGCATGGAAAGTTTTTCCAATTTTTGTGTCTTCTTCAGTTTCCTTCATAAGCTTTCTATAGTTTTCATCATGAATATCTCATATCTTTGGTTAGGTTTATTCCTAGGTACTTTATGACTTTTTGTGCAATTGTGAATGGGATCAGTTTCTTGATTTCTCTTTCTGTTGCTTCATTGTTGGTGTATAAAAATGCAACCGATTTCTGTATGTGGATTTTGTACCCTGTGACTTGGCTGATTTCTTGGATCAGTTCTAGTAGGCTTCTGTGAAGTCTGTCGGGTTTTCGATGTAGAGTATCATGTCGTCTGGAAAAGTGAAAGTTTGACTTCTTCTTAACCAATTCTGATGCTTTGATTTCCTTTTGTTGTCTGATGGCTGATGCTAGGACTTCCAGCACTATGTTAAACAGCAGTGGTGAGAGTGGACGTCCTGTCTTGTTCCTGATCTCAGGGGGAAAGCTCTCAGTTTTTCCCCGTTGAGGATGATGTTCGCTGAAGGCTTCTCATAGATGGCTTTTATGATGTTTAAGTAAGTTCGTTCTCTCCCGACTTTCTCGAGGGTGCTTGTTAAGACAGGATACTGTATCTTGTCAAATGCTTTTTCTGCATCTATCGACAGGATCCTATGGTTTTTATCTTTTCTTTTGTTGATGTGATGTATCACATTGAATGATTTGCGAATATTGAACCAGCCCTGTAACCCAAGAATGAATCCCACTTTATCTTGGTGGATAATAATTTTTATGTGCTGATGGACAAGGATATTGGCCTGTAGTTCGCCTTTTTCTGCTGCGTCTCTGTCTGGCTTGGGAATCAGAGTGATGCTGTTTTTGTAAAATAAGTCTGGAAGTTTTCCTTCGGTTTCTATTTTTTGGGATAGCTTGAGAAGAATTGGTATTAATTCTGTTTTAAATGTCTGGTAGAATTCCCCAGGGAAGCCATCAGGTCCAGGGCTCTTATTTTGGGGAGATTTTTGATAACTGATTCGATTTCTTCACAGAACATGGGTCTGTTCAGATTTTCTATCTCTTCCCGTGTGAATTTTGGTAGTAAGTGTGTGTTTGGGAATGTGTCCATTACTTTTTATTTTCTTTTTTTATGTTTTACAAATAGTTTATTGTCAGGTTGGTTTCCATATAACACCCAGTGCTCATCCCCACAAGTGCCCTCCTCCATGCCCATCTCTCCCTTCCCCCCACACCCATCAGTCTTCAGTTTGTTCTCAGCATTCAAGAGTTGTCCATTTCTTCTAAGTTGTCCAATATGTTGGCATATAATTTTTCATAGTATTCCCTGAGAATTGCTTGTATTTCTGAGGGGTTGTTTGGAATAAGTCCATTTTCATTCATAATTTTGTCTATTTGGGTGCTCTCTGTTTTCTTTTTGATAAGTCTGGCTAGAGGTTTTTCAATTTTGTTTACTTTTTCAAAAAAACAACTCTTGGTTTCATTGATCTGTTCAATTGTTTCTTTGGTCTATGTTGTTTATTTCTGCTCTGATTTTTACTGTTTCTCTTCTTCTACTGGGTTTGGGTTGCTCTTGTTGCTTTGCATCTAGTTCCTTTAGGTGAGCTGTTAGATTTTGGACTTGCGCTTTTTCTAATCTCTTGAAATAGGCCTGGAGAGGGGCGACTGGGTGGCTTAGTCGGTTAAGCGTCCGACTTTCGCTTAGGTCATGATCTCGCGGTTCGTGGGTTCGGGCCCCGCGTCGGGCTCTGTGCTGACTGCCAGCTCAGAGCCTGGAGCCTGTTTCGAGTCTGTCACTCCCTCTCTCTCTGACCCTCCCCTGCTCACACTGTCTCTCTCTCTCCTAGAAATAAATAAAACATTAAAAAAAAAAAAGAAATAGGCCTGGAGAGCAATGTACTTTCCTCTTAGGACTGCCTTTCCCGCATCCCATAAAGTTTGGATTGTTGTATATTCAGTTTCATTTGTTTCCATATTTTTTTAAAATTTCTTCTCTAATTGCTTGATTGGCCCATTTATACTTTAGTAGGGTGTTCTTTAACCGCAATGTTTTTGGAGGTTTTCCAGACTTCTTCCTGTGATTGATTTCAAGTTTCAAAGCATTATGATCTGAAAGTGTGCATGGTATGCTTTATGTCCCAGTATGGGATCTATCTTGGAGAATGTGCAATGCACACTTGAGAAGAAAGTAAATTCCATGGTCTCAGGATATAGAGTTCTAAATATATCTGTCAGATCCATCTGATCCAATGTATCATTCAAGTTCTTTGTTTCCTTAGTGATTTTCTGTCTAGTTGATCTATCCATTGCTGTAATCGGTGTATTAAAGTCCCCTACTATTAGCACATTCTTATCTATAAGGTTGTTTCTGTTTGTGATTAATTGTTTTAAATATTTAGGTGCCTCCATATTCAGTGCGTAGACATTTATAATTGTTAGCTCTTCCTGATGGACAGACCCTGTAGTTATTATATAATGCCCATCTTCATCCCTTGTTACTGATTTTAATTTAAAGTCCAGTTTGTCTGCTGTAAGTATAGCTACTCCAGCTTTCTTTTCACTTCACATAGCATGATAGATATTTCTCCATCCCCTTACTTTTTTTTAATCTGTAGGTATCTTCCAGTCTAAAATGAGTTTCTTGTAGACAGCACATAGATGGATTTTGGTTTTTTATCGATTCTGCTATCCTGTCTTTTGATTGGAGCATTCAGCCCATTTACATTCAGTGTTATTATTGAAATATGTGGGTTTAGAGTCATTATGTCCTTTGTGGGATTCATACTTGTGGAGGTGTCTCTCGTATCTTGTGTTCCTTGCAACGCTTCCCTCATAGAGTCCCCCTCAGGATTTCTTGTAGGGCTGGTTTAGTGGTGAAAATTTCTTTCCATTTTTGTTTATTTGGAAAGACTTTTATCTCTCCTTCTATTCTGAATGACATGCTTGCTGGAGAGAGGATTTTTGGCTGCATATTTTTTTCTGTTCATCACATTGAAGCTCTCCTGCCATTCTTTTCTGGCCTGCCAAGTTTCTTTAGATAGGTCTGTCACCACTCTGATAGGTTTCCCTTTGTACGTTAGAGCCCTTTTCTCCCTAGCTGTTTTCCAAATTATCTCTTTGTCCTTATATTTTGCCAGTTTCACTATGATATGTCATGCTGAAGATTGATTCAAGTTACGTCTGAAGGGAGATTCTGTGCCTCTTGAATTTCAACTTCTACTTCCCTCTCTAGGTTGGGTAGGTTCTCTGCTATCATTTGTTCCCAGACTCCTTCAGCACCTTTCCCTCTCTTCCTTTTCTGGAATTCCTATGATATGGATATTGTTCCATTTGATTGTATCGCTGAGTTCTTGAACTCTCCTTTCATGTTCCAGGATCAGTTTATCTCTCTTTTTTTCAGTTTCTTCTTTTTCTATAATAGTGTCTTCTAAATCACTTATTCTCCTTTCTGCCTCTTCAATCCATGCATTGTACGCGTCCAGTTTATTATGTCTCATTTATCGCATTTTTTAAATTCACCATAACTATTTTTAAGCTCCATATTGTTTGTAGCCATAGTTTCTCTTATGTCCTCCATGCTTTTTTCAAGCCCGGAGATTAATTTTATGATTATTTTTCTAAATTCTTGTTCAGTTATGTTGCTTATATCTGTTTTGAGCAGTTCTCTAGCTGTCATTTCCTCCTGGAGCTTCTTTGGAGGAGAGTCCTTCCAGTTATTTGGTTAGCTTTCTTTATCTTGTTACTTTAAAAGCTTGTTGTACACTCATCCCCTGCGAGTTCTGCTGTATCAGAGAGGGCTCTTTTGACTGTTCAGGGCCTGTCTGTTCAGGAAGTGTCCTTTGGATGGTGTGTCTTGGTTTCTCTTGTTGTGCGTTTGGTTATTTTGTTTCCCTATTGGTAGTGGTATTTGGGACTCTCCACCATGTGTAGTTTGACTTGTTTCTTGAGGCAGCCCTGGAAAAAGAAAACAGAAAACTGCAGAGGAAACACAGTTACAGAAATGCACAGTCAAAACCAATAAACAAGCAAACCCAGGCTCAGTAAAAACAGCTACAACAACAACAACAAAACATCTCTCTGGAGGGGATGGGAGTGGTTTGGTTTAGGCAGATCTTGTCTCCACTGTGTTTGCTGGCCTCCCTGAAGCCCCGCCTTGGTGATTGTCAGGAGAAGAATCGCCTTGCCCCATTCCCTTTTCAACCAAGCGTTGCAAATCATGTCTTCAGGCCAATCTCCCTGTGCTGAGATTGTAGCCAAGGTGGGCTTAGTTCTATGCCTCACCCTTTGCCTCATTTCCAGGTCCCAGTCCACTTTGTTATACTGCCCTGCACAGTCCCGCAGGTGGCTGCTTCCCTGTTGCCCGGAGTTGAGTGGGGGTTGGGGAAGTGTCGCAGGCTCAGATCTGAAGGCGTCAAGCAGCGATACAACCCGAGTGCAGTCAGGGAACGTAGTAACTTTAGGTCCGCAGAGTCCGTGTCGCCGCAGCGCGCCACCGCTGCTTAAGCTGGCCAGCACCGCTTCACTAGGCCGCCACCGCTATGGTTGGTTCCGGCAGTTCAGTTTTTCCTGGCACCTTCTGGAACCAGGGCACCTAGTTTAAAGTCAGCACCCCAGCCAGAGCTAAAAAAACAGTCTTTCCAAGCCGAGGGTTTTTTCCTCTTCTCCAGGGATGGTTCTATGAGCAATCTCAGCTTTTCTTTCCTTTCCCCTGGACTCATGGCGGCTCTCCACCACTCGCTGGTTAATCACTCACTGCAGTTGCACGCAAGCCGGATTCCCTGCCCTCCCTCCGTATCTCTGGGTCCCGTGCCGCTTTAATCTTCCCCAGTTCGCACTCATGCACTTATGAGGTTTCCTTCCCTGTGTACTCTGTCTCTTTCTCTCCCCAAACTTCTGTGGCTCAGTGTCCTACGACTTCCGGCCTTCTCTATTTGAGAGATGGGTGCAGGCAAAATGTATGGAACTCCCTACTTCTCAGCCATCTTGTCTCCTCCGGTCTTCCAGACATTTAAAACATAATTAATACCAATTCTTCTCGAGCTATTCCAAAAAGTAGAAATCAGGGGCACCTGGGTGGCTTAGTCAGTTGAGCGTCCGACTTTCGCTTAGGTCATGATCTCGCGGTTCGTGGGTTCGAGCCCCGCGTCGGGCTCTGTGCTGACTGCCAGCTCAGAGCCTGGAGCCTATTTCAGAGTCTGTGTCTCCTTCTCTCTCTGACCCTCCCCTGCTCACGCTGTC
>NW_024080651.1:6714965-6746628 GCF_003009895.1 Hyaena hyaena
AAAGCCATCTATGAGAAGCCTTCAGCGAACATCATCCTCAACGGGGAAAAACTGAGAGCTTTCCCCCTGAGATCAGGAACAAGACAGGACGTCCACTCTCACCACTGCTGTTTAACATAGTGCTGGAAGTCCTAGCATCAGCCATCAGACAACAAAAGGAAATCAAAGCATCAGAATTGGTTAAGAAGAAGTCAAACTTTCACTTTTCCAGACGACATGATACTCTACATCGAAAACCCGACAGACTTCACAGAAGCCTACTAGAACTGATCCAAGAAATCAGCCAAGTCACAGGGTACAAAATCCACATACAGAAATCGGTTGCATTTTTATACACCAACAATGAAGCAACAGAAAGAGAAATCAAGAAACTGATCCCATTCACAATTGCACAAAAAGTCATAAAGTACCTAGGAATAAACCTAACCAAAGATATGAGATATTCATGATGAAAACTATAGAAAGCTTATGAAGGAAACTGAAGAAGACACAAAAATTGGAAAAACTTTCCATGCTCATGGACTGGAAGAATAAATATAGTTAAAATGTCATTACTACCCAAAGCAATCTACACATTCAAGGCAATCCCAATCAAAATGCACCAGCATTCTTCTCAAAACTAGAACAAACTCTCCTAAAATTTGCATGGAACCACAAAAGGCCCTAAGTAGCTAAAAAATATTGAGGAAGAAAACCAAAATGGGAGGTATCACCATCCCAGACTTTAGCCTCTACTACAAAGCTGTCATCATCAAGACAGTATGGTATTGGCACAAAAACAGACACATAGACCAATGGAATAGAATTGAGAACTCAGAATTGGACCCACAAATGTATGGTCAACTAATCTTTGACAAAGCGGGAAGGAGTATCCAATAGAAAAAAGACAGCCTCTTTAACAGGTGGTACTGGGAGAACTGGACAGCAACATGCAGCGGAATGAAACTAGATCATTTTCCCACACCATACACAAAAATAAACTCAAAATGGATAAAGGACCTGAATGTGAGACAGGAAACCATCAAAACCCTAGAGAAGAAAGCAGGAATCAAGG
This sequence comes from Hyaena hyaena, assembly GCF_003009895.1. NCBI lineage: Eukaryota > Metazoa > Chordata > Mammalia > Carnivora > Hyaenidae > Hyaena > Hyaena hyaena. The sequence goes on from NW_024080651.1 coordinate 6,716,020, forward strand.
GAATCAAGAGCAAAAATGAAGTATTGGGACCTCTTCAAGATAAAAAGCAAAAAGCTTCTGCACTGCAAAGAAAACAATCAACCAAACTGTAAGGCAATTGATGGAATGGGAAAAGATATTTGCAAATGACATATCAGATAAAGGGTTAGTACCCGAAATTATGAAGAATTTACCAATGTCAACACCCAAAAAAACAATTAATGTAGTGAAGAAATGGGCAGAAGATATGAATAGACACTTTTCCAAAGAACACATCCAGATGGCCAACAGACACAGGTAACGATGTCAATGTCACCCATCATCAGGGAAATATAAGTCAAAACCACACTGAGATACCACATCACACCATTCAGAATGGCTAAAATTAACAACTCAGGAAACTACAGATGCAGGTGAGAATGTGGAGAACCCTCTTGTACTGTTGGTGCAATGCAAAAGTCTGTTTTTAAACCTTTTTTTCCACATCACTACAGGGTCTAGAGCCTGTATCAAGCTTACTTGATGAGAGCAAAACTGTTATGCCCCATGTCCCAGGTGGCCTAGTAGGACCTGGGGAGACAAAGGGAGAGAGTGAGATTTTCCACCGTGGCTTAGACCCGGAGTCTGTGACACTCAGTCAGTCTGCAGTCCCCTGAGGAAGAGTGCTTCACAAGATGCAGATGCAGGTGTAGCAGGTTTGGGTTGTGCCCAGGCACCTGGTTGTGAAACAGCTCTCAGGTGGGCCTGTGGTACTGATTCTCCTGGGACCACACTCAGCGTGGCTTCACTTCTGCTGCTCCCAGCACAGGTGAGAGGCCCACAGGGAGGCAAAGTATGTGGTACAGGTTTCCTGCTGTCTGCCACCCAAAGTCCATGGGGTCAGGTGCTTGCCCTCACTTCTGTACACATTGCTCCCTCACCACAGGCCTGGGCCAGTCATTCTGACTCAGCCTCCCTTTCTTCCTCCAGGCCCTGACCCCTCCCCTCCTCTTCTATCCTCCCCTCTCCTCCCACAAGCTCCATGTCTCCCCTGACCTGAGCCTACTTCCCTCCATGTAGTTTCTCTGAGCAGGCTCAGGATCCCCTGCTCTGGAGATAAGCTCATGCACGAAGATACATCTTGGTACCAGTAAGGGCAAGCCAGGTCCTGAGCTGTCCACATATACAGAGCCACCATCCAGGTCTGATTCTGAGATGGAAGTTAAGGACATGGCCCCCCGAGCATGGCCAGGACCACAAGGGGCAGGACAAGGCTATCCATTGCTGCATCATCTCTTATGGCAGCAAGAATGGTTGGCAATGATTCACAGTGACACAGAAGGTTGGGAGATGGGACACAACCCTCCTGTCACAGCCTGACTCTCACTCCCACCTGCCTTCTGAGCAGCTGTTGGTCAGGTCTTAGGATCATGTCCTCCCTGGTCCTGGCCTGATGCTCCAGGGTGGGAGAATCCTGAAGGTCCTCTGTACTTTGGTCTGTTTTTCCTTAACGAATACTGACAGAGTTGAGGGTCATTACTCTGACTTTTGTCACTGTAACTGAGTTTTATAGTTAATAGTAAAGATTTAGGGTGTCATTAAATGTCACATGGGCCTTAGATGTAATCACATATCACTCAAGAGAGGAGACAGATGTCTCAGACAGCACAGTCCTCTTCTTCTTGGGTACAGGCAGCCTGCACAGACCCTGGGACTGTGTCCCCTCTGGTTCCTGCATGGGGCATCCCCACATCCTGAAGAGCTATCTGAGGCTTGTGAAGAGGGGACAAGGCCCCTGATGCCCTAGGCTCTTCTTCCTTATATTTGAAACAAACTTTGGAGGAATGACAGACACCATCTTTTGTCTCATGTGAGGACTTTCTCCTGCCACCACTGTCCTCCCTCTGCCCCAAATCACATCCCCTGCACTAGACAAGTCTGACCCTTAGGTCAGGTCTGACCCACTGGGACTGACACCCAACCCCATGCTGACCCTGTGTGGTGGCTTATCTGCATTCTGGCCACAGTATCACTCTGAGGGAAGAGACTTTTTCCAAGACTTGAATAAATTTTTTTCATAGATTGAATTCTTCATGAATCTTAGACGTGTGTTTGAAACTATTTTTTTAATTTTTAATGTTTATTATTGACAGAGAGAGACAGAATGAGCATGGGAAGGGCAGAGAGAGGGGGAGACAGCATCTGAAACAGTCTCCAGGCTCTGAGCTGTCAGCACAGAGACTGACGTGGGGCTTGAACTCACAAACTGCGAGATCATGACCTGAGCCAAAGTTGGACACCCAACTGACTGAGCCACCCAGGTGCCCCCGAAACTAATTTTTAGAGCAATTTCATGAGGTCAAAACAACAGATGAGGAATTTTAGAAGAGGTCAAAACAACAGATGAGGAATTTTAGAAGAGGGAAGTGCATAAGCTTCCCCTATTTCCACTCCTGGCTTATGTCTGAGTGATACTTTGATGGGAGTGGGGAGACGCAGGACAGGAAATCATTTTCTCCTCACCAAAGCATGGCAAGTGCAATTTGGAATATTTCATCTAAAATTTACTGATTGACCTAACGAACTAAAAAGATTATCTCTGAGGGGAATCCCTATGACCAAATAGTATTTCCAGGGATTTTCATGTTGAAGAATAATGAATATTCTCTAGAAAATTATTATCTGGAGATTCTCACCATAGGCTTTCTCATCAATATAACAGTGAATGGGCTGGTGCCTCTCTGGTCCTCAGGTGGCCCAGTGGCCAACTGCAGCAGCGCCCTCCAAAATCAGCTGCCAGAACTGAGGGAAAGAAGCTGTCTTCTTCAGGACTGGAACATTCTGGCTGAAGTTGTCCCACATCTCCTCTCAGCCTGAGCAGCCTGCTTCGCCTCATGCAAGTGACTGTGCCCCCTTACAACTGCCACATTCTGCTCTTTTCTCTCCCTCTCAGGGACTGGGGAAGTACACACGTGCTCCAAGCCTCCCTTCCCTGCCTGGTGTACTCCTCCCTCATGTTCCTGCTCATCTCAGCCAGTCTGGAGATGTTGGGGAGAGCAGTGACAGGTAATCCATGTGGGACAAGATAAGGGACCAAGACCAGAGGCACAAGTAGCACCCTAGTCTCTCTGTGGCTTTAGGTGGGTAAAGAGGGGATGCAAGGGATAATAACCATTGCCCTGCACTCAGGGCTTCAGCCCCCAGGTACCTAGGGAAATCCCAGTCATGGGCACATGTATCAACCTGTCCCTCCTCAAAGCAGCCTCCACCTAGAGTCCCTCTATGTGTCCAGATGCTGTCAAAGGAACTTGACTTAGTACTTGGAAATTGTCTCTTACCACACCTGACAACACCCTCTGTGCCAAGAGCTCATCTCAGGAGAAACTCCACACTGGCCCTGAACTGGGTATGAATTCAAGATCCCTCAAGTTTGTACTGTTTTATCAGATCATTACTCCCACGCCCCACCCCTACCTGAGGGGATCACAGGGCTCTTCCTACACATGTCTTGCTGCTTGTTTCTCTTACTATTCCAAGAGCAGCACTAAAGTTCCCTTTTCAACAGGGACTTGTCTTGTTTATGCAGAATTCCCAGGATGGAATTTGAACCAGACCAATGTAGGTCTGTGTAAATGTGTGCTGGGTGGATGTTCTCCTGTCTCTGTCTTTGGGGCATTAGTCCCTAGTTACTTCCTCCACCACCAAGCAGCCTTGCATCCACTGTTGGCACCAGTAAGAGCCATATCCTCAGTCCTGTGAACCCATTGCTAAGTAGCAATACCTCCTGCATGACCTCTCATCACACAAGAGACAGGGACAGGGACACCTCATTGAAACTTGTACTCTTCTCCAAATGAGCCTTTTCATGTTATCATGGGTACTCTGGCCCCTCATGCCAGAACCTGAGGCTGGCAGAAGCCATACATAGAAAAGTCACTCCTCACTGTGACAACAGTCTATGGATCAGGAATCAGTACCTGAGCTATATATACACTTTACCTCCAGCAGCAAATGTGGAGTGGCCACTACGGGGAGAGAACACCTGTCAAAGCCACTTGCAAATGGGGGGGGGGGGGTCTCGGCATCAGGGCTTCTAATAGTCACTGGGGGTTGGTAACCAGGACTTGAGACCTTCAGATCATTTGACACTGGTCATTTGGCTACAGTGTCATCCTTCACTCTCAAGCACAAATTCTTCAGACTATGTGTGTGTACAGTCCTGCTCATGGAGATGTTGACTATTTCTCTAATATTGTGCAGGCAAAATGCCCCCCACCAAACTGTGCCCTACTTCACCTTTATGAAACAAAATGCTCTCAGAGTCCACAAACACCCTTCCTCCCTATGATCACACTATCCCCCCTCCCTTCCCTGCGCTGAGAGCCCCCTGTGCTGCCAGACACAGCTGCTCCTCCTTCCTGGAAGTTCCTCCCACCTCCCTCTCACTTGTTCCTCTAGGTACCTACCTAAAGGGAGTGAGGACTGGAGAATTCTAATCTCCCCTTTCCCAATGCCTGCAACACAGTAATGTTCTCAGTAAACTTTTTTCATCTTAACTTATACATTAAGATGTTTATTATATACATTTTTTCAACAACTGAAGACAATGTAATTATGGCAAACATTCCCTTAAAGAGTTACTGATCTTTGAAGACCCCTCTCATTCTCTTATAAACCCAATATTTTTTTTTGCACCTGTTCTCCTCCTGCCTCTCACTGTAAAATGAAGATACTGAGGCACAGACCCTGTGACCTGCTATAGGACCTCACACCCAAGAACAGACTATTACAACACCATGATGGTTTTGATTACTCCATTAGCCTTTGACTGAGAATGGACTTTATTTGGTGTCTATGGCCCATGATCTGCCATCTGATGTAGGACCCGGCACCTGTGTAAATCTCAGAGTGTCTCTTATAGAATTTGTTCAGAAAATAAAGAGACTCTACCTCTGAGGTATCAGGACCATCCAGGCAAACAGTGAACCTGGGAGCTAATCTGGGATGGAGATGTTGGCCCCAGACCATGGGACTAGGCTGCCCCTCCCCTCTCTGGGCCCCTTGGGGCTGAGCCCTTCTCTGAAACCACAAAGCTCCTCAATAGCATCCCCAGAGGCCCAGCTGATTGCATAAATGTCAGGTCCCTCCAGCAAGGGGATAAGAGAGGCCTACAGGAGACTTTGCCCAGCTCTGGCCTAGGTAGCAGCATTGGGGCACCTCCACCATGACCTGGACCCCTCTTCTCTTCAGTGTCCTGGATCACTGCACAGGTACTTATTACATTGTATGGAATGAGAGACTAGAGTGGTGCAATCCCCCTCACTGTCCTCACTGGATCTATGTGATCCCTGAGGGGATAGTTCTGACCAAAGAGTGGAGTGGTCCAAGGCTCCATCCACCAGCCACACCCACAAGCCCCTGGGGCTGAGACTGATAAAAAGGGGTGCCTTGTGACCTAGAGAATCCCTGGAGCTCAATCCAGGCCAGGTAGTTTAAGGGATTTCCTGGAAATGGATTCTTAATCTTCCAGCCCAATTCATTTTGCTCTTTTACAGTCTCCATCACCTCTTATGTGCTGACGCAGTCCCGTCAACGTCGGTGAGCCTGAGACAGGCAGCCTGGATCACATGTAGTGGAAACAATATTGGAGGGAAAGTTGTTCAATGGTACCAGTAGAAGATGGGCCAGGCCCCCGTACTGATTACCTATGACAATAGCAACTGGCCTTCAGGGATCCCTCACCAGTTCTCTGGCTCCAGCTCAGGAAACACAGCCACCCTGACTATCAGCAGGGCCCGGCCAGAGAATGAGGTTGACTATTACTGTCAGGTATATGACAGAAGTAGTGATGCTCACAGTGAAACAGGCATATGGGGAAGCAAGACCGAAACACATTCCCCATTGTGTCACATTCTACTCCAGCACCAGGAGGCCTGTGGACAAAGCATGAGCAGGTCTGATCCAGCTCTCCAGATGAGGTCCCCAGACCTCCCTCCCCACCTAGCTCACTGAGCAGGCTCTGCACAGAAAGGGTCAGGGGGAGAATATGCACACAGTTATTGTAACTCTGTTCATTAGTTACTGAGGATGGAGCAATGACTAAACATGTTAGAAGAATAATGGAAGATAGTTTTTAAAGAACCAATATTTTAAAATGTCCCAAAATGATAATTACATAATCTGAAATACAATGTGATGTGGTCAGTAGATTCGATGCTAGAAAAGAAGAAATTAATGAACTGGATTTTGTGACAATAAAAACTAATAAAAATGAAACAGAAAAAGCAAATGCTATAAAAATGAATAAATCCTCAGGGTAATTAGAACAACTTCATGTAGCCTGAAGTCTATAATTGGAGTAACTGAGGGAGAGAAGGTGAGGAGAAGGTGGTTAATAGAAAATAGTCTGAAAAGAAAAAAAGTATTCCAAACTTGGTGAAACCTATTAGTCAATATATCCAAAAGTTCAACTAACCTCAGCTGCAGGGAACATGAGAGCAAACACCACACATCCTAATGAAATTGCTACAAAGAAGTGATGCAGACACGCTCACAACTTGAGAAAAGAGTCGGTGTCCCTATGGAGGAATCAGCACTGTGGTGGAAGCACATTTCTCATTACAAGCTGTTTAAGCAGGGAAATAGGGGAGCATTTGTTTCAAAACACTAATAGAAAATAGCTGTCAACCTTGCTCTTCATCCACTAAAAATGTCATTGGAATTGAAGACAAAATACACCTTTTCCAGACTGCAAACCTCACAGAACCAGTCACCTGCAGACCCTCAGCACAAGAAATAGTAAAGGATGCCCCTTAGGCAGGAGAGGGTGGAAGAGGGAAATGTGAATCTACACACAGATAGACTAAGTATCTGAAATCATAACTATATGGATAAATATAAAAAGATTTTATTGCTTGATATCTATAAAAGACAGTCAACTGTTTAAGCAGAAATAATAATGTTATGATTTATAAAAAACATAAAATAAAATATATGACAATGTTAGGAATAGAATTAGAGAAAGAATGTCATATCCTTATTCTACATGTGAATGACATCATGTCATAAGGAGGTACATTAGTAAGTTAGGAGGAGAAGATTTCCACCCCTAAATAAGAGATAAAATGAAACCATTTGAACCACAAAATGTAAGAGCTACTAAGGTGCATTCGTTAGGATTCTCCAGAGAATATGGATGCAGTAGACCATGTGTCTCATATACAACTGTATGTATATTTACGGGTTACACGCACACACATATACAGAGGGAGAGAGAGAGAGAAGGTGGGGAGGGAGAGACAATGAATTTATTTTAAGACGTGGGATCACTGAGGCACCATCTCACGTCGGTCAGAGTGGCTAAAATGAACAAATCAGGAGACTCTAAATGCTGGCAAGGATGTGATGAAACAGGCACCCTCTTACACTGTTGGTGGGAATGTAAACTGGTGCCGCTACTCTGGAAAACAATGTGAGAGAGCCTCAAAAAATTAAAAATAAAACTCCCCTATGACCCAGTAATAGTACTGCTAGGAATTTACCCAAGGGATACAGGAGTGCTGATGCACATGTACCCCAATGTCTATAGCAGCACTCTCAACAATAGCCAAATCATGGAAAGAGCCTAAATAAATGTCCATCAACTGATGAATGGATCAAGAAGTAGTGGTTTGTCTATACAATGGAATACTATATGGCAATGAGAAAGAATGAAATCTGGCCATGTATAGCAACGTGGATGAAACTTGAAGATGTTATGCTGAGTGAAATAAGTCAAGCAGAGAAAGACAGATACCATATGTTTTCACTCATATGTGGAACAGAAGAAATTTAACAGAAAACCATAGGGGAAGGGAAGGGGAAAAAACAGTTTTGGAGAGGGAGGGAGGCAGATCATAAGATACTCTTTTTTTTTTTAATGTTTTATTTATTTCTAGGAGAGAGAGAGAGACAGCGTGAGCAGGGGAGGGTCAGAGAGAGAGGGAGACACAGACTCTGAAATAGGCTCCAGGCTCTGAGCTGGCAGTCAGCACAGAGCCCGACGCGGGGCTCGAACCCACGAACCGCGAGATCATGACCTAAGCGAAAGTCGGACGCTTAACCGACTAAGCCACCCAGGCGCCCCAAGATACTCTTAAACATGGAGAACAAACTGAGGGTTGATGGGGGGTGAGGGAGAGGGAAAAATGGGTGATGAGCATGGAGGAGGGCACTTGTTGGGATGAGCACTGGGTGTTATATGGAAACCAACTTGACAATAAACTATAATAAAAATAAAATAAAATATGAAAAAAAGAAAACTAATGGAAAACAAAGCAATTTTGGAACAAAACTAAGTTATTGCAGTATATTCACCTAAACTGTTTATTTAAAATTTAAAACTAGCAATAACAAACTCCTTAAAATATGAGACCCAGGGATTCAGGATTATATTGTTGTTATAAATACATAGGAAACATCTAAGTAAGTCAATTATTCAAACTTAATTTATTACAGTAAGAACAAAAGTATAAAAATATAAAAAATAAGAAATGCTAACTATAGGGAAAATATTAAGGCTTATTATTATTTAAATCTCTTTAAGAGATAATTTGCTGTGTACAGCAAATATATTGGAATTTGCGGTAAAATTTAACATCAAACAAATATGCTGAGAGAAGAGAGATACAAGTCTGTTATCAAGTTATTATACTCCATGTAACATGGTATTCATCACCTGAAGGTAGATTATTACAAGTTACTGAGAATAACACAGCAAGAATTTACAGCATAAAAAATCTTCCATTAATATAAAAATACAGGATAAATGGAAGAGGAAGCAAAAAGCACATGGGACAACTAGATAATAAATACATGGATACTATGATTAAACAATAATACTAATCACATTTCAGAAATGGTCTAAGCCACAATTAAAAGACAGAGATTGTCAAATTGAATTTCACAACAACACCCAAGCAGATACTGCAAACAGGAAACCTACCTGGAAAATGACACTAAAATCTAAGCAAGAGTTCAAGACAAGGTACATCCAATCGTACTCCACCATGTGGGACATGAAACATTCACAGAGAATAGACAGAAAATCTGGGAAGGTGAATTGAAAAGTCAAAAATGGTTATGATAAAAAAAATTTTTACTTATCTCTTTAACACAAAGAAGCAAATAAATAGCCACAAGGCACATTTTGTGAGAACAGCTGCAGAAATGCCCTCATGTGCCTCTTCTCTCCCTCATCATTCAGATTTTCAAACACAGAGTGACAAGAGCTCTGCTGTGGAGGTGAGCACAGCTCCTCATGAACCAGATCCATAACCCCAACAGGAGCACTGAGATTCTCTCCACCAGCCTGAGAAGCACCATTTTCAAGGGGACCTGTGAGGATGTGAAGGAGACTTGGAGCGGCCAGGCTCAGCTGTGGGCTCAGAACACAGAACTCCTGGGTCCCCACCATGACCTGGACTTTCTATTGCTCACCCTCCTCACTCTCTGTTAAGATGCTGCCTCTCTGGCCCTGCCAACAGGTTCAGCCCGGACAGGACCTTGAGCTCACCCTGGGTTCAGCCCCAGGAATGCTGCAGGGAGTGACACCCCTGACAATGAGCCCCATAGTCCCCTGAACCTAAGACCCAGCTGCCTCTTGTAGACTGTCCATGAGACAGACCTCTGTCACTCCCACCTGCTCAGGGAAGCACAGAGAGAGGACCAAGCAGTAATGCAGAATAGAGGATCAGGACCCAGCCCAGGTCCCTGCACAGCCAGACAACCTCCACCATCCTGGCAGACTCTCCAGCTCTAACTGGGACACAAACTCACTGACCATCCAACTTGCAGACTGAGGAGGCTCCTTTCTATACCACACCAGGATGGGGATGGTAGTGAGCTAAGGAACAGAAGCCCTGCTGCCCAGCCATCCCCACACTCTCTCCCTCCTGCCCTTGACAAGCTTTGCCCCAAAAAGCTCAGGGTCTGAATCCAGGACACCTGGGCTCCACTCTGGACTCGCCCCACCTTCTGTGATTTGGGGATCTAGTCTCTGGGCATTACTTTACCTGCTATGAAATGGGGATCTTACACAGATCTAAGAAACACTTTTTTTCAAATTAAATAATATAAAACATTGAAGAGTCTCATTAATGAGAATGACTCAGTGGGGTCTCAGTGAGTTAACCTTGGTGATGGAGTCTCCTGTTTTATTTTGTGGGAATCAAAGAAAAAATGTTTCAGGTAAACTGTGACTTCTATCATGTGCATTGTATCCAAGTCTGAATTAGCAGATTCCCAATTTCACCGAAGCATCTACAGGCTGGGTTAAAATCCTCCCACATCAAACTCCAAGAGATGTGATTTGTATTAAAACATAAAAGTAGTAAATATAGTAGTAATAACAATAAGATTAAAGATTTGGGTGCTCGACTGAACTTCTTGCCAGAAGTATCATCCGTTGTTCTGATGACCAGCTACACTAAAATCGATACAGGAGGCATCAGTCTTGATTCCTAAATAGACAGGAATTTGGTGGCTAAGGAACATCACACAGGTTTGTCTGGACATTGACCCTTTTCAAATGCACTACACTGTGCCCTCCACTCTACTTTTTGTAAGAAGATAATAGACTAGGACAGGACATTTCAACCCTGGGACAATTGCAGAAATAGTGTCTACACTGTGTATGTGACCTGTGTGTGCTGGGCTGCGCTGGCTGGGAGGGCAGGGGGGCAGCTGACTGAGGCCGACTGGAAACCCTAGTCCCCACCCTTTCTCAGGTGACAGATGCTGTGGGATGACCCTCAGGAGGGAAGCTCATGGTCTGAGTCCTCCTCTACCAGCAGGGGGCAGGAGAGCTGCAGCAGGAGCAGCAGGACATAGGCTGGGGCTGCCCAGGTGGAGCCTCACAGGGACACCAGGCCTGGGGGGCAACAGCTGTCCAAGGGTCTGTCATCAGAAGTAAGTGGGGATGATCCATCCTATCTTCTCAAGCTGCAGGGACAATGTTTTTCAGGTCAGACTCACGCAGAGACATCCAGAACACTGACAGGAGTCCTGACAAAGATTACCTCATCTGGGAAATTCCAATCACCTCACTGTCCAACAGAAGTCCAAGGAGCTGACTCCTCTGTGCTGCGCACGTCCAGAGGTACCCTGACCACTCACCCTTTCCCTTTCCCTCTCCACTCCCAGGCAGACTCAGAACCAAGGCTGCAGCTCCCTTGCTCAGGAGTGTCTCAGGGACAGGAGGTGGGCCAAACAGAGCCCCCACACACTGGAAGGAGGGTCTCCAGCCTCGTTATGAGACTGTCTCCAGAGTGAGGTGGATTTTTCCAGCCTCAAGCCACATTTCTGGTCCCTGGAATGTCCTTGGTTAAATGACAGGATCCAGCTCCTTGAAGTGGCCACTGACTGTACCAGCCCCAGAGCTCACTCTATGTGCAAAGACATGATCCTGGGACCCAAACCAGAAACACAGAGTCTGAAGAGGGTTTCTCGGTCAGGGATGGTTTCTGGCACTTTCCACATGTTTACATGAAACATGGATGAAAAACTAAAAGGAATCAATGTGTTCACCATGTCAGCTGCTGGTCTGTAATGGGATGGTGGAATGTATAGAGATGAAAGTACCACATAGAAATAAGCTAGAAGTTTTGATGTATCTCCAACAGCAGGGGATTTTATAACAAGTAAACTCCTGCATACACCATGATGAACACATGTCAGAATGAGTGTCCCATTCTAATGATGTGCCAAGGTTGGGAGACACAACTGCATCTGGGGAATGCAGAAGTGACGTGGAACAGGAGGGCTAGGCAGTGAAGCCACATGACCACCTTTCCCTGAATCAGGTGTTATCTATAGCTCTCCAAGGGCCCAGCCTTGCCCCATGGCCAGGCTTCAGTGAAAGTCCTCCTGAATAAGTTGCCCTTGTTGTCAGAGGCCCTGAGACAGATGGCCCTGATCACCTCTAAGGGAGACAATGTAGAAACCTTTGGTGTCCAGTTGTACCAGCAGAAGCCAGGGAAGGCCCCTGTGCTGGTCATATATGACAATAGCGAGCCTCCCTTAGGAATTCATGACTCATTCTTCAGGCACCCAGCTTAATTTTTTTTTTTAATAGTTTATTGTCAAGTTGGTTTCCATATAACACCCAGTGCTCATCTCCACAAATGCCCTCCTCCATGCTCATCACCCCCCTTCCCCTCCCCCTCACATCCATCAGTCCTCAGCTTGTTCTCAGCATTCAAGAGTCTCTCATGGTTTGCCTCCCTCCCTCTCCCCCCATATCCCCCCTTCTTCTCCCCCACAGTCCTCTGTTAAGTTCCTCCTAATCCTCCTATATGTGCAACCATATGGGAGCTGTCCTTCTCTGCCTGACTTATTTTGCTCAGCATAACACCCTCAAGGTCCATCCATATTGCTACACATGGCCAGATTTCATTGTTTCTCATTGCCATGTAGTATTCCATGGTATAGATAAATCCACATATTCTTGATCCATTCGTCCATTGATGGACACTTAGGCTCTTTCCATGTTTTGGCTATTGTTGAGAGTGCTGCTATGAACATTGGGGTACGTGTGCTCCTATGCATCAGCACTCCTGTGTCCCTTGGGTAAATTCCTAGAAGTGCTATTTCTGGGTCATAGGAGAGTTCTAGTGTTAATTTTCTGAGGAACCTACACACTGTTTTCCAGAGGGGCAGCACCAGTTTACATTCCCACCAACTTCAGGCACCCAACTTTAAAGACACAGACACCCTAAACATCAACAGGACCAGGGCCAAGGATGAGGATGCCTATTAGTATCAGGTGTGAAACAGTGGTATTAAAGCTCATAGCAACACAGGCAGACAGGAAAGTGAGAGACAAGTCATTCTCCATCTTTGTCACATTCTCTTTCAGCCCCAGGAAAACTGTGGACAGAGCACTCTTCAGGTCTGCCCCAGGTGCCCAGATCTGAGATTCCCAGACCTCACTCCCAACCCAGCCTTCCAGACAGGCCCTGCACCCTGTGGGTCAGGAGTGTCATATACAGGAGGCATGAAGTGGCTGACACATTTTGTTGTAGATGGAAGACCAGGCTGGAAGGACAGACAGAGACATCCATGGGGACATAAGAAGCTCAAAGTGGCAAGGGGAAGTCTCAGCTTTCAGTTGAATAGAACCATTGTGGTGTCTATAGGTGAAAGCATTTCTCCTTTATAACTAAGGCCTCTCGGGCAGCAGAGTGTAGGGTCATGGGGACAGGGAGTCAAGGTCTTGCAGCAAGTCACCAGGAATATCAGACAATCGGGATGTTCCCAATTCCACCTGTTGATTCCTGGACCCATGAATACTAGCTAGCTGTGGGACAAAGAGCACCATATGTTGGACACAGAGTAAGTACAAATACCACATTCTGGAAAGTGTTGCTCCAGCCTCACAAGGTGTTGCCACATGGCTGGCACAGTGGGTCTTCAAGAGGCCACTAATACATTCATTCAAGCCAGCTATTTCAGAATGTTGGGGGAAATGGTTGAACCAGTGAATTTCATGGACATGGGTACATTGCATCCCTTCATAAGATCAAAAATGAGTGCTTTGGACAGAAGCCTCTCTGAAATGCCAGAACACTGGGTGAGCATTCAGTAAGAGTAATTTGGGAAGAAGCATTACAGTCAAAGAAAACTTGTCCCTACCTAGAGTACAAATCTATTCCAATAAGAAGAAAGCTATCTCTTACATGATGGCATAGGCCTAATGTAAATAATCTGTCAGCAGGTTCTAGGTTGATATCCAAGGAAATGGTCTCATAGTGGGAACTTAGGTTTGGTCTGTGCTGCTTGCATAGTGTTATTCAGAAGTGGCCATAGCCAGGTCAGCTTTAGTGATTGGAAATCCATAGTGATTATCTGATGAACAACCATCCAACTTCCAACATCGGCACTTTGCTGTGGAGCCCACTGAACAAATTCAGGAGTACATAGAGAAGAAGGCTGACCATTGTCACCAGACATGTCACATTATCCATTTGATTATTCACATTGTTTCCTTTATGGACACATTATGGTAGGCATTTTCATGAAACACAGAAGACATCTACCTCTGTTTATTGTGTGGGTTCTACTCACGTATTTCTTCCTCGAACATCTTTCACCAGTTTTCTTATTGTGTCCCTTCCAAGTTTCTGACCATCCAGCCAAACACTGAGTCAGATCCTGTAGGTTAGTATAAAAGCCACCTATGTCCAGGAAAAATTAAACAACTACTCCTCAAATGCTACCTATTGGAGAATTTTCTTCCATTCATATTGTGCAGGGAAGTCCCACATTAGGATTGCAGTACTAATAGTGTTAACTCTCAGAGTTGGCTGTATGTCATACAGGAACTGCTATAAACCAGCCCTCTGTTTTTTTTCTCTGTATTGTCTGGTCATAGGATTGTCCCCATTGGGCCACAGGTGTATGAGACAGAGAAAAGAATGCATCTGGGGTTGGGGTTATGGGCAATTGGTCTCTTCCTCATGAAACTCACTTGTGCTTTCAGGACCTGGTGAGACCTAATCTCACATTTACCTCTTCTGTTGATGAAAGAGAGCTGCTGTGAATACCCAAATCCATGCGTGGTTGGTCAGATACCACCCAGTTCATGCAGGCAGCTCAGGTCACATGCTAATATAGTGGCATATAAAAGGCATACAGTCTGCTCAGTTCAGCAGCAAGCCAAAGTGTCTGCCAAATGAAGCTTTCTGTTTATACAGAGGTAAAAATTGGTAAGCTGCCCATCTATTTCAGTTCTAGGAACACCATCATTAACTAACTGATACCAGTGTCCTAGATCAAATGCTTTGGATTACTAATGTGGTCCCCCTATTCATTATACTAGCCACATCCACCTTCTAACTGGTGATAAAATGGAATTCTGGGCCTCATAACAATGCAAGGATCCCATCACTACAACTTTGGTAACCAATTCAGAGATCAGAATCTCTACAAAATATATGTGTACATATGGTAAATATGTATGCATGTATGTGTACACACACATCTACTAACATGCACACATAGTCTCCATTAGTACATATGTGCACATATATTCACAAGCATATTAATATGTGTATGTGTAAAAGTATATAATATGAAGGGATGTGTGATAGGAATTTGATGTCATGCAGAACTCAGACACATGGGTGAGCCGCAGATAAGCCACAGGGACAGTCAGCTACAAAAGGGATCTTGTTTGCCTTTCAGTTTGCAGGGAAGCTCACAAATGGACTCCTCTTGTGATTCATCTTTCCTGCCAACATTAGCAATGAGATTTCTAACACATCACTCCTTCCCTGTAAATGTTTAACTTATGAGAGAATATCACCTTGGAACTCAACTAATTTTGAATCAGAAACACCTAAGGTCCTCACTGACCCTGCATCTTCAAACATCCAGGTTCTTCTCCACAGGGGCTGACTCCAAACACACTCTTAAGTTCTTGTTCCTTCTTCCCATCCTGACAGCAGATCCAAGGTCACCTCTGCAAAGAGGCCTCCTCCCGCCTCTCACCACACAGCACCTGCTTGTCATCTTGTCTGATCTCAGTTCATTATCTACACACCACACAACACTGTACATTTTCCCCATCACTATATTTATTCGTTGTGTGTGTGTGTGTGTGTGTGTTAATTATTATCCTAATTGGTCAAGAATTTGCTAATGCAAGCACTCTCCACAATAGCTAAAACATGGAAAGAGCCTAAGTGTCCATCAACAGATGAATGGATCAAGAAGATGTGGTTTATCTATACCATGGAATACTACATGGCAATGAGAAACAATGAAATCTGGCCATGTGTAGCTACATGGATGGACCTTGAGGGTGTTATGCTGAGCGAAATAAGTCAGGCAGAGAAGGACAAATATCATATGTGTGCACGTATAGGAGGACTAGGAGGAACTTAACAGAGGACCAATCGGAAGAAGAAGGGGGGAAATGGTGGGGGAAAGGGAGAGAGGCAAACCATGAGAGACTCTTGAATGCTGACAAAAACTGAGGACTGATGGATGTGGGGGGGAGGGGAGGATGGGCATGGAGGAGGGCACTTGTGGGGATGAGCACTGGGTGTTATGTGGAAACTAATTTGACAATAAACTATTTGTAAAAAAAAAAAAAAAAAAAAAGAATTTGCTAATGCAATACAAGCACATCTCAGTCAGAGGCGTGAACATCAGGCATTTATTTTTCTCCCACAGAACAAGTCTGAAGTCAGATGGCATTTCTCCATGTACTCACCAATTCCGTGAGGTCCCGAATCTCATTTTATGTCCCATCATCACTACTATGGAGGCTTTGCCTTTCATTGTTGTTGATGACAGATCTTGGCATGGCTGCCGGAGTTCCAGCTCTCACAACAAAGTACAAGGAAAGAGCACTGCATAACCCACTCTATTTCTTCCATCACAAGATCCAAGATCCCCAAAACAATCTCCAACCAAATGGTACATACATGAGCCAGCTCTGGGACACAGGGCCAATCCTGAATGAGAGGGACCTGAGAATAGCAATAGTGTGGCTTCTAAGTGAATATAGAAGACAAGATACAGGTAGAAGGGATTGGAGACTGTCTGCTGTATCACCAAAGCAACTGTATACACTCTGCTGTGTCACTAAGGCAGGAAACTGAGAAGGACATGTGTCTTATTCACACTAATTTCCCAGGATGGAATGTATGCCAGACCATGTGGATCTGAATAAATGTTTGCTGGGTGAATGTTCTCCTGTCTCTGTCTTTGGAGCAGTAGCCATCATTACACCATTTGGTGCACCTGCAACCAGTGCTAGTAAGAGTCCCTGAGTCCTCTGTCACCTTGTGGCAAGTGCCACAACTATACAGATGACTTCCCACCACCCCAGAGATGTGAGCAGTAATACCTCAAATGGACCCTGCCTTTTCCTTACATGATCCTCTTCCTATTTCCATGGATAAACTGATCTCCACCTGCTTGGTCTTGAGGCTGACAGGGGCCCCAAAGGTAAGAGAAATTGCTCCCCTGAGAACAGCAGTCCATGGATCAGGGGATCAGGATATGAGCAGTGGGTTCTGCATCTCCGCCTGGACAAAGGACTTCCTTCTCCTCCCGTGGCCTGTGTGGTGTTGCCACCAGAAGGCAGCAGAGATCAACCGGCAAAGCCACCTGCACATGGGGAAGGTTTGGACATCAGGGGTTCTAACTGCGACGGAGGGTGAGTCGCCTGACCTGAGACCTGAAGGGAAAGGTATAGGCTTCTCCAGTATCATCTTTGACACTGATGTTAAATTCTGACTCGGGGTCTCACATCTGTGTCCTGTAGAATGTGCTTCTGTCTCTGGCACCAGTTCAGTACTTCCTGCCTCTCCAGGCCATCCCATACCTGCTAAACTCAGTCATTGTCAAACCTTGCTCAGGATGGGTCTTCCCCTGGCAATGAGTGCACCCTGGAGATACTGAGGAACAGCTTCTATGACCTTCTCCCAGGACAGACACCAGAACTTCCCCCAGGACAGACACCTACAGCACCTCAATGGTTCCCCAAAACCAAAACCCATGGGCACTAGGTAAGGGAACAGTTTTGTTCAGGTTCTGAAGTTCCCCAACATAGACCTGGGGTAGGACACTGCACTGACCTAAGTTCCTCCAGTCACCTAGAGAGTAAACATTCTATAACGGGTTCAGAAAATGCAGACTCCACCTCCGAGCTCTGCCCCGACTACATGCTATCAAAAACCTGGCCAGGACAAGGATAGGGGTGGAGTGTGGACCCCAGACTACAGGATAAGAGGGTGAATCAGAATTCCCTGCGCTGAGAGTGGATGTGAATGGCTGCCCCTCCCATCTCTGTGTCTCTTGGGGCTGAGCCCATTTCTGAAACCACAAGTCTCCTCAGCAGCAGCCCCTGAGCTCTGGCTGATTTGCATGTATAACAAGTGCGTCCATCAAAGGAATAAGAGAAGCCTGGGAGGAAAAATGCCCAACCTTGGACCTCAGGATGCAGAATCAAGGGTCCTGCACCATGGCCTGGACTCCTCTTCTCCTCAGCCTCCTCGCTCACTGCACAGGTGCTGTGCCCAGGCTCACACCTACCCCAGCCCTGGGGTTCTAGGACAAGCCTGGCCCTGACTCTGAGCTCAGCAGGGGACTGTCAGTGGGGGGCAGGATACTTAAGACCTTGCTGTGGGATGAGGGGCTGCTGGGGTAATAGCCTCCCACTGTGCTCATTGATCTGTGTGAGCCCTGAAGGGCTGCACCTGTCCAGAAAAAGGAGGGTGGGTGGTTCTCATTTGTTCAAAGGCTCCATCCACCAGGCAGGCCCAGGGGCCCTAGGAGCTAAGATGATAAAAGGGTGGAAACTGGGGCCTAGAGAATCACTGGAGCTTAAGCCAGGCAGGTGGGAGTGTTCAGGGTTGACACCCCAGGCTGGAAACCCAACTCTCATCTTCTCTCTTGCAGGTTCTGTGGCCTCCTATGTGCTGAATCAGCCCCCATCAGTGTCCGTGAACCTGGGACAGACGGCCAGGATCACGTGTGGAGGAAACAACATTGGAGAGAAATATGCTTACTGGTACCAGCAGAAACCAGGCCAGGCCCCTGTGCTGATTATCTATGAGGATAGCAAACGGCCTTCAGGGATCCCTGACCGATTCTCAGGTACCAGCTCAGGGAACTCTGCCACCCTGACCATCAGCAGGACCTTGACCGAGGACGAGGCTGACTATTACTGTCAGGTGTGGGACAGCAATAGTAATGCTCACTGTGAGACAGGCAGATGGGGAAGTGAGACACAAACATATTCCCCATGTCTGTCATGCTCTCTTCCTGCCCCCTGAGGCCTGTGCACAAATCAATGAGCAGATCTGGCTCAGGTCCCCAGATCTGAGTTCCCCCCCACTTTCCTCCCCACCCAGTCTCCAGGAAGCTCTGCACAGTGAGGTTCAGGAGTGCATTTACAACTGAAAGCAGTATGCTGCCCTGCTTCTCTGGGCCTGGGTGTGAACTGGGGACAGAGGGTCTGGATGGAAAAAAGACAGAGGGAGATGTTCATCCAGTGCCATTGTCTCTGCACTTCCATGTGCTGGTTGTGGGCTACTGCTCTCACAACTGACAAGGATTAGAGCCCAAAATGTCCCAGCTCACCTGAGGTCCTGAAGCCCTGGTGTCATTCATGGAGCCACCTCCACATGGGTGCAGTGGATGGATACAGTAGGCAATGTGGGGTCACCCACACCCCCTCATCTGGGTTCACACCCACCCACTCTGATAGCTCACAAGGGTGTTCCTCACTGCCAATGGCTCTTGGTTGAGAAAACTGTCTCCCCAGTTTTATGTCCCTTCTCAGAGAGCTTCAGTTGAATGATCTCCTGAGGCCTAGGTGCCAAGGTCCTGCCTCACTTTCACATGTCCTGAAAGATCCCAACTTTAAAGCTCCCTGCAAGAATGAGGCCTTATCTGATGTCTCACTCTGTGTGGGTCGCTTCCCCTTCTGCCCATTCTGACCTCCCTCCTCCTTCCAGGTTTCCTGCACATGCACTTCTCCATCACAGAGTCTTCTTCCAGGAACCTAGTCCAAGATGACCAGGAACTCCCACAGTCTGCAGGGACATGAGGGGGTCACTGTATACCCACAAAGCTGGCTTTTCTCCCCCAAACTCCAAATGTGCATGTCCAATGATCAGATTGATTGGATCATTTCTTGTATTTTTATACAAAGATCCAGACACACTGGGTGCTCTGGGTTCTGACAAACAGTTGGAGAGTCACATCCATCCTGAAGGTGAATGGGGGACATTGGGGCAGTTGCCTTCTCCTACAAAGTGACCTAAAGATACATAACCATGAGTGAGACACAAAATGGGTGCAGTGTCACTTCTACCCTCCCAGATTTTGCACTGAATCTCTCCTCATATCCACCTACCCAGAAATATAGAGAGAAAACAATTTTGTGAAATACAGTCAGTCTGTCATCCACATGAAATCCACCCAGATCCACACAAACCACAGTCTGGATATAAGGCCAATATCCGTAACCGTGCTGCTACCTGATATGGTGAAACTATCCCATGACAACCACAAATATGTTCACCTATCTCCCAAAGGAGGATCCAAAATACATTTGTGTCTGATAGGGATGTATATTTTTGTCCCAGGTGATTTGGTATCCAAAACTTCAGTATTGAGATAGAAAGTTACCTACCCTTAACACATCTGATCTTAGATGATAATGGGATGAGACAGGAAAACAAGACAGAAACATATGATTACTATGTATCCAAAAGCATCAATACAACATAACACTATTCTATCTTACTCATTCTTTTTTTTTTTTTTTACAAATAGTTTATTGTCAAATTAGTTTCCACATAACACCCAGTGCTCATCCCCACAAGTGCCCTCCTCCATGCCCATCCCTCCCTCCCCCCCACATCCATCAGTCCTCAGTTTTTGTCAGCATTCAAGAGTCTCTCATGGTTTGCCTCTCTCCCTTTCCCCCACCATTTCCCCCCTTCTTCTCCCGATTGGTCCTCTGTTAAGTTCCTCCTAGTCCTCCTATACGTGCACACATATGATATTTGTCCTTCTCTGCCTGACTTATTTCGCTCAGCATAACACCCTCAAGGTCCATCCATGTAGCTACACATGGCCAGATTTCATTGTTTCTCATTGCCATGTAGTATTCCATGGTATAGATAAACCACATCTTCTTGATCCATTCATCTGTTGATGGACACTTAGGCTCTTTCCATGTTTTAGCTATTGTGGAGAGTGCTGCTATGAACATTGGGGTACATGTGCTCCTATGCCTCAGCATTTCTGTATCCCTTGGGTAAATTCCTAGCAGTGCTATTGCTGGGTCATAGGGGAGTTCTATTGTTAGTTTCCTGAGGAACCTCCACACTGTTTTCCAGAGGGGCTGTACCAGTTTACATTCCCACCAACAGTGTAGGAGGGTGCCCGTTTCTCCACATCCTCGCCAGCATCTAGAGTTCTCTGATTTGCTCATTTTAGCCACTCTGACTGGCGTGAGGTGGTATCTCAGTGTGGTTTTGATTTGTATTTCCCTGATGAGGAGGGATGCTGAGCATCGTTTCATGTGTCTGTTGGCCATCTGGATGTCCTCTTTGGAGAAGTGTCTGTTCATGTCTTCTGCCCATTTCTTCACTGGGTTGTTTGTTTTTCGGGCGTGTAGTTTGGTGAGTTCCTTATAGATTCTGGATATTAACCCTTTATCTGATATGTCATTTGCAACTATCTTTTCCCATTCCGTTGGTTGCCTATTAATTTTCTGGGTTGTTTCCTTGGCTGTGCAGAAGCTTTTAATCTTGATGAGGTCCCAACAGTTTATTTTTGCTCTTGATTCCCTTGCTTTTGGGGATGTGTCAAGTAAGAAGTTGCTGCGGTGGAGGTCAAGGAGGTTGTTTCCTGCTTTCTCCTCTAGGGTGTTGATAGTTTCCTGTCTCACGTTCAGGTCCTTTATCCATTTTGAGTTGATTTTTGTGCATGGTGTGAGAAAATGATCTAGTTTCATTCTTCTGCATGTTGCTGTCCAGTTCTCCCAACACCATCTGTTAAAAAGGCTGTCTTTTTTCCATTGGATATTCTTTCCTGCTTTGTCAAAGATCAGTTGGCTGTATACTTTTGGGTCCACTTCTGAGTTCTCAATTCTGTTCCATTGGTCTATGTGTCTGTTTTTGTGCCAATACCATACTGTCTTGAGGATGACAGCTTTGTAGTAGAGGCTGAAGTCTGGGATGGTGATACCTCCCGTTTTGGTTTTATTTTTCAGTATTACTTTGGCTATTCGGGGTCTTTTGTGGTTCCATACAAATTTTTGGATAGTTTGTTCTAGTTTTGAGAAGTATGCTGGTGCAATTTTGATTGGAATTGCATTGAATGTGTAGAGTGCTTTAGGTAGTAATGACATCTTAACTATATTTATTCTTCCTATCCATGAGCATGGAATGTTTTTCCATTTCTTTGTGTCTTCTTCAATTTCCTTCATAAGTTTTCTATAGTTTTCATCATACAGATCTCTTGTATCCTTGGTTAGGTTTATTCCGAGGTATTTTATGGTTTTTTGTGCAATTGTGAATGGGATCAGTTTCTTGATTTCTCTTTCTGTTGCTTCATTATTGGTGTATAAAAATGCAACCGATTTCTGTACGTTGATTTTGTACCCTGCAACTTGGCTGAATTCTTGGATCAGTTCTAGTAGGCTTCTGGTGGAGTCTGTCGGGTTTTCTATGTAGAGTATCATGTCATCTGCGAAGAGTGAAAGTTTGACTTCCTCTTTGCCAATTCTGATGCCTTTGATTTCCTTTTGTTGTCTGATGGCTGATGCTAGGACTTCCAGCACTATGTTAAACAACAGTGGTGAGAGTGGACATCCCTGTCGTGTTCCTGATCTCAGGGGGAAAGCTCTCAGTTTTTCCCCGTTGAGGATGATGTTAGCTGAAGGCTTCTCATAGATGGCTTTGATGATGTTTAAGTAGGTTCCTTCTATCCCAACTTTCTCGAGAGTCTTTATTAAGAAGGGATGCTGTATTTTGTCAAATGCTTTTTCTGCATCTATTGACAGGATCATATGGTTTTTATCTTTTCTTTTATTGATATGATGGATCACATTGATTGATTTGCGAATGTTGAACCAGCCCTGTAACCCAGGAATGAATCCCACTTGATCTTGGTGGATGATTCTTTTGATATGCTGCTGGATTCGATTTGCAAGGATCTTGTTGAGAATTTTTGCATCCGTATTCATCAAGGATATTGGCCTATAGTTCTCTTTTTTTGTTGGATCTCTGTCTGGCTTGGGAATCAGAGTGATGCTGGCTTCATAAAATGAGTCCGGGAGTTTTCCTTCGACTTCTATTTTTTGGAATAGCTTGAGAAGAATTGGGATTAATTCTGTTTTAAATGTCTGGTAGAATTCCCCAGGGAAACCATCAGGTCCAGGGCTCTTATTTGTTGGGAGATTTTTGATCACTGATTCGATTTCTTCACTCGTTATGGGTCTGTTCAGGTTTTCTATTTCTTCCCGTGTGAATTTTGGTAGTGAGTGTGTGTTTAGGAATTTGTCCATTTCTTCTAAGTTGTCCAATTTGTTGGCATATAATTTTTCATAGTATTCCCTGATAATTGCTTGTATTTCTGAGGGGTTGGTTGTAATAAGTCCATTTTCATTCATAATTTTGTCTATTTGGGTGCTCTCTCTTTTCTTTTTGATAAGCCTGGCTAGAGGTTTGTCAATTTTGTTTACTTTTTCAAAAAACCAACTCTTGGTTTCATTGATCTGTTCAATTGTTTCTTTGGTCTCTATGTTGTTTATTTCTGCTCTAATTTTTACTATTTCTCTTCTTCTACTGGGTTTAGGGCGTTCTTGTTGCTCTGCCTCTAGCTCCTTTAGGTGAGCTGTTAGATTTTGGACTTGTGCTTTTTCTAATCTCTTGAAATAGGCCTGGAGAGCAATGTACTTTCCTCTTAGGACTGCCTTGGCCGCATCCCATAGATTTTGAATTGTTGTGTTTTCATTTTCATTTGTTTCCATATATTTTTTAATTTCCTCTCTAATTGCCTGATTGGCCCATTCATTCTTTAGAAGGGTGTTCTTTAACCTCCATGTTTTTGGCGGTTTTCCAGACTTCTTCCTGTAATTGATTTCAAGTTTCAAAGCATTGTGATCTGACAGTGTGCATGGTATGATCTCTATTCTTTTATATTTATTGAGGGCTGCTTTATGTCCCAGTATGTGATCTATCTTGGAGAATGTGCCATGCGCACTTGAGAAGAAAGTAAATTCCCTGGCCTCAGGATGTAAAGTTCTAAATATATCCGTCAGATCCATCTGGTCCAATGTGTCTTTCAAGTCCATTATTTCTTTAGTGATTTTCTGTCTGGTTGACCTATCCATTGCTGTAAGCGGAGTATTAAAGTCCCCTGCTATTAGCACATTCTTATCTATAAGCTTGTTTCTGTTTGTGATTAATTGTTTTAGATATTTAGGTGCTCCCATATTCGGTGCGTAGACATTTATGATTGTTAGTTCTTCCTGATGGATGGACCCTGTAATTATTATGTAGTGCCCTTCTTCATCTCTTGTGATTGTCTTTAATTTAAAGTCCAGTTTGTCTGATATAAGTATCGCTACTCCGGCTTTCTTTTGATTTCCTGTAGCATGATATATATTTCTCCATCCCCTTACTTTTAATCTGAAGGTATCTTCCCGTCTAAAATGAGTTTCTTGTAGACAGCATATTGATGGATTTTGTTTTTTAATCCATTCTGCTACCCTATGTCTTTTGATTGGAGCATTCAGCCCATTTACATTCAGTGTTATTATTGAAATATGTGGGTTTAGAGTCTTTGTATCTTTTGTAGGGTTCATGTTTGTGGTGGTGTCTCTGGTATCTTTGTTCCTTGCAACCTTTCCTTCAGAGCATCCCCCTCAGGATTTCTTGTAGGGCTGGCTTCGTGGTGACAAATTCTTTCAATTTCTGTTTATTTGGAAAGGTTTTTATCTCTCCTTCTATTTTGAATGACAGGCTTGCTGGATAGAGGATTCTTGGCTGCATATTTTTACTGTTCATCACATTGAAGATTTCCTGCCATTCCTTTCTAGCCTGCCAAGTTTCAGTAGATAGGTCTGTCACCACTCTGATAGGTTTCCCTTTGTATGTTAGAGCCCTTTTCTCCCTAGCTGCTTTCAAAATTCTCTCTTTGTCTTTATATTTTGCCATTTTTACTATGATATGCCTTACAGAAGGTCGATTCAGATTACGTCGAAGGGGGTCCTCTGAGCCTATTGTATTTCAACGTTTACTTCTTTTCCCAGGTCAGGGAAGTTCTCTGCTATGATTTGTTCCAGGACTCCTTCAGCACCTTTCCCCCTCTCTTCCTCTTCTGGGATTCCTATGATACAGATATTGTTGCGTTTGACCATGTCGCTGAACTTTAATGTTCCTGGATCAGTTTGTCTCTTTTTTTGTCAGCTTCTTGTTTTTCTATAATGGTGTCTTCTAAATCACTTATTCTCCTTTCTGCCTCTTCAATCCGTGTATTGGAGGCCTCTAATTTATTATGTATCTCATTTATCACTTTTTAAAATTCTTCCTGCCTATTTATAGTCTCCATTTTGTCTGTAGCCATAGTTTCTTTGATGTCCCTTATGCTTTTTTCAAGGTCAGCTATTAATTTTATAATCATTATTCTAAAATCTTGTTCATTTATGCTGCTTATACTGTTTTGAGCAGTTCATTAGCTGTCAATTCTTCTTGGAGTTTCTTTGGGGGAGAGCTCTTTTGTTTTGTAATTTTAGTTGGTTTACTGGCTCTTGTTAGTTTTAAAGAACTGTTATGCTCTCTGCACTTGTGAGCGCTGCTGTATCCAGGAAGACTCTTTGACTGCCCAGGGCCTATCCTTTCAGAGAGTGTTTTTTGAATGGTATCTCTTGGTCTCTCTGTTGAGACCTTGATTATTTTATTTTCCTACTCGTAGTGATATTTGGGCCTCTCCATCTTGTGTACTCTGGCTTGTTTCTTGAGGTAGCCCTGGAGAGGAAAACAGACTGACAAACACACAGGGAGCAGGGGCACTCAAAGGCACAGACAAATCCGACTAACATGCAAACCGAGAGGTACAGCGAAAAAGTTAAGAGAAAAGACGGAGGAGGGAGGGCGAATAATAGAAAATAAAAAATACATTAAAAGGTCAAAAGGAAGTAAAGAAAAGAAAAAAAGAAGAATACCAATGGACAAAGAACGGTTTATAGCATATAACAGGATTTACCAGCTACAATTAAATAGAAGGATATATGCAGTGCTGGTTGAAGAGCATAGAGACAGAGAGAGAAGACAGGGCGGGGATGAGGCAAAATTGGAAATAGAATGAACAGGCAGAAGGGATAAGAAGCTTTTTTCAAAGAGTTAAAGGGTGGAGTATGGTTGGTTAGGTGATAGAAGGATGCTGGTGTTATCCAGAGAAACTATATAGTCTAATTACTCCTGAGTGAAAGATATGAAAAGGTCGGGAGTGTAGAATTTACATCTACAGAATGGACTAAATTTGATTGTTTAAGCACGCTGGTGACCAGAGGTAACCAGGTGAGTGTTCTGTGGAAAAAAAGAAAAAAAAAAAAAAAAAAAGGAAGAGGGAGGAGGGCAGCTGTCAAGCAGGGATGGGCGTGGTGTGATTCAATGCGTCAGGCGGGAGTTCTGCCTTGGTGGTTGTAGGGTGGAGAGTGGTGGTGCTCCACCTCACTTTTATAGGCGTGTAAACTCCCAGGGCCAGGGGCTCAGCCAAAGTTTGTTGTGCTTTTCAACCCAGGCCAGTCCCAGCCTCCAAATCCCAGGTCAAGCACCCCGCTGAAATTGCCTCAGGCGATCCCCTGGCAACCCCCTCAGGGCAATTCCTAGCCTCCTGGCTAGCTCTGGGGGTGGAGCCAGAAGCCACTGTTCCCTTCTCCTCCAGGTCTGGCTGGGGAGCCTAGGCGGGGCAGGGGCCTTTTCTGCTGGCCCGCTGAGCCTGCTGGAATGAGGAAATCGAGTTCCCTCTGTGTCTCGTCACCCAAAACAGGAACTCGTGGTCAAATCTGCCAGTTTTTAGCTCTTTGCCTTCCCTCTAGAGCTCCAGCCAGCTAGGAGCACGGACGCTGGTGCCTGCGCGTATCTCCTCCGGGGGGGGGGGTCCAAGCCCACCAGGAGGGCAATGGCGGCAGGTGCGCAGCTTCTCCCAGCCAGCCAGTAGCCAGCACAAAGAAGCAAACCGCGAGCGCAGCTCCTCTGGGCGAGTTGGAGTGTGGGGTGGCCTGGTGCACAGGTATTTTGTGCGCAAGGTCTTTCTATGCCCTGAGCGAAGGTTTTTTTCCCCGAGTGGAGGTTTTTCTGTTTTGGACTCTCTTTTTCCCCTCTCACTCCCCACAGATGGGGGTGGCTCGTCTCTCCAGTCTCCAATCCAGGCCCGATTTTCTCTTCCCCAGTTCGCACTCACATTAGAAGGCTTTCTCAGTGGAATCTGCGTCCTTTTTCTCCCAATCTCTTGGGTTTAGTAGTTTCCTATGGCTTCAGATCTTTTCCGTGTGAGGCATGGGCACGAGTGCAGGTACAGAGCTCCCTACTTCTCCGCCATCTTGCTCCTCCCCACAATAAACTATTAAAAAAGAAAAAAGAAGAAAACCATGTGACAGTTACCAGAGGTGAGGTGGGTGGGGGGATGGGTTAAATATGTGATGGAGATTTAGGAGTGCACTTGTGATGAGCACTGGGTGATGTATGAAACAGTTCAATTACTATATTACACACCTGAAACTAATGTAACATTGTACATTAACTAACTAGAATTAAAATTAAAAATTAAAGAAAAAAATAAATGCTAGGTAATTAAAAAAATACAATGTACAGTAAAAAAAAAAACCCAAAAAAGAAACTGTCTAGCTCTATTTGTCAACACAAGTAAACATCTGGATGGGTATTTGGGGGAATATTTTAAAATCACTGAAAAGCAAAGGATGTGTCTGGAGAGATGGTCAAACCCTTTCTTTTTAATAAAATTTTTTTTAATTGTTAATAGTTTATTGCCAAGTTGGTTTCCATATAACACCCAGTGCTCATCCCAACAAGTGCCCTCCTCCATTCCCATCACCCCCCTTCCCCTATCCCACACTCCCATTAGCCCTCAGTTTGTTCTCAGTATTCAAGAGTTTCTCATGGTTTGCCTCCCTCCCTCTCTCCAACTAGTTTTTCTCCTTCTCCTCCTCCATGGTCTTCTGTTAAGTTCCCCCTAATCCTCCTATACGTGCAAACATATGGTAGCTGTCCTTCTCTGTCTGACTTATTTCACTCAGCATAACATCCTCAAGTTCCATCCATGTTGCTACACATGGCCAGATTTCATTCTTTCTCATTGCCATGTAGTATTACATTGTATAGATAAACCGCATCTTCTTGATCCATTCGTCAGTTGATGGACATTTAGGCTCTTTCCATGATTTAGCTATTGTAGAGAGAGCTGCTATGAACATTGGGGTCCATGTGCCCCTATGCATCAGCACTCCTGTATCCCTTGAGTACATTCCTAGCAGTGCTACTGCTGGGTCATAGGGGAGTTCTATTTTTAATTTTTTGAGGAACCTCCACACTGTTTTCCAGAGGGGCTGCGCCAGTTTACATTCCCACCAACAGTGTAGGAGGGTGCCCTAAACTTTTAATTTTAGGTAAATAAGGTTGGAAAATTCATGCTGGGGACATTATGGGTTTTTTTCATGTTTTTTAAAAAATAGTTTAATGTCAAGTTGGTTTCTATATAACATCCAGTGCTCATCCTCACAAGTGCCCTCCTCCATGCCCATCACCCCCGTTCCCACCCTACCCCCATCAGCCCTCAGTTTGTTCTCGGCATTCAAGAGTCTCTCATAAGGATGAACCATCCTGTAAGGATGTGCCTTGTCAAGCGAGGGCCTGCCAGGAGGCTGATCCTGGTGGAAATGCTGAAGGAGCTGTGGCTGCTACAAAGCCACCACCTGCCACATGGGTCCTCATAACGGGAATGTACCCCTCCCAGGTATCAATCCAAGACTTTGGAAAGGGCGTGGAAGACTAGGCTCTACTATCCAAATATCAACACACCTGGTCTGGTGAGGCTGGAACCACAGGGCACTGGCCACGCCCACTCCAGAACCCTCCTTCCCACCAACTTCTCCCCAGTCCACCCCCCAAAAAATGTTTCCTGGGGTACCAGACACAGCTGGGACTCGTATGAGCACAGTAAGCCACTGTTGTTATGTGTAAAATGTGGGAGCCCGACAGTGACCACAAGAAAGCGTGGTTAGGGACGCGGGGATGTGCCTGCACACGGGGCTCCCTGCCTGGGCAAAGCATGCCTGCAAACAGGATGCCCTGCCAGGAGGCCTGCACACAATATCCAAGTTGAATGGTCCGCTCGCATACGAGGGAACATGCCCTCCTTAGAAATAAGGAGGAGGCTGGAATTGTGAGCAGGCCTCTTAGTATACATGTTGTGGTCGCTTCCTCCCTTTGCTCCCCCCTGTCCTTGAAATGTGTTTGGCTACTTGCCCTTAATTGGTAAAGGAATGCATCTTGTAGGTTTCAGTTTGTATCCAGTTACCGGGGTATAAAATAAACCACAAGAGGAGCTTGCGTAGAATTGTTCCTCCGGCCGGAGTTGTGTCTCTGTCTGTCTTTTGTGTGTGTCTTGTCCTTTGTGTCATTTCGTCCACAACATCTGGCGCCCAAACGCGGGGCAGAGGGCAAACGAAACCGAAAGGGTGAGTACCCCTCGGGGATTGTAGATCCAAGGCAGGGGAACTTTCGGGAAAATTATGGGGAATTCCCCATTAACAAAGGCACAATACATGGAGCTAGTCACAGGACTTCTCCACTCCATCGGGGTGAAGGTATCTAGTCGCCGTTTATCTGAGTTATTCCGCCTTGTGGAGCAGCATTGTTATGCGTTTAAGTGCCAACCCAAAGTACAATTAAACTTAAAGGAATGGAAATTAATACAGAAGGAATTACGGCAACAGCATCAGAAGGGTAACATAATTCCTTTGAAATTGTGGACTCTATGTAGTGCTATCACTCAAGCACTTGCATTGCTTTCTGCAATTAAGGAGTTGGTGGGAAGAGGAAGCCCGAAAGCAGGCTCAAATTAATGAGGGACAGAACCCTCCTGGTCCCCTGGAGGACAAACTGATGGGAGAGAGACAATTTCAAGCCTTGAGAGATCAGGCTCAATTTTTGACCAGATTTACAGCAGGTGCGCCAGGTATTTCTTAGGGCTTGGCGCCGTGTTGTACCTACTGGCCACGCTCAGCCTTCTTTTACAAAAACTTTACAAGGACCCAATGAGCCCTATACTGATTTTCTTGCTAGATTGCGGGTGGCTGTTGAGCGGGATGTTGGACGTGATGAAATCTCGGAGATACTTTTGCAGACACTTGCTTTTGAAAATGCAAACTCGGAATGTAAACGTGTTTTGGGCCCTTTAAAAGGGCAGGGATCTTCTATAGCTGAATATATTAGAGCTTGTTCAGGAGTGGGGGGACATGAACGTAATGCTGCTGTTTTTGCTACTGCTTTGGCTCAGGCTATGAAGCCCTCCAAGGGCGGAAATTGTTAAAACAATGCCGGGGACTCAATTGGCTGCACCTCCCACTCCTCAAGTAACCCCTTTGTTTTTCAACAACCCTTAGAGATGACTGCTAAACCTTTAATGGTGTCAGATTTACGCTCTGCAACTTCAGGGAGTGCGGCTGCTGATTTACCTCTGGCTGAAAATGTTCTTTTGTCTCTGGGAGGTGGTATTTATAACTTAAGAACAAACATTTTTGGCCCATTGCCTAAAGGCACCTTTGGCTTAATATTGGGCTGCAGCAGCGCAGCTTTAAGAGGCCTAGCCATAATTCCTGGAGTTATAGACTCTGATTTTGTTGGAGAATTTTTAATCATGGTTTCTACTTCTATTACACTTTCACTATTGGCTGGAGAACGTATAGCACAAACATTTATCTTATCTTCTCTTTCCCATGGGGGCTTCTGTAACTATTCCGTCAGAAAACTAGTGGCCACTGCTCAAGTTCCTCGAGCACTCCCATTTTTGTTATTAAGAAAAAATGAGGTAGGGGCGCCTGGGTGGCTTAGTCGG
>NW_024080651.1:6749975-6775061 GCF_003009895.1 Hyaena hyaena
GAAACGGTCATTAACAGGGCATCAAAACCTAACTAAGGAAATTATGGAGTTAGAGCAGCAAATTTTGTCTACATTTAGCAAAACACTACCTGACATTACTGGGTCTGATCTGTTAAGGGATTTACAGAAAAGGATGAATAATTTGAACCCTCTTGGACATGTATCTGCCCTAATTGGAACTGTTCTCGTGAATACTTTATTCATAATACTTTTATGCTGTGTTATTATTTTAGTCTTCCGGTGCTGGCGAAGAAGGCAACAACTAAAAAAGGATAGATAACGCGTTCTCGCCACTTTACAGTTTGCTACCTCTTCTCAGAAAAAAGGGGGAGATGTGGGAGCCCGACAGTGACCACAAGAAAGCGTGGTTAGGGACGCGGGGATGTGCCTGCACATGGGGCTCCCTGCCTGGGCAAAGCATGCCTGCAAACAGGATGCCCTGCCAGGAGGCCTGCACACAATATCCAAGTTGAATGGTCGGCTCGCAAACGAGGGAACATGCCCTCCTTAGAAGTAAGGAGAAGGCTGGAATTGTGAGCAGGCCTCTTAGTATACATGTTGTGGTCGCTTCCTCCCTTTGCTCCCCCCTGTCCTTGAAATGTGTTTGGCTACTTGCCCTTAATTGGTAAAGGAATGCATCTTGAAACTCGTCATCAAGATAAATAATATTTAATGCATTATTTTTTGATATTAAACTTAATGCAGAAAAATCTCATGATGAATATAACTTCAAAACTGTAAGTCAGTTCAAGATCTCACCCCACACTGGAGTGACTCACTTCACTTCCCTCACACCAGGCTGTGGTCCCAGGGGTGAAGTGGGTGCCAGGGAAGATGCTGGACCAGAGTCTGGCCTCTGCATCCTCCCTCCTGCCCCACCACTGGAGCCTTTCCCTGGTGTTCCCCAACAGATATATGGCTTAGCAACTACACTGACTTAAGTCTCCTATAGTGTCTGTAGAGTAACATGTTATCATGGGTTCAGAAAATGCAGACAAATTCCACCCTTGAGCTCAATCAGGATACGCCTGCCTAGGAGTGAGGTCAAGAGATGGGGAGGAATGGAGTTGTGCACTCAAGACTATCGGATCAGAGAGTGAAGCAGAATCTCTGGGCTAATGGTGGGTATGCACAGCCAGGCCTCCTCTCTCTGGCCCTTCTCTCAAACCACAGAGTTCCTCAGCAGCAGCCCCTGAGCCCTGGCTGATTTGCGTGTCCACCATGTCTCTCTAGCAAGAGGATAAAAGAAGCCTGGGATGAATCTTGCCAGTCTTGAGGCCTGAGACTCAGGGAACAGAATCAGTTTACCTCCACCATGGCCTTGACCTCTCTTCTCCTTGGTCTCCTTGTTCACTGCACAGGTGTTGTCCACAAGATCAGAATCACTGCAGCCCCAGGGATAAGACAATCTGGGACCTGTCTCTGAACTAAGCAAGGGGCTGCCTATTATGGGAAGGATGATCATGACCCTACTGCCGGATGAGGGGTTGGAGGGTGACATTCCCTCAAGTGTCTGCTGGCTCTGTGTCATCCTGAAGCACTGCACTTGCCTGGAGAAAAATGACAATGGTGTGTTTTGTTCAAAGGCTCCAGCCAGACCCATGAGCATGAGGGATTGAGGTGATGAGGCTTGGGAAAGTAGAAACCCAGAGAATGCCTGGGACTCAGGCCAGGCAGCTGAGGTTCTCCTGGGGATGAGACTCAGTGTTGGAAAACCACCTTTCCTTTTCTCTCTTGCAGGTTCCATGGCCTCTTATGTGCTGACTCAGCCCCCCCTCAGTGTTTGTGACTCTGTCACAGACAGCCAGGATCACGTGTGAGGGAAACAATATTGGAAGGAAAAATGCTTACTGGTACCAGCAGAAGCCAGGCCAGGCCCCCGTGCTGATTATCTATAGTGATAGCAACTGGCCCTCAAGGATCCCTGACCAATTCTCAGTCAGCAACTCAGGGAACACTGCCACCCTGACCATCAGTGGTGCTCAGGCCAACGATGAGGCTGACTATTACTGTCAGGTGTGGGACAGTGGTTATGCTCACAGTGACACGGGCAGATGAGGAAGTGAGACACAAACCCCTTCCCCATCTGTGTCACAGTATCCTCTAGCCCCAGGAGGCCAATGCACAAAGCAATGAGTGGGTGTGGCCCAGGCCCCCAGATCTGAGGTCCCCAGACCTCCCACCTCATTCTATCTCCGGACAGCATTGCAAAAGGTAGATCAGCAGGGGGTATATACACAGTTATTATAAATATATTTCATTGGTTTCTGTGTGTGTATGTATGACTGAACCAGTTAAAAGAATATATAGAAGGCATTTTTCAAAGACCAAAACTTCTACAAGTTCCCTGAAAGTATATAATCTGGAATGGAAAAAACAAACAAAGAAAAAAAAAGCACTAGATGAGGTTAGCAACAGATTAGATGCTACAAAATGAGATTGGTCATACTAGTAGAAAGTATTTGAAATGAAACACAGAGGAAAAAAAATACAAAAAGTCAATAAAACCTTAACATGTGTAGAACATCTTCACACAGCCTTAAGTTTGTGTGATTTGAACATTTGTAGGAGAGAAGTTAGGGACAAGCTGATGCCTTGAAAACAAATCTGAAATAATAGCGAAAACGACTTCAAATTTTGTGAATTCCATAAACCAATACATAGAAGAGCTCAGCAAAGCTCAGGCACAGGGAACATGAAAGACAACACAGCTCACATCGTGATGAACTTGCTACGAACCAGTGATGCAGACAGTCTCACAACCAGAGAGGAGACATGTTTCCTACGGAAGAACCAGTTCATTTCTCATTATAGCCGTGTAAGCAAGAGAATAGGAGAGCAATGTCTTCACAATCCCAAGAAAATATCTGTCAATTTTGGCCTTTACTCATAGAAAACATCATTGAAAAGGGAAGATAAACTAAACATTTTTCAGACTACAGGCCTTACAGAACTGATTACCTGTACACCCTCAACAAAGCAACAGTAAAGAACACCCCTTGGACAGAAGGAAAGAGTGATAGAGGGAAAGTGATAAAGTATCAGATTTCCTAAGTACATGGATGAATATAAAAATATTTTTTATGGTTACCATCTATAGAAAATCCTTAAGTGCTTAAGTAAAAAATAATATATTGTTATTTATATTAGATATGAAAATAAAATATATGACAATGATAGCAGACATGATGGGGGAGATGAGATTGTGTTATGATGTCTTTATCCTGCATGAAATATCATGTCCCTGGGAGGTACTTTGACCACTTTGACCGGGGGTGAGGACAAAAGAAACCATTAAAATCACATCATTTTAATAACAAAGAGTAAGAGCTAATAAGGTGCATTACTTAGGATTCTCCAGAGAGTACACATCCAGTAGGACTCATATCTCATTTATTGATTTGTGTGTATTAACGTATACATATATGTGTGTTTGTGTGTGTGTGTGCGTGTGTGTGTGTGTGTATGAGAGAGAGAGAGAGAGATGTAGAGAGACAGAGCCAGAGAGAGACAGAGCCAGAGAGAGACAGAGAAGGAGAGAGACTTACGATGAGAAATGGGGCACACAGTCGCAGGGCGGCTGGTCTGGAAGCTGCAGTACAGGGAAGAAGGCTGGAGATTCCAGTAAGAACCATGTTTAAGACTCTAATCCAAATTCAATCTGAATGACTGAGATGCTAAGAGAGGACAGTGAGGAAGATTTAAAAGTTCCAATCAAACTCCTAAAATGAAAACTATGATACATCATATTAAACAAACAAAGGTGGAATATGACTTCACTCATGTGGAATTTAAGAAACAAAACAAAGAAACAAAGAGAAAAAAGAAGCAAACGAAGAAACAGACTTTTAAATGTAGAGAACAGCCACATGGTTACCAGAGCGGACCTGGGTCAGGGGATGGGTGAAATAGGTGAAGGAGATTAAGGGTCCACTTATCATGATGAGCACTGAAAAATGTATAAAATTGTTGAATCACTATGCTGCTGTACACCAGAAACTGATATAACACTGTATGTTAATGGGAGTTAATTTCTTAAAATGCTTATTTATTTTGAGAGAGATAGAGAGAGTGTGAGCAAGAGAGGGGCAGAGAGAGACAGAGACACAGAATTCAAAGTAGGCTCCAGGCTCTGAGCTGTCAGCACAGAGCCCGATGCAGGGCTCAAACTCAGAAACCGCATGATCATGACCTGAGCCAAAGTCGGACGCTTAATGGACTGAGGCCACCAGGCACCCTAAATTTTTTTAAAGTAATAAAATAAAATAAAAATATAAAGGTTGAGATTAACACCAGACGCAAGACATGGAACTCTTGAGATAATCTTTTTTTTAAGTATGCAGTTACTTTACTTTTTCTCCTTAAATAGTTTATTTGTTTCCGTATAACACCCAGTGCTCATCCCAACAAGTGCCCTTCCCCATGCCCATCACCCCCCTTCCCCTCTCCCCCAACCCCATCAGCCCTCAGTTTGTTCTCAGCATTCAAGAGTCTCTTATGGTTTGCCTCCCTCCCTCTCCCCAAGTATTTTTCCCCTTCTTCTCCCCCATGGTCCCCCGTTAGCTGCCTCTTAATCCACCTATATGTGCAAACATAAGGTATCTGTCCTTCTCTGCCTGACATGTTTCGCTCAGCATAACACCCTCAAGTTCCATACATGTTGCTACAAATGGCCAGATTTCATTCTTTCTCATTGCCATGTAGTATTCTATTGTATAAATATACCACATCTTCTTGATCCATTCATCAGTTGATGGACACAGGTTCTTTCCAGGTTTTGGCTACTCTTGAGAGTGCTGCTATGAACATTGGGGTACATGTGCCCCTATGCATCAGCACTCCTGTATCCCTTGGGTAAATTCCTAGCAGTGCTACTGCTGGATCATAGGGGAGTTCTATTGTTAATTTTTTGAGGAACCTCCACACTGTTTTCCAGAGGGGTTGCACCAGCTTACATTCCCACCAACAGTGTAGGAGGGTGCCCGTTTCTCCACATCCTCGCCAGCATCTAGAGTCTCCTGATTTGTTCATTTTAGGTACTCTGACCGGTGCGTGGTCAGAGTGTGGTTTTGATTTGTATTTCCCTGATGATGAGGGATGCTGAGCATCGTTTCATGTGTCTGTTGGCCATCTGGATGTCCTCTTTGGAGAAGTGTCTGTTCATATCTTCTGCCCATTTCTTCACTGGATTATTTGTTTTTCGGGTGTGGAGTTTGATGAGTTTCTTATAGATATTGGATACTAGCCCTTTATCTGATATGTCATTTGCAACTATCTTTTCCCATTCCGTTGGTTGCCTATTCGTTTTATGGATTGTTTCCTTTGCCTGCAGAATCTTTTTATCTTGATAAGGTCCCAGCAGTTCATTTTTGCTCTTGATTCCCTTCCCTTTGGGGATGTGTCAAGTAAGAAATTGCTGCGGTTGAGGTCAAGGAGGTTTTTACTGCTTTCTCTTCTAGGGCTTTAATGGTTTCCTGTCTCACATTCAGACCCTTTATGCATTTTGAGTTTATTTTTGTATATGGTGTGAGAAAGTGATCTAATTTCATTCTTATGCATGTTGCTGTCCAGTTCTCCCAGCACCATCTGTTAAAGAGGTGTCTTTTTTCCATTGGATATTCTTTCCCGTTTTGTCAAAGATTGGTTGGCCATACATTTGTTCGTTCAATTCTGGGTTCTCAGTTCTATTCCATTGGTTTATGTGTTTGTTTTTGTACCAATAACATACTGTCTTGATGATTACAGCTTTGTAGTAGAGGCTAAAGTCTGGGATGGTGATGCCTCCCATTTTGGTTTTCTTCTTCAATATTACTTTGGCTATTCGGGGTCTTTTGTGGTTCTATACAAATTTTAGGATTGTTTGTTCTAGTTTTGAGAAGAATGATGGTGCAATTTTGATTGGAATTGCATTGAATGTGTAGATTCCTTTGGGTAGTAATGACATTTTCACTATATTTATTTTTCCAACCCATGAAAATGGAATGTTTTTCCATTTCTTTGTGTCTTCTTCAATTTCCTTCACAAGTTTTCTATAGTTTTCATCATACAAATCTCCTATATATTTGGTTAGGTTTATTCCTAGATATTTTATGTTTTTTTGTGCAATTGTGAACGGGGTCAGTTTCTTGATTTCTCTTTCTGTTGTTTCATTATTGGTGTATAAAAGTGCAACCGATTTCTGTATATTGATGACACAACACAGACACTGCGAATTGGAGAACAGAAAAAGGTTTGCAAAGTGAACGAAGAGTCACCAAGCTGTACTACAATCTTACAGGGATGTAATAGGGTGTGATTGTGTCCCCAAAGGGAAGAAGATGAGGTGCAGAAGATGGAAATATATGTGATGAAATGTGGCCAAAAATATTCAGAATTGGATTAAAATTGAAACCCACAGATCCCAAAAGCTCAACAAAATTCAGTGAGAGTCAATGAGAAAGAGTAAAATCAGATAGAACAAAAACATATACATTAAAAAGAATCTTCACCCCATCAATATCAAATTGTTTATGGCAGAGAAAACAAGAGTGTCTTAAAGAAGCAGGAAAGAGAAGGCACACAGCTTTTAGGGAAAGGCAGGGAAGGATTCTAGCAAATTTCCCAGTAGCAGAAGTTCAAGCAAAATACAACACATTAACTTTTTTAAATACTGGGGGGAAAAACTTAATCTTTACCCAGGGAAAATGAAGGCTACATAGTTTTCTGACACACAAAAAGTGACAGGTTTGATCATCAGCCAAACAAATATACAAGAAACGATACTGGACACCTCTCAGAAAGGAGAGAGTAATTCAGAAAGAATTTGATTCTAAAAAATAAATGTAATAGGGGCGCCTGGGTGGCTTAGTCGGTTAAGCGTCCGACTTTCGCTTAGGTCATGATCTCGCGGTTCGTGGGTTCGAGCCCCGCGTCGGGCTCTGTGCTGACTGCCAGCTCAGAGCTTGGAGCCTGTTTCAGTCTGTGACTCCTTCTCTCTCTGACCCTCCTCAGCTCACGCTGTCTCTCTCTCTCTCTCCTAGAAATAAATAAAACATTATAAAAAATGTAATAATCACAAATACTAACTACTGGAAAAAATATCAAGACTTGTTCTAGCATCTAAATCTCTTTTAAAGATAATTCACTATCTAAAGCAAATCTAATACCTATGTATGTTGGAATTAAAACACACATAAAAGTAACATGTGTGAATTACAACGAAGATTAGGAGAAGAGAGAGGTTTTACTTAGGATCTGACACTCTGTGTGACATGTGGGAATGACTGCAAGTCCGGAAAATATGATAGTCACGATACAGCTAATAGCCAAATAAGGGGAGAGAGAGAGACAATGGAATAAAAAAATA
The DNA here is from genome assembly GCF_003009895.1 of Hyaena hyaena. NCBI lineage: Eukaryota > Metazoa > Chordata > Mammalia > Carnivora > Hyaenidae > Hyaena > Hyaena hyaena. The sequence goes on from NW_024080651.1 coordinate 6,757,321, forward strand.
TGCTCCTTTAACTGAAAAAACACAGAAATGGAAAATGTACCAAGGAGAACATGGACAAAGAAACACTATATACAATGACGCTATATGGAAATGATAATACTAATCACATCCAGGAAATAGTCTAAGTATAATGAAAAGACAAATTGTAAAACTGAGTTTAACAACAACACTAGACTCTATGCTGAATTTAAGAACCCTACTTTAAATAAAAATGCATTAAATTCCAAGTGTAAGTTAAGGACAAGTTCACACCAATTCTGATTCACAATATAGAGCATGAAACATTCACAGGGAACAGATAGAGAATTAGGGAAGACAATTGAACACTTACAAATAAGGATGAAAAAAATTATGTTGCATGTATTTTACACACACACACACACACAATATTCATAGTGCACATTTCTTGAGAAACTGATACAGAAATGCCCTTCACCTCTCCCTCTTTCCCCCCACAGTTTAAGAATTTTCAAATCAGAATGACAAGAGCTCTTCTGCAAGCATGGGCATAGCTCCATGTGAACCAGATCCATGAAGCCCACAATATACAGAGAGATTCTCTCCACCAGCCTGAGAAGGAATATTTTCACAGGGACCTCTGAGGGGATGAGGAAGGTTTGAGGAACCAGACTCAGCTGTGGGCTCAAGAGAGAGAACTCTGGGGTCCCCACCATGGGGTCCCCACCCTCTGCACCCTCTCCTCCTCCCACTCCTCACTCTCTGTCCAGGTGCTTCCCACAGTCTCAGTCCCCACGGGACCCTGAGCATGTCCCTGACCCTGAGATCAGCCCAGAGGATGCTGTGGGAGTGGGATCACTGAGAATGTGCCCCACAATCTTCTGATCCTGCAAGTTCTGTGGTCCACGATACTCCTAGTCAGCCCCCAGCGGAGTGGCCATGAGACCCTGTCACCACCACATACCCAGGAGAGAGGACCAAGCAGTAATGAGGAGCAAACCCAGCAGCACCCAAGCCAGGTCCCTGCACTGCCAAATCCACCATCCCCACAGATTCTCCAGCTCTAACCTGGGACACGACCGCACTGAACCTCACAACAGCCACGCTGAGGGGGCTCCTTTATAGACCAGGTCAGGATGGGGAGGGCAGGGAGTCAAGGGACACAAGCCCTGCTACCTAACGTGACCTCACCCTCCCTCCTAACCTCCTCTGGTCAAGCTCTGACCCAAACGGCCAAGGATCTCAATCCAGGACACCAGGGCTCTCTTCCTGGCCTCACCTCACTTTTATCTGTGGTTCCAGGAACCTAGTCTCTCTAGGCTTCACCTTTATGGGCTGTGAAAATAATATTGCTTATACCGATGTTAGAAATGCTTTTCTGTTTCAAGTTAAATGATACAAAGCATTTTAACAGCTTTATTCATTAAACAGAGACTCTGTGGGGTCTCTGTGAGTAAGAGCTCATCTGGGAGTCTCTTGTCCATCCTCTGCAGAATTCCATACAAAGGACTCAGCAAAGTGTGATCTGTATGATGTGAAATTGAAGAAACACATCTGAATTAGCAGATTCCCAATATCCTCCCAAACTGCCAACTGGGCTAATGTAGAAATCCTCCTGCCCCAAAGTCCAAGAGATGTGGGTTGGGATAAAAATAATAGCAAGGAATAATAATACTAATAAAGGTTGGTGCACAAAATGAATTTTATGTCAGAATTATCACCTGTTCCCACTGAAGAACATCTGCACTAATTGGGTTGGGGAAGCATAAGTATTGACACTTAACACAGGAATGTGGTGTCAGTGGGACATCACACAGGATTATCTGGACACTGACCCTTTTCAAATGCACTACACTGTACCCTACACTCTACATGTTGTGAGAAGACACTGAGCTAGTCCAGGGCATTTCAACCCTAGGACAAGTACAGGAATCGCACATGTCCTGCCTCCTGCACAGTGTTAGTGACCTGTGTTTCTGGGTTGAGGAGAGCAGTGGAGCTGAAAGTGAGGAGAGTCTGGGGGAGGCTGCGCTCCCTGGTCCCCACACTTTCTCAGGTGACAAGTGCTGGGGGATGTACCTGCAGGAGGGAATCTCCTTGTCTGAGTCCTCCTCCACCAGCAGGGGGCAGCAGAGCAGCAGCAGGAGCAGCAGGATAGGCTGGGGCTGCCCAGGTGGAGCCTCATAGATAGAGCAGACCTGGGGATGAGCAGGTATTCAGCGTTCAGTCCTTACAAGATATTCAGACAACTTGGTCTGTCTCCACAAGATGCTGGGACCTTCCTTGTTCTGAGGGCCAGACACACAGGGCACTGATGGAATTGCTGACACTGAATTTTTCACCCAGCAAATGCAGATCAACACCCTCCCCACCAGTGTTCCCAGGGAGTTGTCTCATCTGTGAGAGACGTGTCCAGAACACCCTGACAACTCACCCTCTGCCTCTCCTTCCCTACCACCAAGCACACTCAGACCCAGAGCTTCTGTTTCTGGGCTCAGGAGTGTCTCAGGGGGCAAGAGGCCAGGCACTTGGAGTCCCTGGGCCCTGGCAGGAGCACCCACAGTGTCTCTGTGAGGCTGTCTCCAGAGTGAGGTGCATTCTCACTACCTGACACCACAGCTCTGGTCCTGGAGCTGTCCTGGTTCAGTGACAGGATCCAGCTCCCTGCAGGGACCTCGGCTCTGGCTCTAAAGCTCACCCATGTGGGAAGACAACCCTGGAGACCCTAACAAGACATGGAGCTTCATGGTGGCTTTTTAAGTCAGGGTGGCCTCTCATGCAATTTGAACAAATTCATTCTAACACTGTAGAAAAACATAAAAGAAAAGAGTAGACAATGGCAATTGGTCCCCTGCTGTAGGATGGGGGGTGTTAGAGAGAATCAGTTACCACACAACAATAAACTGGAAGGTGTGATGAATTCTAAAAGCAGGTGGTTGTTGAACAAGTGGACTCTCACAGACACAATGGCAAACAAACATTCAAATGAGAAAGCTCCACATTCTCAAGACATGCCAAGGATGGGATGACAGTGCCTCTGAGGATGCAGTGGCAACAGGAATCAGTAGTAGGAAGGTAATGAGGCCACAGGACCATATTACCTTGATTCAGGTGTTGTCTGTATCTCTCTGAGGGCCCAGCCCAGCCCCACAGCTAGGCTCCTGAAAAACCACAGAGGGAGCCCAGCACAGGCTCCAAGCAGGGTGGTTTCAGACCATTGTCATGTGGTCTGATTGCAAGAATGTGACTGAACCCAGACCCTGAAGGCCAAGGCTGCTGGTCTGATCTGAGAGCTGTTTGGAGGAAGCTGGGAGAACCCCTCTTCCTTTTCAGTCACATGTTCTGACCCCACAAGTGGTTTATCAGTTAGGAGCCCTAGAGGTGGAGGAGATTTGCATAACTACTAATAATCATAGTCCCAAGGGCCTGGAAAGGAATAAGAAAGGCTGGGGTGGAGCCCAGCAGTGCTGTGGGTCTCAGAACACAGAGCTCTGGGCATCTTCACCATGGCCTGGACCCTTCTCCTGCTCCCCCTCCTCACTCTGTGCACAGGTGCTGTCGCTGACCCTCTGCCCATGCCCAGCCCCCAAAGGGCCTGAGCTGCACCTGAACCAAACCCTGAGTTTAGACTGGCACAGTCTCAGTATTGAGTCCTTGGAATGAGCCCCTGAACCTGATGCCAACTCCTCCTCTTTTGTCTTTCCAGGATCCATGGTTGCCAGTGAGCTGATTCAGCCACCCACGGTGTCAGTGGCCCTGGGACAGACAGCTACAATCACCTGCTCTGGACCGGAGGATAATTATGCAAACTGGTACCAGCAGAAGCCAGGCCAAGCCCCCGTGCTGGTCATTTATGGGGGTAGTGTGCAGCCCACGGGGATTCCTGACAGATTCTCTGGCTCAAACTCGGGGAACACAGCCACCCTGACCATCAGTGGGGCCCAGGCCGAGGATGAGGCTAACTATTACTGTCAAACCTATGACAGCAGTAGTGATGCACACAGTGACACAGGCAGATGGGGAAGTGAGACACAAACCCCTTGTCTGTCTGTGTCACACTGTCCTCCAGCCCCTGACAACTCTGCATAAAGCTATGAGTAGGCCTGGCCCAGGTCCCCCGATCTGAGGCCTGGATTCAGTCTCCTTCCTCTCCAACCATCAGACAGGCTCTGTATAGTGTGGATCCGCAGGGGATTCATACACAGTTATTAGAACTAGATTTCCTCTGTTACTGTGGGTGAAGGAATGCCCGAGTGTTGAGAAGTAGATATAGAAGACATTTTTCAAAGACAAAATCTTTAAAATTTCCATAATTAAATGTTCCGAAATTTGAGAAACTACTGGACAGATTGACAGCAGAGATGTTGCAAAAGAAGAGAATAGTGACTTTGATGTCATTAACAATAGAAACTATTCAAAATGAAACAGAGAGCTAACACCTAAAAAAAATAATAACGAGTTCAGTGTTTGTAAGACAACTTCACGCCACCAAGAGAGTGTGCCTTGTAGGAACAGAGGGAGAGCAGGGAGGGAACTGATGGACAATAACAAAAAATAATCTGCAAAAGGTTTCCAATATGGTGTAACACGTGAACCATTGTATCCAAGAAGCTCAACAAATTTTGGGCACAGAGAACATAAGAGACAGCCCCAAACACAAACAATTTGCTACAAACCAGTGACGCAGACACTCTCACAGCCAGAGAAAGGATGTGTTCCCTATAGAGGAACCAGCTTCATGGTGGGAACACATTTTTCATTACAGCTGTGTAAGCAAGAGAACAGGGGAGCAATGTCTCCACAATCCTCATAGAAAATACCTGTCAACTTTGGTTTTGACCCAGGAAAAGTCTCATTGAAAAGAGAAGATAAACAACCTTTTTCAAATGGCAAACCTTAGAGAACCAGTCACCTGCAGACCCTCACACAAGCAACAGCAAAGGACACCACTTGGACAGCAGGAAAGGGTGACAGAAGGAAATGAGCAGCTACATAAAGATATAAAAGACATCAGAAAATATAATTACATGATAAATATACTAAAAATGTTATTGGTTAATGTCTATAAAAGCCAAATGCTTAAAGAAAACAATAGCAAAAACAACAGCTATACAAATAAAACCTATGACAATGAGAGCAAAAGTAATTAGGAAGATGAGACCATGTTAGGACTTCCTCATCCTGTATGTATATGTCATGTCACTGGGATGTAGTTTGATAAGGCAGCAGGTGAGGACTGTCAACCCTAAAAGGACCACTAAAGTAAAACCTTTTTAACAACAAAGAGTTCTAGGTAATAAGGTGCATTGCTTAGTATTGTCTGGAGAATATGGATCTAATAAAGAAATAGTGTCATGTACATGTCTGTGTATGTTTATCTGAGATGCACAGACAGAAACAGTGGGAGAGAGAAGCAATGATGTTGAGAAACAGTTCACAGAGCCATGGGGTGGCAGGTCTGGAAGCTGCTGGAAGGACGGAAGACTGTAGATTTAAGTCAGTACGATGTTTCAGACTTTAATCCAAATTTAGTCTGAATGATCAAAATGCTAAGAGGAGACAGAGAAAAAAATTAAAGGATCCAAATCAAACTACTAGAGATGCAACGTACAACGTCTCAGATTATGAACACAAGGATTGAGATTAACATCAGACACAACATGCAGACACGTGACTGAACATGAACACAGGATGGACACTGCAAAAGAGACACAAAAATACTTTAAAGTGATCAGAGCAGCACTGAGTGTAGGAAATGTCAGCAACAGATACACAAGTTCTTGTCCCCACAGGAAGTGAAGATGGGGAGGTGGAAAAGAATATTGATGTGTTTGTGGCCATAAATGTCCTAAATTTCATGAAAAGTCAAAATCTACAGATTCCAAATTCTTGAGAAACCCCAAGTACAACACCCATCAATATCAAATTGTTTAAGGCAGAAAAAAAAAGACAGTTTTAAAAGCAACCAGAGAGGAAAGACACTTGGTAAAGGGAGCCATGATTAAGGATCCTGACAGATTCCTCATTTGCAGGACACATGTGAAAAGGCAGTGGATTAACATATTTAAAACACTGAAAAACCTTGGGGCACCTGGGTGGTTAAATGTGTGAGTTGATTAAATATGTGAGTCTTGATTTTGGCCTAGGTTATGATCTCATGGTTCTTGAGATTGAGACTTGTGTCTGGCTCTGAACTGACCGTGAGGAGCCTCCTTGGGATTCATTCGCCATCTCTCTGCCCCCCCTCCTGCTCATTCTCTCTCTCTCTGTCTCTCTCGCTCTCACTCTCAAATAAATAAGTAAATAAACATTAAAAGAAAAAATTTAAAAATACTGAAAAACAAACAAGCAAAAAACCCTCAATTCTTTTTCCAGAGATAATATACTTCAATAACCAAGGTTAAGTAAAATATTTTTTTTCAGATGTACCAAACTGACTGAATTGATCATCAACTGATGCATAATACAAGCAATAATAATGGACTTCCCTCATGTAGGAGGAAGTAATTCCAGAGAGAATCTGAATCTACAAAATGATTGTAAGAGTCAGAAGGGCTAACTACAGAGATAAATATGACCAAATGTGTGGATTACTTAACTCTGTTTGAGGGGCTCCTGAGTGGCTCAGTTGGTTGAGTGTCTGACCTCGCCCAGGTCATGATCTTGTGGTTGACAAGTTCGAGCTGTGCTGACAGCTCAGAGCCTGGAACCTCCTTCTGATTCTGTGTCTCCTTCTCTCACTGTCCCTCCCCAGCTCACTATCTGTCTCTCTCTCTCAAAAATAAATAAAAACATTGAAAAAATTTAACTGTTTGAAAAATAAATCATTGACTCAAGCAAATCTAATAACCGCATATGTCGGAATTTACACTAAGAGAGTAAGAGCTAGCTAAGAGAGATGGGGTGACACTCACACAACAGTGCAGAGGAGAGCGAGCTGGAAGTGTTCTAACTGTTCTAGGGTTCTGATCTTCTCTGTCATGTGGTATAGTATTGCCTGAAGGCAGACCGTGACAGGTCGCAGCAACTAAGGCAGCAAGGAGTTACAGCTAATAATCCAAAGCAAAGAAATAGAATAGACCATAAAAAATGTTCTATTACTGGGGCACTTGGGTGGCTTCAGCTCAGGTCATGATCTCGTGGTTCATGAGTTCAAGCCCCGTGTTGGGCTCTGTGCTGACAGCTCAGAGCCTGCAGCCTGCTTCAGATTCTGCGTCTCCTTCTCTCTCTATGCTGGCCCCCCTCTCAAAAAAGAATAAACATTAAAAGAATTAAAAATGGACCCAGCAATAGCACTGCAGGAATTTACCCAAGGGATACAGGAGTGCTGATGTATAGGAGCACATGGACCCCAATGTTCATAGCAGCACTCTCAACAATAGCCAAGACATGGAAAGAGCCTAAGTGTCCATCAACAGATAATGGATCAAGAAGATGTGGTTTATCTATACCATGGAATACTACATGGCAATGAGAAACAATGAAATGCCATGTGTAGCAACATGGATGGACCTTGAGGGTGTTATGCTGAGTGAAATAAGTCAGGCAGAGAAGGACAGCTACCATATGTTTGCATGTATAAGAGGATTAGGAGGAACTTAATGGAGGACTGTGGGGGAGAAGAAGCGGAGGGAAATAGTGGGGGAGAGAGAGAGAGGCAAACCATGAGAGACTCTTGAATGCTGAGAACAAACCGAGGACTGATGGGGGGGGGAGGGGGGAGATGGGCATGGAGGAGGGCACTTGCGGGGATGAGCACTGGGTGTTATATGGAAACCAACTTGACAATAAACTATTTGTAAAAAAAAAAAATTAAAAATGTTCCATTACTCAAAAACAAGAGCTAAAAGGACAAATGCAACAAAGAAATGATGGAACATTCAAAAAATAAATATCAAGATGTGATCTACTAAACTATATTACTACTCACATTCAGAATATAGTGCAAACACCACAAATAAAAGATAGATATTGTCAAATTGAGTTGAACAGCAACACCCAAGAATGAGAAACCTATAGCAAATAAACTCCTACTAAGCACAAGTTCAGGACAATATTCCCACTCGTTCTGTTGCACAATTTAGGATATAAAAAATTCTCAGAACAGACATAGAATCAAAGAAGAGGAAGGGGACACTTACAAATGCTTCAGAAATATTTCATGGTCAACACACACAAAAATGTAAACAAATGATCGAATGTACATGTCATGAGAACAGTTACAGAAATACCCTCATCTCTTCCCAAGGCTTTAAGTTGTTTCAGACACAAAGTGACAAGAGCACCCCTATGAAGCCCAGAGGTGAGCACAGTTCCTCATGCACCATATCCATGAAGCCCAACCGGGAGCACAGAGATTCCCTCCACCAACCAGAGATGGAGCATTTTCACAGGGACCACTAAGGGCATGGGGGAGGATTCGGGAGACCAGGCTCAATAGTGGGCTCAGGAGAGGAACTCTGGGGACCTCACCATGGACTGAACCATCTTCTGCTCCCCTCTTCTCACCCTCTGCTCAGGTGCTGCTTCCCAGGCCCTGCCCACATGGACCAGTGCTCCCGTAACCTTACCAGTGAACTTGTTTCAGACATATGCATTCCTTGCCTACTCACATAGGTCCCTTGGTCTATAGCAGAACTAACCTACTTTCTTTGTGATTTGGAGACCTCTGACCTTGAAGAGTGGGGGACCAGACAGTGGGACTAGCAAGTGAAGCAGCAATCCGTGGGGGAGGAATCAGGACCTGAGCTGTAAGCTGTAGGTTATGAATCTACACTTTACAGGGGAAGCCTCTGCAATCCAGCAGCCATTTGGAGTGGCCACCAGGGGGCAGCAGAGATCACCTGGCAAAGCCACCCGTATATGCTAGGGTCCAGGCATTAGGGCTTCTAACAGGAAGGAGTGGAGGTTAGTTAGCAGGACCTGAGACCCTCAGGTCATTTGACATTGGTCATTTGTCTACTGTGTCATCATTCACCCTCAAGTACACATCCTTCAGGCTATGGGTCCTGCTCATGGAGACAATGCCTATTTCCCTAATACAGTGCAGGCAAAATGCCTCCCAACAAGCCATGCCTTGACCCACCCTCATAACACAAAGGGCTATCACTGTCTACAAACACCAGCCCTCCCTGTGGTCACAGGTTCCCCCTCTCTCCCCTGTGCTGACAGCTCCCTGTCCTACCAGACACAGCTGCTCCTCTTTCCTGGAAGTTCCTCTCACCTCCCCCTCACTTGTCCCTCCAACTACCTCCATCAAGGAAGGGAGAGGGGACTGGAAAAGTCTAATCTTCCCTTTCTCAGTGCTTGTAACACAGTGATTTTTCTCAGTAAACTGTTTTCCACTTAACTTCTACCTTAAAATATTTAGGATATATTTTTCCCAAAAACGGAAGACCGGTTAAGAATGGGAAACATGCCCTTGATGAGGTACTGATCTTTGAAGCCCTCTCTAATTCTTTTATACAGTAGATATTTCTTTCTGCACCTGATCTGCCCCTGCCCCTCTGCAATATGAGAATACTGAGGCACAGCCCTTTGACCTGCTGCAGGAGCTCACAGCCAAGAGCAGACATTTATAGCACCATGATGGTTTTGATTTCTCCATTAGCTTTTGACTAAGGATGAATTTTATTTGGAGTCTATGGCCCATGAATTGTGGATTTATGTAGGACCTGGCACATGAGTAAACCTCATAGTGTTACTCATAGAATGAGCTCAGAAAATAAAGACAGACTCCACTTTTGAGGTATTAAGGGCCAGCCAGGCCACTAGTGAACCCAAAACCTAGTCTGGGATGGAGATGTTGGCTCCAGACTATGGGACCAGCCTGCCTCTCCCCTCTCCCCTTTCTGTGCCTCTCAGAGTTAAGCACTTCTCTGAACCCATAAAGCTCCTCAGCAGCAGACCCTGACTCCCAGCTGATTTGCATAAATAGTAAGTCTCTTGAGCAAGGGGATGAAAGGCCTGGAGGAGACTTTGCCCAGCTAGGGCCTGGGTAGCAGCTTCAGAGCACCTCCACCATGGCCTGGACTCCTCTCCTCATCGGTGTTGTGGCACACTGCACAGGTGCTCATTACACTGTATAGGATGAGGGACTAGAGGGGTATAATCCCCCACCACCACCTGTTGTCAGTAGCTCTGTGTGAGCCTTGAGAGGATGGTCCTGACCAGAGAAAGATGTGGATAGGTTCTCATTTTCAAGACTTCATCCACCAGGCAACCCCATAACTCTGGGGCTGAGACTGATTAGTGGGGTGCCCTGGGAGTGAGAGAATCCCTGGTGCTCAATCCCGACCTGGCAGCATAAGGGATTTCCTGGAAACGGGTTCTTCATCTTCCAGCCCATCTCACTTTTCTCTCTTGCAGGCTCCATGGCTTCCTACATGCTTATCCAGCCCCATCAATGTTGGTGACCCTGGGACAGACAGCCTGGATCACATGTAGTGGAAACAACATTGGAGGGAAAGATGTTCACTGGTACCAGCAGAAAGCAGACCAGGCTCCCATGCTGATTATCTAATATGATAGCAATTGGCCCTCAGAGATCCCTGACCAGTTCTCTGGCTCCAACTCAAGGAACATGGCCATCCTGACGTGGGCTGAGGATGAGGCTGACTGTTCCTGTCAGTCATATGATAGCATTTATGGTGCTCATAGTGACACTGGCAGATGGGGAAGTGACAAACAAACCCCTCCCCATCTGTGTAACACTCTCCTCTATCTCCAGGGGGCTGTAGACAAGTCAATGAGTAGGTCTAGCCCAGTACCCAGATCTGAGGTCCCCAGACCTCCCTCCCAACCCAGCTCACCAAGCAGGCTCTGCACAGTGTGGATCAGGGGAGGATATACACAGAGTTATTGTAACTATATTCAGTGGATGGAGGATGACTGAACATGTCAGAAGACATGGAAGATAGTTGTTAAAGACAAATCTTTATTTTTATTTTTTTGGTAGCTCAGTTTCTTTTTCTTAGTTTATTGTCAAGTTGGTTTCCATATAACACCCAGTGCTCATCCCCACAAGTGCCTTCCTCTATGTCCATCACCCTCCTTCCCCTCCCCCCCACACCCATCAGTTCTCAGTTCTCAGCATTCAAGAGTCTCTAATAGCTTGCCTCCCTCCCTCTCCCCCACTATTTTTCCCCTTCTTCTCCCCCATGGTCCTCCATTAAGTTCCTCTTAATCCTCCTATACATGCAAACATATGGTAGCTGTTCTGCACTGCCTGACTTATTTCGCTCAGCATAACACCCTCAAGTTCCATCCATGTTGCTACACATGGCCAGGTTTCATTCTTTCTCATTGCCATGTAGTATTCCATGGTATAGATAAACCACATCTTCTTGATCCATTCATCAGTTGATGGACACAGGTTCTTTCCAGGTTTTGGCTACTCTTGAGAGTGCTGCTATGAACATTGGGTTCCATGTGCCCCTATGCATCAGCACTCTTGTATCCCTTGGGTAAATTCCTAGCAGTGCTATTGCTGGGTCATAGGGGAGTTCTATTGTTCATTTTTTGAGGAACCTCCACACTGTTTTCCAGAGGGGCTGTACCAGTTTACATTCCCACCAACAGTGTAGGAGAGTGCCAGTTTCTCCACATCCTCGCCAGCATCTAGAATTCTCTGATTTGCTCATTTTAACCACTCTGACTGGCGTGAGGTAGTATCTCAGTGTGGTTTTGATTTGTATTTCCCTGATGAGGAGGGATGCTGAGCATCGTTTCATGTGTCTGTTGGCCATCTGGATGTCCTCTTTGGAGAAGTGTCTGTTCATGTCTTCTGCCCATTTATTCAATATATTGTTTGTTTCTTGGGTGTGGAGTTTGGTGAGTTCCTTATAGATTTTGGATATTAACCCTTTATCTGATATGTCATTTGCAACTATCTTTTCCCATTCTGTCGGTTGCCTATTAGTTTTATGGATTGTTTCCTTTGCCGTGCAGAAGCTTTTAATCTTGATGAGGTCCCAATAATTCATTTTTGCTCTTGATTCCCTTGCTTTGGGGGATGTGTCAAGTAAAAAGTTGCTGCGGTGGAGATCAAGGAGGTTGTTTCCTGCTTTCTCCTTTAAGGTTTTGATGGTTTCCTGTCATTGAGGGCTGAAAATCCTACAGAAATAATGATAACAAAACCATTTTAACAACAGAGAGTAAGAGCTAGTAAAGTGCATTACTCTAGATTCTGCAGGGAATACAGATTCCAATGGACATATATCTCACTTTGTTCAGGAGACAATGATAAGGATTCCAGAAGATATACCATTAGCAGAACATCAAGAGGAGGATGGTGGATTTACATCTTTAAAATACTGAAAGAAGAAACAAAACTGAGTGTTTCATCCAGGGAAAATGTGCTTCAAAAATGGAGGCTAAATAGGTGCATCTGGTTGCTCAATTGGTTAAGATTCCAACTCCTGTTCTTGGCTCAGGTCGTGATCTCTTCTTTCATGAGATGGAGCAGAGCATCAGACTCATGCTGACAGCATGAAGTCTGCTTAGGATTCTCTTTCTCCCCCTCCCCAGCTCATGTTTATGGTTAAAATAAACATATAAACTTAAAAAAAAACTTTAAGTTTTTTTTAAATTAAAAAAATTAAGGGGTACTTGGGTGGCTCAGTTGGTTAAGGGTCCAACTTCAGCTCAGGTCATGATCTGACTGTCTGTGAGTTCGAGCCCTGCACTGGGCTCTGTGCTGACAGCTCAGAGCCTGGAACCTGCTTTGGATTCGGTGTCTTCTTTTCTCTCTGCCCTGCCCCACTCACACTATGTCTCTCTTTGTCTCTTTAAAATAAATAAACCTTAAAAAACTTTTAAAGAAAAAATTAAAAAACAAAAAAGAAGGCTAAATAAAACATTTCTACCCAAACAAAAACTGACAGAAGTTTTCTTAAATGAGACCCATATTAAAACCAATAATGGGAGGAGGGGCAAGACGGCTGAGAAGTAAGGAGCTTCGTACTTGCACTCGTGCCGATACATCACACGGAAAAGATCTGAAGCCATTGGAAACCTTACAAAACCTGAGAGATTGGGAGAAAAACGATGCAGAATCCACTGAGAAAGCCTTCTCACGTGAGTGCAAACTGGGGAAGATAAAATCGGGCCGGGATCAGAGACTCCAGGGTCGGAGGCAATCCCCCTCTACCCTCTACGGGGAGTGAGAGGGGTAAAAGAGAGAGTCCAAAACAGAAAAACCTCCACTCAGGGGGAAAAACCTCCGCTCAGGACACAGAAAGACCGTACTTGCCAAATACCTGCACGCCAGGTCTCCTCGCGCCAACTGGTCCCGGAGCGGCTGAGCGCACAGACTGCTCCTTTGTGCTTGCTCCTGGCTGGCCGGACTTCTAGAGTAGTGGCGCGCCTGCCGCCATTGTCCTCCTGGCGGGCTTGTGCCCCTGGAAGAGCCGCACGCGGACGCCAGGTGTCCGCGCTCCTGGCTGGCTGGAACTCGAGAGGGAAGGCAAAGAGCTAAAAACTGGGATATTTGCCTGTGATTTCTTGATTCGGATGACAAGCATAAACGGACCTGGTTTTCCTCACTCCAGCAGGCTTGGCGCACCCAGCAGGCAAGACCCAGCCCAGGTTCCCCAGCACGACCCAGAGAAAGAAGCCCCAATTCTGACTCCACCCCCAGAGCTCCGCAGGAGGCCTGGAATTGCCCCAAGGTGATTGCCTGGAAAGCTGAGAAGTTCTGTCTAAGGCAATTTAGCAGGGCGCGCGGACTGGGATTTGGAGATTGGGACTGGCCTGAGTTGAAGAGTGCAACCAACTTTGGCAGCGTCCCCGGTACGGGGAGTTTACACGCCCAAAAAAGCGAGGTGCAGCGATTGGTTCAAGAAGGGATGGAGCACCTACACTCTCCTCCCCCCAACCGCCAAGGCAGAACTCCTACCTGAGGCATTGGATCACACCATGCCCATCTCTGCTTGAGAGCTGCCTTCCTCCCTCTTTTTTTTTTTTTCTTCTCCTTCTTTCTCTTTTGTCTCTTTTTTCCCCACAACAATGACCTGATTAACTCTGGTCACTGGCTTGCTTGAACAATCATAACGAGTCCATTCTGTAGATGTAAATTCTACACCTACCGACATTCTCAGCTCTTTCCCTCAGGACTAATTAGACTATATAGTTTCTCTGGATAATACCAGCAGCCTTATCTCACCTATCCAACGATATTTACCCTTTAGCTCTTTGAAAAAAGCTTCTTATCCCTTCAACTTGTTATTTCTATTTCCAATTTTGCCTCATCCCCACCCTGTCTTCTCTCTCTTTCTCTATGCTGTTCAACCAGCACTGCATACACATGGCTATTTAACTCTAGCTGGGAAATCCGACTATATGCTTTAAACCGTTCTTTGTCCATCGGTTTTCTCATTTTCTCTTTTTCTTTTCTCTTTTTTCACCCTTTTATGTATTTATACTCTCTATTATTCGCCCTCCCAACTCTGTCTTTTCTCTTAACATTTTCGTTTTCCCTCTCGCTTTGCATGCTAGTTAAATTAGCCTGTGCATTTGTGTGCTCCTGCTCCCTGTGTGTTTGTCTGTCTGTTTTCTTTTCCAGGGCTACCTCAAGAAACAAGCCAGAGTACACAATGTGGGGAATCCCAAATATCACTACGAATAGAAAAATAAAATAACCATGGTCCCAACAATAGAGACCAAGAGATACCATTCAAAAAACACTCTCTGAAAGGATAGGCCATGGACAGTCAAAGAGTCTTCTTGGATAGAGCAGCGCTCATAGATACAGAGAGCATAACAGGTCTTTAAAACCAACAAGAGCCAGAAAGCTAACTAAAAAAATGAAACGAAAGAGCTCTCCTGCAAAGAAACTCCAAGAAGAAATGACAGCTAATGAACTGCTCAAAACAGACATCAGCAGCATAACTGAAAGAGATTTTAGAATAATAATGGTAAAATTAACAGCTGGGCTTGAAAAAAACATAGGGGACATCAAAGAAACTATGGCTACAGACAGAATGGAAAATAAAAATAGGCATGAAATTGCAATAAATGAGATACATAATAAATTAGAGGCCTCCAATGCACGGATTGAAGAGGCAGAAAGGAGAATAAGTGATCTAGAAGACACCATTATAGAAAAACAAGAAGCTGACAAAAAAAGAGACAAACTGATCCAGGAACAAGAAAGAAGAAATCGAGAGCTCAGCAATACGGTCAAACGCAACAATATCCATATCATAGGAATCCCAGAAGACGAAGAGAGAGGGAAAGGTGCTGAAGGAGTCCTGGAACAAATTATAGCAGAGAACGTCCCCAAATATGGGAATGAAGTAAATGTGGAAATACAAGAGACTCAGAGAACTCTCCTCAGACGTAACTTGAATCGATCTTCTGCACGGCATATCATAGTAAAAATGGTAAAATACAAGGACAAAGAGAGAATTTTGAAAGCAGCTAGGGAGAAAAGGGCCCTAACATACAAAGGGAAACCTATCAGAGTGGTGACAGACTTATCTACTGAAACTTGGCAGGCTCGAAAGGAATGGCAGGAGATCTTCAATGTGATGAACAGTAAAAATATGCAGCCAAGAATCCTCTATCCAGCAAGCCTGTCATTCAAAATAGAAGGAGAGATAAAAACATTTCCAAATTAAACGAGCACCCTCCTACACTGTTGGTGGGAATGTAAACTGGTACAGCCCCTCTGGAAAACAGTGTGGAGGTTCCTCAGGAAACTAACAATAGAACTCCCCTATGACCCAGCAATAGCACTGCTAGGAATTTACCCAAGGGATACAGAAATGCTGAGGCATAGGAGCACATGTACCCCAATGTTCATAGCAGCACTCTCCACAATAGCTAAAACATGGAGAGAGCCTAAGTGTCCATCAACAGATGAATGGATCAAGAAGATGTGGTTTATCTATACCATGGAATACTACATGGCAATGAGAAAGAATGAAACCTGGCCATGTGTAGCAACGTGGATGGACCTTGAGGGTGTTATGCTGAGCGAAATAAGTCAGGCAGAGAAGGACAAATACCATATGTTTGCACGTATAGGAGGATTAGGAGGAACTTGACGGAGGAACAAGGGGGAAAAGAAGGGCAGAAATGTTGGGGAAAGGGCAAGAGGCAAACCATGAGAGACTCTTGAATGCTGACAAAAACTGAGGACTGATGGATTTGGGGGGGAGGGGAGGATGGGCATGGAGGAGGACACTTGTGGGAATGAGCACTGTGTGTTATGTGGAAACTAATTTGACGATAAACTATTTAAAAAAAAACATTTCCAAATAAAAATAAATTGAAAGAATTTGTCACCACTAAGCCAGCCCTACAAGAAATCCTGAGGGGGAGGCTCTGAAGGAAAGGTTGCAAGGAACAAAGATACCAGAGACATCACCACAAACATGAACCCTACAAAAGATACAAGACTCTAAACCCACATATTTCAATAATAACACTGAATGTAAATGGGCTGAATGCTCCAATCAAAAGACATAGGTTAGCAGAGTGGATAAAATAACAAAATCCATCTATATGCTGTCTACAAGAAACTCATTTTAGACTGGAAGATACCTTCAGATTAAAAGTAAGGGGATCGAGAAATATATATCATGCTACAGGAAATCAAAAGAAAGCCAGAGTAGGAGAGAGGGCAAGATGGCGGAGAAGTAAGGAGCTCCGTACTTGCACTCGCGCCCATACATCACACTGAAAAGATCTGAAGCCATTGGAAACCTTACAAAACCTGAGAGATTGGGAGAAAAAGGACACAGAATCCACTTAGAGAGGCTTCTAATGTGAGTGCGAACCGGGGAAGATAAAATCGGGCCGGGATCGGAGACTCCAGGGTGGGAGGCGATCCCCCTCTACCCTCTACGGGGAGTGAGAGGGGAAAAGGAGAGAAACCAAAACAGAAAAACCTCCGCTCGGGGGGGAAAACCTCCACTCGGGGCATTGAAAGACCATACTTGCCAAATACCTGCACACCAGGTCCCCTCGCGCCAACTGGTCCTGGGGGGGTGCTGAGCACACAAACTGCTTCTTTGTGCTGGCTCCTGGAGGCTGGACTTCAGAGTGGTGGCGTGCCTGCTGCCATTGTCCTCCCGGCGGGCTGGGGCCCCTGAAAGAGCCACGCGGGCACCGGGCGTCCGCGCTCCTGGCTGGCTGGAACTGGAGAGGGAAGGCAAAGAACTAAAAACTGGGAAATTAGCCTGTGAGTTTGTGTTTCGGGTGACAAGCCATAGAGGGACCCGGTTTTCCTCACTCCAGCGGGCTCGGGCTCAGAGCACCCTGCAGGCAAGCCCCCGCCCATGCTCGCCAGCCCGACCCAGAGAAGGAAGCAGCGATTCTGACTACGCCCCCAGAGCTCCTCAGGGGGCCTGGAATTGCCCAAGGGGGTTGCCTGGGTAGCTGTGTCTAAGGCAATTTCAGCGGGGCGTGCGGACTGGGATTTGGAGATTGGAACTGGCCTGGGATGAAGAGTGCAACCAACTTTGGCTGTGCCCCCGGTACGGGGAGTTTACACGCCCAAAAAAGCGAGGTGCAGCGCTTGGTTCAAGAAGGGACTGGAACACTTTCACTCTCCTCCTTACAACCTCCAAGGCAGAGCTCCCGCCTGAGGCATTGGATCACGCCACGCCCATCCCTGCCTGAGAGGTGCCCTCCTCCCTTTTTTTTCCTTTTTGTTTTTTTTCCTTTTTTTCTTTCTTTTTTTCCCCTTTTTTTTCCTCTTTCTTTTTTTCTTCTTCTTTCTCTTTTCTCTCTTTTTTCCCCAGAACACTGACCTGATTAACTCTGGTCGCCAGCTT
>NW_024080652.1:0-332751 GCF_003009895.1 Hyaena hyaena
CAGTCCCTTCTTGAACAAAGCGCTGCACCTCGCTTTTTTGGGCGTGTAAACTCCCAGTACCGGGGGTGCAGCCGAAGTTGGTTGCACTCTTCAACCCAGGCCAGTTCCAATCTCCAAATCCCAGTCCGTGCGCCCCGCTGAAAATACCTTAGACACAGCTTCCCAGGCAACCCCATCGGACAATTCCAGGCCCCCTGCGGAGCTCTGGGGGTGGAGTCAGAATCGCTGCTTCCTTCTCTGGGTCAGGCTGGAGAGCGTGGTGGGGGGTCTTGCCTGCCGGATGCTCTGAGCCCGAGCCCACTGGAGTGAGGCAAACCGGTCCCTCTATGGCTCGTCACCCGAAACACGAACTCACAGGCTAATTTCCCAGTTTTTAGTTCTTTGCCTTCCCTCTCGAGTTCCAGCCAGCCAGGAGCGCGGACGCCCAGTGTCCGCGCGGCTCTTTCAGGGGCCCCAGCCGCCCGGGAGCTACAGTGGTGGCAGGCGCCCCGCCACTCTGAAGTCCAGCCTCCAGGAGCAAGCACAAAGAAGCAGTGTGTGTGCTCAGCACCCCCCGGGACCAGTTGGCGCGAGGGGACCTGGTGTGCAGGTATTTGGCAAGTACGGTCTTTCTATGCACCGAGCGGAGGTTTTTCCCCCACGAGCGGAGGTTTTTCTGTTTCGGACTCTCTCCTTTTCCCCTCTCACTCCCAGTAGAGGGTAGAGGGGGATTGCCTCCCACCCTGGAGTCTCCAATCCCGGCCCAATTTTATCTTCTCTGGTTCGCACTCACGTTAGAAGGCTCTCTCAGTGGATTCTGCGTCCTTTTTCTCCCAATCTCTCAGGTTTTGTAAGGTTTCCAATGTCTTCAGATCTTTTCTGTGTGATGTATGGGCGCGAGTGCAAGTACAGAGCTCCTTACTTCTCCGCCATCTTGTCCCCTCCTGTATTGTTAATTTTTTGAGAGACCTCCATATTGTTTTCCAGAGGGGCTGCACCAGCTTACATTCCCACCAACAGTGTAGGAGGGTGCCCGTTTCTCCACATCCTCGCCAGCATCTAGAGTCTCCTGATTTGTTCATTTTAGCCACTCTGACCGGCATGAGGTGGTATCTCAGTGTGGTTTTGATGTGTATTTCCCTGTTGATGAGGAACTCTGAGCATCATTTCATGTGTCTGTTGGCCATCTGGATGTCCTCTTTGGAGAAGTGTCTGTTCATGTCTTCTACCCATTTCTTCACTGGATTGTTTTTTGGGTGTGGCATTTGGTGAGTTCCTTATAGATTTTGGATAATAGCCCTTTATCTGATATGTCATTTGCAACTATCTTTTCCCATTCTGTCAGTTGCCTTTTAGCTTTATGGATTGTTTCCTTTGCCGTGCAGAAGCTTTTTATCTTGATGAGGTCCCAGTAGTTCATTTTTGCTCCTGATTCCCTTGCCTTTGGGGATGTGTCAAGTAAGAAATTGCTGCGGTTGAGGTCAAGGAGGTTGTTTCCGGCTTTCTTCACTAGGGTTTTGATGGTTTCCTGTCTCACATTCAGGTCCTTTTTCCATTTTGAATATAATTTTGTCTTTTAGTTATATTTATGTGTCAAGGTCTTTGTTTATTGCAATGCATGGTCCTGTTGTGTTAGGTACACTCAGATTGTGCAATCAGTTTTCCTTGAAAGTCTTTTCTCATATCTCTTTTAACCACAAGATGCAAATGGTGAATTCAAGGATGTAGAGCTAAGAACCTTGAGGTCCAATAACTGTCAGCTGGACAGTATATTGTCTGTTGTGGAAGAAATTCCCATATGATTGCAATGACTTTTTTAATAGCTTATTGTCATGTTGGTTTACATATAACATCCAGTCCTCATCCCAACAAGTGCCCTCCTCCATGCACATCACCCCCTTTCCCTCTCCCCCACCCTCCATCAGCCCACAGTTTGTTCTCAGCATTCAAGCATCTCTCATGGTTTGCTTCTGAAGAGCCCAAAATTAAGTCCTCCATTAAGACCAACCTCGGGCTGCACATAGCCCCAGTCCCAGTTCCAGGAAAAGCCTCAGATTGTTCAAGGCTAAAGCCATCCTCGGACCACCCTCAGATCAGCTAATCAAAAAAACATTCCTGTGGTCTGAGTCAAGGCTGGGAACTGTAGACAGTTATTCTGTACAAACCAGCCAATTTCTCACCGCTTGCCTGAACCCCACGTGGGCCCTTTGAACTCACCTCACAACTGGTCATTTTCAAAGGATTCTCAAAAGTCATGATAGGGTCCCACCAAAAGTAATGAACACTTCACAGATACTGAATGGTCAATGCTGTTACCATGAGTGCTGTAAAATTGTAATTGGTGCTTAGATGATGATGCTATACATACTGTAACACCCCCATCCCTTACTCTTTAAAAACCCTGTTCGCTATTGTTCTTCGCTTCACCTTGCTGCCACGACACCAGTAGGCAGGTGAGCCCCTGCTCGAGCTTGTAATAAAGACCCTTTTGTATTTGCATAGGTGCTGCCTCCTTGGAGGTCTCTGGGACTCGTGATTGGGGCACAACACCTCCCTCTCCCCAAATATTTTTTCCCTTCTTCTTGCATTGGAAAGGGAGAGAATACCTTCATGCCTTCATGGTTCTTGCCCGTGTTCTGTCTTATCGCAATCAAGATTCAGGTCATCTGCATGCTTATAAAGAATCCCCACCCCTTTTTTTTACAGAAAATAAAAAAGGCCCTGGAAGACCAGTGTAATGCATTAAGGGCTGTGAAAGCAACAAGGGAAGCAAAAGTCAAACAGCTGAAGGAGAAAGCACATATCCTGGAAGAATTTTATGAGCAAAGAAAAGTGGCTACAGAAGAGTAAGATATACATGTGTTAACTGTTACAAGTACTGTGGTATGAGTGAATGTGGTGGCCAGTAGAGACCATTCTATTTCTTTAGGAACTGGGTCCAGAGTATATTTGCCAAATGCATTTAGTAGAATGATGTCTGCCCTTCCTACCTTGCTTTCTGTAACCTGCATTTTCCTTTCTGTCCTAAGTGCTTGTCACACATAGAGTCAAGTATATAAGGCAGAAGAGGGAAGGTACCAGAATGAATATCAATGATACCTGGATCCACTCTGGATCCATCTACATTATCCTATAGGTTTCAATCCCATCACATTGTTTTGTCATCCAGCAATTAGGTCATTTTTGTTCAGAACCAGACATGCGTCAAAAATGTGAGGGGGGAAAAATTGAACTATCTTGCTGAAGAAACAAATAATTTCTTTCTGGAAAGCGGGTAGGGGCACCAGCAGTACTGGATCCCTACATCCATTCTGCCAGTGAGATTGTTCACTGTGGGCCTAATCACTAAGAAAACTGAGTTGTTTCCTGTCCCCTAATTTTTAAGTGTAACTCCTCTGAGTCTTGACCAAAGCCTGCAGCTTTGAACTAGGGCTCATCTTTGCTGACTGCCCCTGAACTACACGTGTTTCCTTCTAAGCCTGTGCCCATAAAGTTACTCAGCTTCTTTGCAGTTCAAATGTATGCCCCCCAAATCATTGAGGAGTCCTAGGGAGATTAGGTCCAACTTCCAGGCTGGATTCGTCCTGGGATTCCTTCTTCTCAATCTTGGTCTCATGTGTCTTCATAGGGTCGTTAGAAATTTGTGCATTCCCTCACAAATTTCCTCCTTTGTGCAGTATTTCCTATTGTTCTCAGGAGGAGATCAGGGACTTTAGAGTCTCTCATTCATGATGGGAAATAAACCTTCCTTCTCTTCCCTGGAGACTCAGCTTTATGTTAGTCCTTCCCACACGGGGTTAGGGCCTGCACTGTCTCACTGGCATCTTGTTTTTGTTAATTTGTAGCTCTTTCTGAGAGTAGGTACAGTGCCCTGATCACCTTTCTATCCTCAACCTCTTACAACAGAGCCACTACATTACAACCACTCCAGACAGCACTTGCTGAAGGACTGCCTCAGAGGCCAGAAGGAAATGCATGTGCTTTTCTCTGTCTAGTGCTTTCTACTCCATTTCTATGAGATTTTCAATTTTGCCTATGATTCTTGAGTACATCAAGTGTCAAGTTGAAACCCTTTAAATCAACACCATGAACAAAATAGTCTGAGGGCAACACAGCAAACCAGCCTTTCTACACATTTCTCTTTGTTGCCTTCACTATCAATGAACCCAGTCTTGTTAAAGTATATTGGCTCCATGAAGTTGAGAATTTTCCATCTGAAATCTGTTTCCTGGAAATCAACCCAGACTGTGTGACAGTTTATATCAGGTTATATTTCAGGAGATGTTGCTGCTCTAAGATTGACCTTTTCCTCTTCCAGCATATGTGAAGGTGAAGGCAGGGTTGCACTCCTGACCCCTAGTGATGTCTGGGCATGAGCTGCAATGTTGGTGAAGCCATATCCTGGTAGGTCGTCTTTCAGAATGATGGTCTGTGTCAGGGTACAACGTTTGGACTGAATATCAGGGCTCCCCAGGGAGGTGTAAGACTAGCCTGCTTCATCCTAATGGGTACAGTTGGTCACACATGGTTTGTCACAATGCTGTAATGAGCCTTCACCATCTCAAAGTACAATGTTATTTGGTGACTTTATGATGAAGGAGTAGAAGCAGATGACTAGAAAGACAGCCCTGAAAGCAGAGATGTGGCAGCAGACAGAGGTTGAATTTTCTTTAACTTAAATGGGGTGTTTGCTTCATTTCTCTGATGATGATGTCAGTTTGTGCATTTTTGGGAGGTGGGGCAAGACATATCTGCATAGGCCTTCGAGAGTGCTGGGATGTAAAAAGGCAGAATTTCTGTATTTGATCTGACTGTGTATATATTGTTCCCATCTTGGGAAGCTGAAAATGACACACTGTGAACTGGAGGCAAGCAAGAATCAGCTGGCAGCTGTAGGCAAAATTGGAACATCGCTACGGAAGAAATAAACAAGTACAAGTGAGTTCAGCTACCAATTACCAGCAGCTCATGAAACCTCTGTTCCTTTATTGTTTTTAACTTTTTTATAATATTTAGACTCTACATAGTAGTATAAACAAAAATTCAGAGGACATATGCATAGAGTATTAAAAGATAAAAGAAGGTCAGTTTTAGAAAGAACAAAACGATCAGTTTATTTTTTAAAACTTTTTTTCTGAGAGAGAGACAGCATGAGCAGGGGAGGGTCAGAGAGAGGGAAGTAAAGAATCTGAAACAGAGTCCAGGCTCTGAGCTAGCTGTCAGCACAGAGCCCAACCCCACAAACCGTGAGATCATGACCTGAGACAAGTCGGACGCTTAACCAACTGAGCCACCCAGGCGCCCCTACAATGATTCAGTTTCTAAATATCTGTGAATCTCAAGCAATGGCCAGACTGTGGAAACTTTGTCCATGCCAACTTTCCTGGGGGGTGGTGTCAACTGTCATAATCCATAGGAAAAGCAGTGTGTCGTAGGATGAATGATACGCATCCACATGATGGTGATATTTACTGACCCTGGTCTTTGCAACCCTGGGAAACAGGGTAAGGATATAAGTTAAAGGAGAATAGAGCTTTTTTTTTTTTAATGTTTTTATTTATTTCTGAGAGAGAGAGCGCGTGAGCAGGGGAGGGTCAGAGAGAGGGAGATACAGAATGTGAAGCAGGCTCCAGGCTCTTAGCTAGCTGTCAGCACAGAGCCTGACACGGGGCTCAAACCCACGAACCGTAATATCATGATCTGAGCCAGGAACTGAGCAGGGATTGTGAGGTCCACACAGAGCTGCTATATAGGATCACTCTCAGTGCACAATGCAGCGTTCATCTTTGAAATGTCAGTGTTGCCAAAGTGAACCTAGGTAATCATCTAAAAAGATTGTGTCCCGGGGTGTTCTGAAGGTTCTAGATATTTGGGGGGGGGGGAATGCCCTGGAGATATGGGAAATTTAACTTGGTCTTATGGAAATGCTTGTCTGCCCAAGTTCATATCCCTCAGTGAGACAAGATCTAGATCAGCTGAGTGCTTGCATTGACCTTCCGCCTGAGATAACCTACAATTCGGGGTTGGCCAGAAGCCACCTCTGCTGGACCCCTGTCATCACCCTGACTATAGCTTTCCATCTCCTCAAACTTCTCTCTCAATATCCCTAGTCTTTGCCCATGTTCCTGCTGTCTCAGCCCTCATACCAGTTCTCAGTGGGACCTACCCAGAGCCTCAGCTGTGAAATAGGGGTAATATTTGTTTCTAAGAACATTATAAAAGAAGACATTAAATACATAAAACATCTGCAAAATTTCTGGGAAGTATTTAATTCACCTTCTCAGTTTCAATTAAGATATTTCCACACAATGATCATCAAAAAAAAGATGTTCATGGAAATTCATTCAATGAAGACTGTTAACACCTCAGCCCAGGAACTCCTGTTTGAAATGATAAGACAGAGACCCTCATTTTTCTATTAAAATTCATGCCCTCCCAGACAAAGAAAAGATAATTCTGAGAATGTGTATATTCAGAGATCTACATCTGACAGCTAAACATAATCATTTTCCATTACATGCAGCCACACATGAAAGTGTTCATCTGAGGCCACAGATAAAGTACAGAAGACAGAGTGCATGTAGGAAAACATAAGATCATAGGGAAATTAACCAAAATCTCTTAAATCTCACTGATTTTGGAATTTGAAGAGGACTGTGCAAGGTGACCGACTATGGTGATTATATAATTTTTAAAAAGATGTGTCAGCTCTGCTTGAATGCTTTCCCTACACATCCTGTCCCCTACACTTTGTCCTTTCTATGTCCCCTAATAACCCTCCACCGTTCTGTCTCTGTGTCAGCACCTGCTTCTAGGAGGACCTACTCTCCTCACTCCCCATCGCTGCACACAGCGGGGTTTCTGTACACACAGGAAACAAACGGACAGAAATGGTGGTAATGGAGGATAGTAGCGAGATCACCCTTTGTGCAGGGTAGCCCAAGGGAGTTTTATGGGGTGGTGGGAACTTCCTACATCTAGATTTATGGGGTGTTTGTGCTCATTTATTGGAGAAATATTCACTGACTCCCTGGTGCCTCAGGGTCAGACAGACAGGTGTCTGTCTCTAGGATATGGCTGACTTCTAATGGTGGGTAAGGATGAGGGACCAGCAGCGACTGTGGGAGATGACATGTGTGAGGAGGCCACACATGGAGTCAGACCCTGGCCCAGGAGGCCAGCACTCCCCAGGCAGCACCATGTGCAGGAGGGCTCTACGGACCACAAATACCTTCATTGGTCCTGTGAGCTCCATAATCCTCCTTCAGTTTCCTCACTGAGGGATGGTCAGGACACAGGCCAGCAGCTGGAGGACACCCTGACATTGGCTGGAGTGGATCAGTGGGCCTGGGGGAATAAGTCAGAGGTAGGGACAGGCAGAAGGTAGCAACAGGGAGTTTCAGAGAAGAAGAGAAGGGAAGGGAAGAAAATGGAATTTTCTCCACTGGCTTTACCTTCATAGCTGTGTGAACAAAAGGGGATTCTTGTCTCTGATGGTGGCAAAGAGGGCTGGCAAAAAGAGTGACATTCTCAGCTCAGGTACCGAGGATATCTAACTTGCTCCTGAAATACTAACACAGGAAGCCTGTGCTTGGTGTCATAATTGGAACTGCATCTTGTGCCATTTAATGAAAATTCAATTCTGAAGCCCTCATCATTAAAGTAGCACAACAAAATTGTGAACAGAATGATACAATAGAGGATAATGTACCAAAATAGAATGAATGCAATACTCACAGGAATACAGACCACTGGAAATGGAGGTACCCCAATGGAGGCATTCAGACACCTGGACAATATCTGAAAACGTAAAAAAAAAAAAAAAAAGATTGCTTACCACAAAAGAAACATTAACATTAGGCACAAACAGACCATTATTTAAGGTTTAGGAAGAAACTGTATGACTTCATGGGGTTATATCCATGAGATCAAGTGTCATCTAAGGATTCCCTATAAGGCTATTTATGTAAATTATACTTCATTAAAGATAGTTTCAAAACATCAAATACTAGAAGAAAATGTGGGAAAGTTCCTTTCTAATCCTGAAGTGCATGGGTGATAGGAGTCTGTCTCACCATGTCTCAAAAATCCAAAAAATTAGACATTTAAAAAATTTAGAATAGCAGAGTAGGAGAACCCTGAGCTCACCCTGCCCCATGTTTTCAACTATATAACATTCACATCCAAGTCCATAAGCCAGAGAGAGATCCAAAGACTAGCAGAACAAACTCCACAACTCAACAGAGAGAAGCTGCACCTGAACAGTTAGGAAGGTCAGAAAGGAAGACAGCTGCCTGCAGAGAAGGCAGAGAAAATGAGCCCTGACCCCAGGGAGCTCAAACAGGGAAGACTAATCCCCATAACATTTGGCCTTAAAAACCAGAAGGGCTGAATTCCTTGAGTTTGGATCCTGGAGCTTAGGAGGTCAGCTGACTCAGCACTGGGTGATCCAGGAGGGTGAGTGATATCCGGGACCCTGCCTGTGTGGAGACGCAATGTAAACATGGCAGTTTACACTATGCCAGAGGCAACAGGAGACATATGTTCATGCTGATTGCTGAGTGAGTGGATGACTTCTCCACCAGTGCGGGAGCTCAGTCACCACTTTTCTACCCCACTCCCCAGAGTAAGCACAGAAACACCTACCAGGGTGCTGTGCTGCACCGACCCTTGCTACGTAACCCACTAGCAGTGTGGCTGTCCCAAGAGATCTCTGGAGGACTCACCCACTCCAAGCTTCCTGGCCTCAGCGCTGGGCTCGGTGCAAACTTTGTTAAAACCACATGGGAACCCCGTCCAGCCTGCTGCATGCAAAGCTGCCACAGCACGTTATGCACATCTGCACCACACCCAGCTGCACACTGCTGGCCACCTTCCTATGTCTCACCCAGCCACATGTCCCCAGCCACTGATGCACTCTGTGCATAACCTCGAACTCTTGGATGCCCTGGTGCAGAGCCACCAGCCAACAAAGAACAGCTACAGACTTGTCAATAGAATCTTGGCATGCCAGAAGCGGGTGACATAACCTACTCAAAGTGCTGAATGGAAAATTCATCAACCAAGAATACTATGCAGCAAGGCTATCTTTAAGAATAGAAGCAGATATAGTTTCCAAAAAAAACTAAAGGAGTTTGTACCACTAAATTAGTCCAGCAAGAAATATTAACAGGGACTCTTAGAGTGGAGAAAAGAGACCAAAAGTGGCAAAAGAGAGGTAGAAAACTCAAAGCCAGTAAAAATAAATATTTCCGTAAAAATTCAGTCAAGAAACTGACAAAAATGAATATAAAATATAATAACATGTACCAAAACATAAGGAGAAAATAAGGGGTTCAAAGGTAAATAACCACCATTTAGTAAAAATTTCTAAAAGCAATGAATTATATAAAAGCCTAATAGTGAGCATATATCAAAAATCACAAATAAATATGCAAAGAATAAGGAGAAATAAAACATATCACTAAAGAAAATCAGAGGAGGATGGGCCTTGAACCCAAACACTAAACCTGGCTGGCACCATCCCCTGCGCCCTCAACTCAGCCCTTCGGGGAGATCACTGCACTGCTGGCTGATTAGATCCTGAATTGTCCTGGGACCTTACTCTAACCCTAACCTGAACCCTATACCTAAACCTCATTCTAAACGTGACCCCACACCTGAGCCGCACAAGTGCATGGGCCCTCATTTCAGACCTCCAGGGAGATCATGGGGCTGGCATCACTTCTGCCCTGGTGACTCCCCTGCATGGAACCCAAACCCTAGCCAAGCCTCTCTCCCTGTGGGGATCCACTTCCTAGGTCTCAGAAAACCAGGGACAATGGGACCAGAAGCAGTGCACGATTACTCAGCATACAACATAGAACATCACCATGCCATTTCCAAGCATGGATGGAGTTGCATTAAGGGTGTCCTGAGGCCCAACTCTAACCTAGCCCAAAGAGAATGCTGGCTTTGGAACCCAAAGACTAAGCCAAAGGGGCATCCTCCCATGCACCCTCAACTCAGCTGACCAGGTAGAGCACTCAACTGCTGGGGGTTCAGTGCCTGGAGCCTCCTGGGATTGAACCCTAACCCTAAGCCTAACACTAACCCTCACTCTAAACATAACCTTACAGCTGACATGCAACCGTGAATACACCCTCACATCAGCCCTCCAGGGAGATCACCAGACTGGTGTTACTTCTGCCATGGTGACTCTCTTTGACGGAACCCTAACCCTAGCCAAGGTGCTCTTATCATGGGGATACAATTCCTAGGTCTAAGAACACCACGGGTCCAGAAACAGTGCAGGCTTAATCAGCGAGGAAACTGGAACATCACCATGACATTAACAAAGCCAGGATCAAGGTGCACAAAGGGTGTTCTGAGCCACAACTGTGCTTGGCCAACAGAGGAAGCTGGGCCTTGAACCCAAACACTGCTCCTGACTAGCAACTCCCCATGGTCGCTCATCCTCAGAGGGATAATGCGCTGGTGGCTGATTAGATTGTGGATTGTCCTGGGAACTTACTCTAATGTTAACCCTAACCCTAACCCTAACCATACACATAACCCTCACTCAAAATGACACCCTACACCTGACTAGCACCCGAGTATGGGCCCTCATCTCAGGCCCCCAGGTAGATCATGGGGCTGGTGTCACTTCTGCCCTGGCAACTTCTCTGGATGGAACCCTTACCCTAGCCAAGTCTCTCTCCCCTTTGGGACCCAATTTCTTAGTCTCAGAAAACAGGAACATGGGGCACAGAAGCAGTACATGCTTAATCCATATGGAACATCACCAGGACATTTAAAAAGCCTGAATTGAGGTGAACATGGGGTGTCCTGAGGCACAACAGTAGCCTGGCCTGAGAGGAGGCAGAGCCTGAACCCAAATACTAAGCCTGACCAGCAACTTCCCATGCACCCTCAACTTACCCCTCCGGGGAGAACACTGCACTACTGAGTGATCAGTTCCTAGATCGTCCTCTGATCTTACTCTTATATTAACCCTAAACCAAACCTAACCCTAACCTTCACTCTAAACGTGACCCTGCACGTGAACTGCACCCGTGCATGGGCCCTCATTTCAGCCCTCCAGGAAGATCACAGTATTGATTTTTTTTTTAATGTTTTTTTTTTATTTATTTCTAGGAGAGAGAGAGAGAGAGCGTGAGCAGGAGAGGGTCAGAGAGAGAGGGAGTCACAGATTGAAACAGGCTGGCTCCAGGCTCTGAGCTGTCAGCACAGAGCCTGATGAGACCCACGAACCGCGAGATCATGACCTAAGCGAAAGTCGGACGCTTAACCGACTAAGCCACCCAGGCACCCCGAGATCACAGTATTGATATTAATTCTACCCTGGGTACACCACTGGAGGGAACCCTAACCCTAGTCAAGGCTCTCTCCCCATAGAGACCCAATGCCCAGGTATGAGAAAACCAGGGACAGGGGGCCCAGAAATGGTGCAGGCTTAATCAACATGGAATGTGGAACAATACCATGACATTAACAAAGCCTGGATCAAGCTGCACAAGGGGTGGGATGAGGCGCTACCAACTCCTTGCCCATAGAGGAGGCTGGGCCTTGAACCCAAACACTAAGCATGATTGCCAACATCCCTTGCACTCTCAACTCAACCCTATGGGGAAATCACTGCACTGCTAGCTGATTAGATCCTGGATTGTTCTGGGATCTTACACTAACCCTAAACTGTAAATCTAACTGTAATTGTACACCTAGCACTCACTCTAAACGTGACACTACACATCCCTGTATGGGTCCTCATTTCAGCCCTCCAGGGAGATCATGGGGATTGTGTCATTTCTGCCCTGGAAACTTCTCCTGGATGGAACTGTAACCCTAGCCAGGCTGTCTCTCATGGGGAATCAATTTCTTGGTCTCAGAAAAAGAAAGACATGGGGCCCAGAAGTGGTGCAGAATTATCGGCATGGAACCTGGAGGATCACTATGCCTTTTCCCAGGCTGGATGGGGCTGCATGAGGGGTGTCCTGAGGTCTAAGTGTAACCTAGCCCAAGGAGAAGGCTTGCCTTGAAACACAAAGTCTAAGCAAGATGGCAACCTACCATGAACCCTCAACTCAGCACTAAGGGTAAAGGAATGCACTGCTGCGATTTCAGCACCTGGAGTCACCTGGGCTCTAAACCGAATAATTAAGCCTAACCCTAAGGCTAACCCTAACCCTAAACCTAATACTCACTCTAACCGTAAACTTACAGCTGAACCACACTGGCGCATGCACCCTCATTTCAGACCTCCAGGTAGATCACAGAGCTGGTATCACTTCTGCACTGGTGCTCCCCTGGATGGAGCCCTAACTCTAACCAAGGCTCTCTCCCCATGGGAACCCAATTCCTATGTGTGAGAAAACCAGATATATGGGGCCCCGAAGCGGTGCAAGGTTAATAAGCATAGAACGTGGAACATCAAAATGACATTAACAAAGTCGGGATGGAGTTGACCAAGGGGTGTCCTGAGGCACAAATGTAGCCTGGCCCACAGAGGAGGCTGGCACTTCAACTAAAAAACTAAGCCGGACTGGCAACTTGCACCATGCCTTCAACTCAGCCCTCTGGGGAGACCATTGCACTGGTGGGTGATCAGTTTCTGGAGCATCCTAAAATCTTACTCTAACCCTAAACCTAAACCTAATTATAACCCTACCCGTAAGTCCAACTCTAAACGTGACCCTGCACCTGAGTTGCACCCATGCAGGGGCCCTCATTTCAGACCACAAGGGAGATCATGGAGCTGGTGTCAGTTCTGCCCTGGTGACTCTCCTGGATGGAACCCTAATCCTAGGCAATGCTCGCTCCCCTTGGGAACCCCCTTCCTATGTCTCAGAAAACCAGAAAATGGGTTCCAGAAGCACTGCACAATTACTTGTCACGGAACATGGAACATCACCATGCCATTTCCAAGCCCGGATGGGGCTGCTTTAGTCGTTTCCTCAAGACCAACTCTAACCTAGCCTAAAGATAAGGCTGGTCTTAGAACTCAAAGCCTAAGTCAGACTGTTGCCGTCCCAGGCGCCCTCAACTCAATCCTTCTAGTGGAGCAGTGCGCTGCTAGAGATTCAGTGCCTTAAACCTCTTGGGTTCCAAACCTAACACTAAGACTAAACATAAAGCTAACCCTCACTCTAAAAATAACCCTCACTCTAACCATTAACCTTTAGCTGACCCAGACCTGTGGATGCAACCTCACTCAACCCTCCAGGGAGATCATAGGGCTAGTATCACTTCTGCCCAGGCAACTCCCCTGGACAGAACCCTAACCCTAGCCAAGGCTCTGTCCCATGGGGAGTCCTAGAGCTGAGAACACTGCTGACATGGGGCCCAGAGGCGGTGTAGGCTTCACCAGTATGGAACTTGGAACATCACCATGACATTCCCAATGCCCAGAAACAGCTACACAAGGGGAGTCCTGTGGCCAACCATGCCCGGGCCCACAGAGGAGGCCAGCCCTTGAACTAGAACACTAAGCCTGGCTGGCACCTTCCTATGCGCCCTCAACTCAGCCAACTGGGTGAACCACTGCACTGCTGGGGGATCCACTCCTGGAGGGCGCTAGGATCTTACTCTAACCCTAACCCTAACTCTAACCCTAGCCCTACCCCTAATGCTCACTGGAACCCTACACCTGAGCAGGCCCCATTCATTGCCCTCATTTCAGCCCTCCAATGCCCTCATTTCAGCCCTCCAAGGAGATCAAGGGTCTGGTATCCCTCCTGCCCTGGTGACTCCCTTGGACAGAAGCCTAATCCTAGCCAAGACTCTCTTTCCCATGGGGACTCAATTCCTCGGTCTGAGAAAACCACACACCTGGGTCCCAGAAGTGATGCAGGATGACTCGACACAGCACAAGAAACATACCATGCCATTCCCATAACACGGATGCAGCTGCATGAGGGATCTCCTGAGGCCCTCCTGTAACCACCCCAAAGAGGATACCGGTCTTTGAAACCAAAGCTGAAGGCTGAATTGCACCCACCCAAAGGCCCTCAATTCAGCCCTCTAGGGAGACTCCTGCACTACTGGGGGTTCAGTTCCTGGAGACACCTGGGATCAAAGCCTAACCCTAATAACCCTACACCAAACCCTAACCATAACCGGACCCATACCCCTAGCCCTACCTCTAAATGTAAACCCTGTATCAAAACCATGCCAACTCATGTCTCCTCATTTCATCCCTCCAGGGAGATGACAGGACTGGTGGGGCTTTGGCACTGGCCACTCTCCCGTACACTGCACTACTGTAGCCGAGGCTCTAGCCCCAAGGGAGCTGAGTCCTCATTCCGAAAACAATATGGACCTGAGGCTCAGAAGTGGTGAAGGATTCCTTGGCATGGACAGTGGAACATCACCATGATTTTAGCCAAGCCCGAAAACCTCAGCACCATGGCTGTCCAGAGCAACCACTGAAGCCAGGTCCCCCGAGGTGGCGGGCCCTGGAACCCTAAGGCTGGCCGACACCGTGACATTTGCCCTCAACTCACCCCTCCTGGTGAACCACGGCACTACTGGCGGATTGGGTCCTGGGGCATCCCAGGCTTGAGCCCTAACCCTAGCCCTTGCACTCTGCCACACCCTAACCCTAGCCTACCCCTCAGGCTCACCGACACCCTGTACCTGAGCTTGCCCCGTGCATGCACCCTCACTTCAGCCCTCCATGAAGATCGCGGGACTGGTGCCGCTTTGGCCCTGGGTGCTCTCCCGGACGCCGAGCTAACAGTTCCAAGGCTCTGGCCCCATGGGGAGTCGAGTCCTCATTCCAAAAACAATATGGACCTGGGGCTCAAAAGCGGTGCAGGATTCCTCGGCATGGAAAGTGGAACATCACCACGACTTTCTCCAAGCCTGAAAACTTGGCTGTCCGGAGCACCATGGCTATTCAGAGGCACCACTGAAGCCGGGTTCCCGGAGGTGGTGGGCCCTGGAACCCAAATGCTAAAGCTGCCTGGCACCATGCCATGCAACCTCAACTCACACCTCCAGGTGAACCATGGCACTGCTAGCGGATTGGGTCTGGAGCATCCCGGGCTCGGGCCCTAACCCTAGCCCAAGCATTCTGCCACACCCTAACCCTAGACCTGCCCGTGAGCTTCACCGGAACCCTGCACCTGAGCCTGCCCCATGCTTGGGCCCTCATTTCAGCCCTCCTGAGGGATCACAGAACTGGTGCCACTTAGGCTCTGGCCTCTCCCCCGTATGTTGCCCTAACCCTAGCCAAGCCTCTGGCCCCATGGAGAGCTGAGTCCTCTATCCGAGACCAGCTTGGACCCGGGGCCAAGATCAGTGCAAGCTTTTCTGGCATGGAAGGTAGAATATCATT
The DNA here is from genome assembly GCF_003009895.1 of Hyaena hyaena. NCBI lineage: Eukaryota > Metazoa > Chordata > Mammalia > Carnivora > Hyaenidae > Hyaena > Hyaena hyaena. The sequence goes on from NW_024080652.1 coordinate 15,317, forward strand.
AGCATATTCGCCAGGGCCAGACATGGCGGCACCATGGCTTTCTGGATGCCCCATCCAAGCTGGTTCCCTCAAGGAGGCGGGCCCTGGAACCCAAACGCTAATGCTGGCCGGCACCGTGCCATGCGCCCTCAACTCACCCCTCCGGGTGGACCACGGCACTGTCGGCATATTGGGTCCTGGAGAGTCCCGGGCTCGGGCCCAAACCCTAGCCAGGTACTCTGCCACACCCTAACCCTAGACATACCCCCTCAGGGTCCCCATAACCCTGCACCTAGGCCTGCCCTGTGAGTGGGTTTTCAATTCGGCCCGCTCAGGACACTGCAGGACTGCTGACGCTTCGGCCCTGGCCATTCCCCTGGATGCCGCCCTAACCCTAGTTGAGCCTTGGGCCTCATGGGGAGCTGAGTCCTCATTCCGAAAACAATATGGACCTGAGGCTCAAAAGTGGTACAGGATTCCTCGGCATGGAAAGTGGAACATCACCCCAACTTTCACCAAGCCTGGAAACTTTGGCACCATGGCTGTCCTGAGGCACCACTAAAGCCGGGTTCCCCGAGGGGACAGGCCCTGGAACCCAAATGGTAAGGCTGCCTGGCACCGAGCCATGTGCCCTCAACTCACACCTCCGGGTGGACCACAGCACTGCTAGTGAATTGGGTCCTGGAGTGTCCCCAGCTCGGGCCCTAACCCTAGCCCTAGCACCCTGCCCCACCCTAACCCTAGCCTACCCCTCAGGCTCACCTGCACCCTGCACATATGCCTGCCCCACACAGGGGCCCTCACTTCAGCCCTCCATGGAGATCGTGGGACTGGTGCTGCTTCAGCCCTGGCCCTTCCCCCGTACTTTGCCCTAACCCTAGCAGAGCCTCTGGCCCCATGGGGAGCCAAGTCCTCTATCCAAGACCAACTTGGACCTGGGGCCAAGAATCATTGCAGGATTTTCTGGCATAGAAGGTAGAATATCACCATCATATTCGCCAGAGCCAGAAACGGCGGCACCACGGCTTTCTGGATGCTCCACCATAGCTGGGTCTCTCGAGGATGCGGGCCTTGGATCCCAAACGCTAAGGCTGGCTGGCACTGTGCCATGCTGCCTCAACTCACCCCTCCAGGTGGACCACGGCACTGCTGGCGGATTGGGTCCTGGAGAGTCCCGGCCTCTGGCACTAACGCTAGCCCTAGCATTCTGCCACACCTTAACCCTAGACCTCCCCCTCAGCTTCACAGGAACCCTGCACCTGAGCCTGTCCCGCACATGGGCCCTCATTTCAGCCCTTCATGGAGATCGTGGGACTAGTGCCGTTTTGGCCCTGGCCGCTCTCCCGGACTCTGCCCTAACCCTTGCCATGTCCTCATTCCAAAAACAGTATGGACCTGATGCTCAGAAACAGTGCAGGATACCTCGGCATGGAAAGTGGAACATCACCACAACATTCGCCAAGCCTGGAAACTTTGGCACCACGTCTGTCTCGAGGCACACTGAAGCGGTGTCACCTGAGGTGGTGAACCCTGGAAAACAAATGCTAAGTCTGGAGATACCGTGCCATGCACCCTCAATCACACCTCAGGGTTGACCATGGCACTGGCAGCAGATTTGGTCCTGGAGCGTCCTGGGCTCGGGCCCTAACCCTAGCCCTAGCATTCTGCCACAACCTAACCCTAAACCTGCCCCTCAGCTTCACCATAACCCTGCACCTGAACCTGCCCCATGCATGGGTCGTCACTTCAGCCCTCCTGGGAGATCACGGGACTGGTGCCACTTCGGACCTGACCTCTACCCCGTACCTCACCCTAACCCTAGCCGAGCCTCTGACCCCATGGGGAGCCAAGTCCTCTATCCAAGACCAGCTTGGACCCAGGGCCAAGAATCATTGCAGGCTTTTCTAGCATGGAAGGTAGAACATCACCAGCATATTTTCCTGGGCCGGACATGGCAGTACCACGGCTTTTTGGATGCCCCACCATAGGCAGGTCCCTCCAGGAGGCGGGCCCTGGAACCCAAATGCTAAGGCTGACCAGCACTGTGCCATGCACCCTCAACTCACCCCTCCAGGTGGACCACAGCACTGCCAGTGGATTGGGTCTTGGAGCATCCTGTGCCTGGGCCAAACCCTAGCCCTAGCGCTCTGCCACACCCTAACCCTAGCCTTCCCCGCAGGCTCACCGGGACCCTGTACCTGAGCCCTTCCTGGGCATGGGCCCTCACTTCAGCCCTCAATGGAGATCGCAAGACTGGTGCCACATCATCCCTGGCCACTCTCCTGGACCCTGCCCCAACCCTAGCTGAGGCTATGGCCCCATGGGGAGCCGAGTCCTCATTCCGAAAATATGGACTTGAGGCTCAGAAGCGGTACAGGTTTCCTCGGCATGGAAAGTGGAACATCACAACAATTTTTGCCAAGCCCGGAAACTTCGGCACCACAGCTGTCCAGAGACACCACTGAAGTGGTGTCACCTGAGGTGGCGGGCCCTAGAACCCAAACGCTAAGGCTGGCCGGCACTGTGCCATGCTCCTCAACTCATGCCTCTGGGTGGACCACGGCATTGGCAGCAAATTGGTTCCTGGAGCGTCCCGGGCTCGGGCCCTAACCCTAGCCCTAGCATTCGGCCACACCCTAACCCTAGACCTGCACCTCAGCTTCACCGGAACCCTACACCTAGCCTACCCCGTGCATGGGCCCTCACTTCAGCCCTCCATGGAGATCGCAGGACTGGTGCTACTTCGGCCCTGGCCTCTCCCCCGTACGTCGCCCTAAACCTAGCTGACTCTTGGGCCCCATGGTGAGCCAAGACCTCTATCCGAAACCAGCTTGGACACGGGGCCAAATTTCATTGCAGGCTATTCCAGCATGGGAGGTAGAACATCACCAGCATATTCGCCAGGGCTGGACACGGCGGCACCACAGCTTTCTGGATGCCTCACCATAGCTGGATTCCTCGAGGAGGCGGGCCCTCGAACCCAAACACTAAGGCTGCCCTGCACTGTGCCATGTGCCCTCAACTCACCCCTCTGGGTGGATGGCAGCACTGCCGGGGGATTGGGTACTGAAGTGTCCTGGGCTCAGGCCCTAACCCTAGCCCTAGCAGTCTGCCACACCCTAACCCTAGACATACTCCTCAGGCTCCCCATAATCCTGCACGTAGGCCTGCCCCCTGCATGGGTTCTCACTTTCACCCTCCCGGGGAATAGTGGTACTGGTGTCACTTCGGCCCTGGCCACTCCCCTGGATGGCGCCCTAACCCTAGTTGAGCCTCTGACCCCATGGGGAGCCAAGTCCTCCTTCCGAAAACAATATGGACCTGAGGCTCAAAAGCGGTGTAGGATTCCTCGGCATGGGAAGTGGAACATCACCACGACTTTCGCCAAGTCCAGAAACTTAGACAACATGGCTGTCCAGAAGCACCACCGAAGCCTGGTCCCCCGAGGTGGCAGGCCCTGGAACCCAAACACTATGGCTGGCCGACACCATGCCATGTGCCCCTACTCACCCCTCCAGGTGAACCATGCCACTGCCGGCGGATTGGGTCCTGGAGCATCCCGTGTCCATGCCCTGACCCTAGCCCAGCCCTCTGCCACACGCTAGCTGGAGCCCTCCCCCTCAGGCTCACTGGAACCCTACACCTGAGCCGACCCCCCGCATAGGCCCACATTTCAGCCCTCCTGGCACATCACAGGACTGGTGCCGCTTCATCCCTGGCCACTCACCTGGATGCTGCCCTAACCCTATCCAAGGCTCTGGCCCCACGGGGAACCATGTCCTTCATCTGAGAACGCCACGGACCCAGAGCCCAGAAGTGGTGAATACTTCCTATGCAAGGAGCGTGGTACATCACCACAACATTAGCTGAGCCCAGAAATAATGGCATGTGGGTGTCAGAAGGTCCCACTGAGGATGGGCCAACCAAGGCAGAGGGCTTTGGAATCCAAACACTCAGCCTGGCCTGCACCGTGCCATGAGCCCCTCAACTCACCCTCTGGGTGGACCACGGCACTGCTGGCAGATCAGACCCTGGAGCCTCCTGGGCCAGGGCCGAAATCCTAGCCCTAGTAGTCCACCACACCCTAACCCTAGCCCTACCCCTCAGGCTCACCGGAACCCTACACCTTAGCCGGCCCTGTGCATGGGCCCTCATTTCAGCCCTTCCAGGGGAACGTGGTGCTGGTGCTGCTTCGGCCCTGGCCACTCCCGCAGATGCCGCCCTAACCCTAGCCAAGGCCCTGGCCCCATGGGGAGCCAAGTCCTTGGTCCAAGAACCCCGCGGACCTGGGGCCCAGAGGCGGTGCAGCCTTCCTCAGCATTGAGCGTGGAACATCACCACGATGTTCGCCAAGTCCAGAAATGTCAGAACGACGGGTGTCTGGAGGCCCCTCCATACCCAGGCCCCCCTCCAGGTGGGCCCTGGAAGCCAAATGCTATGCCTGGCCGGCTCAGTTCCATGCAGCCTGAACTCAGCCCTTCTGGTGGACCACGGCACCGCTGGCAGATAGGGCCCTATGGTGTCCCAGGCTCGGGACCCTAGCACTAGCCCTCCACCACGCCCTAACCCTAGGCCTATTCCTCAGGATCACTGGACCTCTACACCTGAGCCAGCCCCGCAAATGGGCTCTCATTACAACCCTTCCAGGGGATCTCGAGAATGGTGTCACTTCAGCCCTGGCCACACCCCAGGATGCCGCCCAAACCCTAGAGAAGGCTCTGGCCCACTGGGAAGCTGAGTCCTTGGTCTGAGAACTCTGCGGACTCTGGGACCAGAAGCAGTGCAGCTTCCTCGACATGGAGTGAGGAACATCTCCATGACATGTGCTGAGCCCGGAAACAGCAGCACGACGGGTGTCTAGAGGCCCCTCCGTAGCCAGGTCCGCTGAGGAGGTGGGCCCTGGAAGCCAAACGCTATGTCTGGCCAGGACAGTGCCATGCGCCCTCATCTCAGCCCTTCTGGTGGACTATGTACTGCCAGTGGATAGGGTCCTAGAGCGTCCCAGGCTTGGGCCCTAGCCCTAGCCCTCCACCACACCCTAACCCTAGCCTGACCCCTCAGGCTCACCAGAACCCTAGTTCTCACTAGTGCAGACCTGGGGCCCAGCGGCGGTGCAGCCTTCCTCAGCATTGAGCGTGGAACATCACCACGATGTTCGCCAAGTCCAGAAATGTCAGAACAACGGGTGTCTGGAGGCCCCTCCATACCCAGGCCCCCCTCCAGGTGGGCCCTGGAAGCCAAATGCTATGTCTGGCCGGCTCAGTTCCAAGCAGCCTGAACTCAGCCAAGTGCACCCTGCCTCATTTCAGCCCTCCACAGAGATCCTGGGGCTGGTGCCACTTCGGTCTTGGCACTTCCCCTGATCGCAACCCTAAACTAGCCAAGGCTCTCTCTCCCAATCTGGACCAGATACCTCGCTCTGAGAAAAACATGGAACCGGTGCCCTGAAGCTGTGCAGGATGACTCAGCGTGTCACATGGAACATCACAGTGACATTTACAATGCCTGGATGTAGTTGCACCAGGGGGCTCCTGAGGCCCACCTGTAGCCTCACCCAATGAGGAGGGCTGGCTTTGAAACCAATGCCGAAGTCTGACCCACACCCTCTCATGCACCCTCAACTCAGCCCTCTGTGGAGACCACTGTGCTCCTGGCCGTTCAGTGCCTGGAGCCTTTTGGAGTCTACTCCTAGCTGTAACCCTACCCCTGCACCCGACCCTAATCCGACACCTACCTGTCGTCATAACTCTACACCTGACCAGAGCCTATGTACAAGCCTTCATTTTAGCCCTCCAGGGAGATTGCAGGGCTGGTGTTGCTTCAGCCTTGGTGCCTCCCCCAGATGCAACCCTAACCCTAGCCAAGTCTCTGGCCCCATGGGGACTCCTCTCCAGAGGACACCTCTCTACAAAACCTGTGAGCTGCTAACTCCTCAGCCAAATGTTAAAAGTGGATTTTGCCCAATATGTACACAGACCAGTAAATCTTGCTAAAAAGTGGTGGATGCGTGTTGTGACCAAATGTGATGTATTGTCCTTACCCTTTCTCTCTTCCAAAAGCAATGCTTGCAAGAGCTCAGCCTGGCCTGGAGGCCGCCAGTTCTCCAGGGGGCTGATGATCCTCCACACAGACACTGCAGTTGTCTCAGCAGTGGGTACAGGGATGTCATTCACACAGACACTGTGGTTGTCCAGGCCATGTCCCATCGCCGTGGGGATGGTGACGTGTCATCAGCACAGACACTGAGGTTGTCCCCGCTGTGCCCCATCATCGTGGGGATGGGAACCTGCTGTCCACACAGACACTGCTATTGTCCCCTTTGTATCCGGTCACTGCGGGGTAAGTGATGTGCCGTCCACAAGAACGCAACAGTCACAAGGCCCTGTTCACACAGCCCAGGGCTGAGTCCTGCCACCCCGAGGCTTCTGAGGAGAACTGGTGGTCTCCAATCTTCCAGCGTCAGCATGCAGTGGCCTGAGCAGAGGCCCTGAGCCACCGCATCTGGACTAGAGTCGCCGCCTGCTTCTTTGCAGGATGGCTGAGGCCTGTGCGGCCAGCAGGCAGCTGTGGTAATGCTCATGTCTTCTCACACTGAATGAAGGTCCTCAGGTGGAGAGCACAGGGGCGGGGCAGAGAGTGTGAGGGGCGGGGCAGAGAACCACTGATGGGGTGGAGTGCTGGGGGGAGCAGCAGTATGCTGACCCACAGCATTGAGGGTAGAGGGCTGGTAGAGACCGGGCTCCCTTCCTCTTCTCTGAGGCCGGGCCAGGCTGGGGCTTTCCTGGCACTTGCTGTTCTTGCAGCAGGGTCGGCTCTGAGATATTTCTGCCGGGGCTGAAGCAGCTCCTTAAGTACACCTGAGAACCAGGCAAAGGAGTTGGTTTTAATCTGTTCTCCATAGAAGAGGGTGGAGGGATTGAGTGGTCTCAATCAACTGATTCATCAGTTTCACCTGAATGTAATTTCCTACATCTCATCCAGGTGTGTGACCTGGAAAAGTAGCGTAACCTTTTTGCTTTGAGTTTCTTATGTCAAGTGATTATGGTAAGAAATAACGAGAAAATGTGTGCAAAAGTAAACAGCTCATTACTTGACACATAAAAAACACTGAAAAGTCGTAATTATTATTCATTAATTTTGTAGAAATTAGGAATGTAGAGGAGAGAGGAAAAGAAGCAAATATGCTATGGGAAGAATTTTGCTATTCTCATAATCAGGTCAACTATAACTCAAGTTCCTTACTTGGGGATCCAAATACCCCAATTCTTCAACCAATGAGTGTAAACCACTTATGTAACATTGTGATGGTCACCTACTTACTTTCGAGTTCCAGCAACTACACATCTACATAAAAATACATACGCTTTAAAACTTTCCAGCTAGATAAAATTCACCTAGCCGAGAGAATCATTTAAGACTCTGCAGTGTCCAATAACTGTTTCTGCATCCAAGATACTAAGCTCATGATGGAAGCCTTGATCCCCTTTAATACTATTAGTGAAGTTCAAATTCCTATCCTGTGACAAGTTCTTCCCGCTGAGCAGCTGAAGCTGATTGAAGTCAATGGGAGTTGTGTATCAGTAACCAGATCAGTAAACAGGTCTTTTGTTCTCAGATAAAGTAACTTCTGTATTCTCTCCACATGAGCAGTATTTTCTCTTCCTTCATTTTAAGACAGAAGCACTGTAACCTGGTGAGGGATTTCTTCACCCAACATCTGTGATGAATTTTTGGAAAACTCATTGGGATTTCAAACACACAGTCTGCATATTCAGCCAATTAGTAATCTGCCAAAAATAGTAAGAGTTCCCTTTCCACAGAAAGAATAAACCAATGAATTACTTCAGATCTCTACTATTTGCTTTAATGTGATGTAGCTTGTCTCTGTTTGCTACTCCAATTCTATTTTCAAGAAGTCTGCTTTTTAAAGTTTTTACCAAATAGTAGAAGATTCAAATAGAATACCATTAAAGAAGACAGAGTACAGCATAATGGGACCATTACCAACTCCTGATGTGTAAATTCAGGCTTAGTCTTGTCTTATATCTTCATCATCTTCAGGATACAGAGAAAGGCATGGATACTCACACTTGCCAAGATTATGTCAAAGACAATAATCATGCAAGATTTTCTCCTCATTGAATGAAAAGCTTCAGAAATGTTCTATATTGCTGCCAAACAATCATCATAATTGAGCAAAACCAAACTATTCAAAATATCCAAAATATAAGACATAATGGGTAAATTAAACTGAATTGGATCCCTGTAGGCAAAGAAAATGCACTTATTACTTGTTTGGATTCCCTCTGCTGATGCTCTGAGATCATACCTCAGGAGAATCTTCTCCTCTGAGACCACTGGTGTAAAATAAACCTCTTCCCTTCCAAGATCTCCGAGTGCCACTTGGCTCTTCCGCCAGGTGATCCTGACCAGGAAACCCAAACGTGCTGGCCCATTATTGCCACCAGCTTGGGAAAACAGTGAGGCAGTGATGGAACGAGGAATCACGAAGGAGAAGGTGTGTCTTGCCTGAATTTCAGCAGTCTCCAGCTCGGTCGCCTCTGGCCAGCCCTGCTCCACCATTCCCGCCAGACTCAAGGAAACATGGCAATTAAGGACCTGGAACCAACGTTGGAAACTGGGCTACCTCAAGAAACAAACCAAAGTACACATAGTGGAGAGTCCCAAATATCACTATGAGTAGGGAAATAAAGTAACCAAAGTCACAACAAGAGAGAGCAAAGGACACCATTAAAAGAACACTACCTGGGGCACCTGGGAAGCTTAGTAGGTTGAGCGTCCAACATCGGCTCAGGTCATGATCTCATGGTTCGTGGGTTCAAGCCCCATGTTTGGCTCTGTGCTCACAGCTAGCCTAGAGCCTGGAGACAGTTTCGGATACTGTGTCTCCCTCTCTCTCTGACCTTCCCTGCTCATGCTGTCTCTCTGTCTCAGAAATGAAAAAAATATAAAAAAAAAAAGAACAATACCTGAATGGACAGGCCCTGAACAGTCAATAAGCCAACTTTAATACAGCAGTACTCACAGGTGCAGAGCACATAACATGCACTTAAAACTGACAAGAGACAGAAAGCTAGCCAAAATGATGAAACGGAAGAATTCTCCTCTAAAGAAATTCCAGGAAGAAGTGACAGCTAAATAATTGTTCAAAACAGATATAAGCAACATAACTTAACAAGAATTTAGTCATGAAATTAATCACTGGGCTTGAAAATGGCATGGGAGACATCAGGGAAGCTATTGTTACAAAGACTATAGACCTTAAAAATAGTTGTGATGAACTTAAAAATGCTATAAATAAGGTGCATAATAAAATATGATCCTGTCAATAGATGCAGAAAAAGCATTTGACAAAATTCAGCATTCTTTCTTAATAAAAACCCTCAAGAAAGTTGGGATAGAAGGAACTTACTTAAAGATCATAAAAGCCATTAATGAGAAGCCCACAGCTAATATCCTACTCAATGGGCAAAAACTTAAAGCTTTCCCCCTGAGATCAGGAACACGACAGGGATGTCCACTCTCAGCACTGTTGTTTAACATAATGCTGGAAGTCCTAGCATCAGCCATCAGAAAACAAAAGAAAACAAAAGGCATCAGAATTGGCAAAGAAGAAGTCAAACTTTCACTTTTTGCAGATAACAGGACACTCTACATGGAAAATCCAACAGACTCCACCAGAAGCCTACTAGAACTGATTCAAGAATTCAGCAAAGTAGCAGGGTAGAAAATCAACGTACAGAAATCGGTTGCATTTTTATACACCAACAATGAAGCAACAGAAAGAGAAATCAAGAAGCTGATGCCATTCACAATTGCACAAAAAACCATAAAATACCTAGGAATAAACCTAACCAAACATAAAAGAGATTTGTATGATGAAAACTATAGAAAACTTATGAAAGAAATTGAAGAAAACACAAAGAAATGGAAAAACATTCCATGCTCATGGATTGGAAGAATAAGTATAGTTAAAATGTCATTACTACCCAAAGCAATCTACACATTCAATGCAAACCCAATCAAAATTGCACCAGCATACTTCTCAAGGTTAATACAAACTATCTTAAAATTTGTATGGAACCACAAAACACCCCAAATAGCCCAAGTAATATTGAAGAAGAAAACCAAAATGGGAGGCATCACCAACCCAGACTTTAGCCTCTACTACAAAGCTGTAAACCTCAAGACAGTATGGTACTGGCACAAAAAGAGACACATAGATCAGTGGAAAGAATACTCAGAATTGGACCCACAAATGTACAGCCAATTAATCTTTGACAAAGCAGGAGAGTATCCAGTGGACAAAAGACAGCCTCTTTAACAGATGGTGCTGGGAGAACTGGACAGCAACATGCAGAAGCATGAAACTAGATCATTTTCTCACATCATACACAAAAATAAACTCAAAATGGATAAAGGACCTGAATGTGAGACAGGAACTCATCAAAACCCTAGAGGAGAAAGCAGGAAATAACCTCCTTGACCTCCACCGCAGCAATTTCTTACTTGATATGTCCCTAAAGGTAAGAGAATCAAGAGCAAAAATGAACTACTGGAACCTCATCAAGATTAAAAGCTTCTGCACAGCAAAGGAAACAATCCATAAAACTAATAGGCAACCAACGGAATGGGAAAAGATAGTTGCAAATGACATATCAGATAAAGGGCTAGTATCCAAAATCTATAAGGAACTCACCAAACTCCACACCCGAAAAACAAACAATCCAGTGAAGAAATGAGCAGAAGATATGAACAGACACTTCTCCAAAGAGGACATCCAGATGGCCAACAGACACATGAACGATGCTCAGCATCCCTCCTCATCAGGGAAATACAAATCAAAACCACACTGAGATACCACCTCACGCCGGTCAGAGTAGCTAAAATGAGCAAATCAGAGGACTCTAGATGCTGGCGAGGATGTGGCACCCTCCTGCACTGTTGGTGCAGCCCCTCTGGAAAACAGAGTGGAGGTTCCTCAAAACATTAACAATAGAACTCCCCTAGGACCCAGCAATAGCACTGCTAGGAATTTTCCCAAGGGATCCAGGTGTGCTGATGCATAGGAACACATGTACCCCAATGTTCATAGCAGCACTCTCAACAATAGCCAAACCTGGTAAGAGCCTAAGTTGTCCATCAACTGACGAATGGATCAAAAAGATGTGGTTTATCTATACGATGGAATACTACATAGCAATGAGAAAGAATGAAATCTGGCCATGTGTAGCAACATGGATAGAACTCGAGGGTGTTATGCTGAGCGAAATAAGTCAGACAGAGAAGGACAGATATCATGTATTTTCACTTATAAGTGGAACTACAGGAACTTAACAGAGGACCATGGGAGAGGAGAAGGGGAGAAAATAGTGGGGGAGAGGGAGGGGGGCAAACCATGAGAAACTCTTGAATGCTGAAAACAAACTGAGGGCTGATGGGGCTGGGGGAGAGGGGAAGGGGTGTGATGGGCATGGGGGAGGGCACTTGTTGGGATGAGCACTGGGTGTTATATGTAAACCAACTTGACAATAGACTATTTAAGAAAAAAAGGTAGTATGTACATATGTGTGTGTATATATGTGTGTATATATATATACATATACATATATATACACAAATTGTGTGTACACACACATACCTTTTTATTATATTTGGGGGGGGCTTTTACATTCTTACATGTTGTGTATACTCAACTTGTCTTGAATAGAGTAGTGTGTTAAATTTTCCCATTATTAGTGTGTTTGATCTCTTTCTCTGTGCATTTCCTGAAGTCTGTATTTTATATAGGTGAGTACTGTATAGTTTGGCTCATAGATATGTATAATTGCTATACTGTCATTGTAGAATGTGACATTTCTTACATTACAAAGTGTCCTTTATCTCAACTTTAATGTTTTTTGGCTGGAATAAATTTTTAGTAGAATAAATAAATAAATAATAAAGAGGTGCTTATAGAACATCTATTTCATCAACCATATTTTTTCTCAATTTTCTATGGACCAGTGGAAACTTAACTAGGGAAAACTTCATTTTTTTTTTTGGACTGACATTTGAAAACTGCTTGTTTTTTTAAAAGTTTATTTATTTATTTTGAGGGGCGAGGGGCAGAAAGATAGGGAGAGAGAGAATCCCAAGCAGGCTCCACCCTGTCAGTGCAGACCCCCATGTGGGGCTTGATCTCAGGAACTATGAGATCATAACCTGAGCCGAGGTCAGGAGCTGGATACTTAAATGACTGAGTCACCCAGGCACCCTGAGATCTATTTTTAAAGAGAATCTACCAAAATTCTTCTTGCAATGGGGGTGCCTGGGTGGCTCCATCGGCTAAACTTGATCTCAGCTCAGGTCTTGATCTCAGGATTGCCAGTTCAAAACCAGCATTGGACTCCATGTTAGCCTTAAAGCCTGCATAGAAAAACAATTTTTCTTGCTACAGTGCTGAGAATGCTTACGTACATGTAACCTAGGACTGCTGGGATATTAACACTTTTGAGAAGCTTTTGTCTGTGTAGGTGGGTCAAAACATCCTCTCTAAGTTCCCATACCCTTGACCTCTCAATCTGCCAGAGTTGCATCCCCTACATAGAGGACTGGCTGCTGAACTTGTGAGGCCCCGTGTCACAAATTATTCAAGAGTTTCAAGGCAACAGCAGAACAGCAGATGAAGCAGAGGCCCTCCTGAGCATGGGACACTGTAAGGCTGCACAGTCCACATGCCCAGGAAGCTTGCCCTGCCTCTATATTCTATCCTGCCCTGGAGATCTGAGACACTGGAGAGCAAGGATTTGTCTCAGCCTTCTGTGCTAGCAGGGCAGTGCCTGACACTTGCTAGGCTCCTTCAGGATTCCTGTCATAAGAGTGACTCTTTACTAAGCACTGCCAAAGTTCCATTTCACTGTGTTAAGCACTCTACGAAAGATATACAGTGTTTCTAATATTCCAGGGGAAAGCACCATTCTTTTGTTTTTAAGTTTTATTTATTTATTTATTTATTCATTCATTCATTCATTCATTCATTCATTTTTTGAGAGAGAGAGAGAGAGAGAGAGAGAGATCGATCATGGGGGAGGGGCACAGAGAGAAAGAATTCCAAGCAGGCTCTGCAGAGTTACATGGGTTTGAACCTATGAACCATGAGATCATGATCTGAACCAAAATCAAGAGTCAGAAAGGCTTAACTGACTGAGCCACCAGGTGGCCTGAGAAAGCACCATTCATATCTACATCTTATAGATGGGGAAACTGAGGCTTAGAGAGGTTAAGTGACTCATTTGAGGTCATAAACCTCATATGAGACAGAATTAGGATTTAAACAAAGGCAAGAATCAGCAGTTCTCAATCGATTTTGCTTGTCAACAGCGTTTTGTTGTGGCAGCTGGGAGGTCCTACTGGCATCTAGTGGGTAGAGTCCAGGGATGCTGCTTAACCTTCTATGATGCACAGGACAGCCCCCTACATCACAGAATGATCCACTCTAAAATGTCAACAGCACTGGGGCAAAAGTGTCAATACCACTGAGTCACTGGGTGGCTCAGCCGGTTGAGTTTGAGCACCATGTCGGGCTCTGTGCTAACAGCTCAGAGCCTGGAGCCTGCTTCAGATTCTCTGTCTGCCTCTCTCTCTGCCCCTCTCCCACTCGTGCTCTCTCAAAAATAAATAAACATTAAAAATTGTTTTTAAAAAGGGGCCTGGGTGGCACAGTTGGTAAGCCTCCAACTCTTGCTCTCAGCTGAGGTCATGATCTCACAGTTTGTGGGTTTAAGAAGGGCTCTGTACTGAGAGCTCAGAGGCTGGAGCCTGGTTCAGAATCTCTGTCTTTCTCTCTGTCCCTCCTCTGCTCATGCTCTGTCTCTCTCTCAAAACTAAATAAATAAACACTAAAAAAAGTCAGTAACATTGAAGCTGAGAAGCCCTGTCCTATACCAAAATCCATGTTTCATAAACACCAGATGCTTCATCTTATTTTCTTTATTTGTATTTTATTAATAAACAACTATAATGTACTTATTATTCTTCTTAAATGGACTTTAAATTGATGTGCACCTTAAATGTTTCTGCCCATGAAGCCAAATGTTCAAAGTGTCATTATTTTTCTGACACATTAAAATAAATATAAAATTATTTTAAAAAAACATATTTGGCTACCACTAAAAATAGTCTCACCTACTACTTATAGTCTGGGAGAACCAAACTTTAGACCCACTTCACTTCTCTTGCTGTTTCCTTTGTCTTTTCAGAACAAGAGAATCAAATGTATCAAAGCCACATTTTGGCTTCTGCTGAAGAAAGTCATCAAGGGGACGTGACCTCTAGTTGACTCTCAAGCTAGAGGTGGGCAATGGGAGGCTCCTCCCTCCCTCCCCTGTCCTTGCAATGTATATTCTGGCCACTGTCCTGGCACTATGAGTCTGCTTTAAGGATGCAGCTTAGAGATAGCAAAGTGCTGTGAAAACCATCTGGACGATATCCGACTGACCCCCACTGGGGACTCTGTGTAATATAAATGTGTCAGATTCTGGCAGGCAGGTGCAGATATCCACTTCTCTTGCAGGGCCCAGGGTGGGCCTTTTAAGTTCCCTTGCTTATTACCCCCCCCCCCCGCCCACCGACCCATCTGGAGACATCTGCCTCCTTGCCCTCTGTATATGGGGGCCCAGTTTTGATCTCGCCTTCCTCCCCTCAGCCGCCGGCTATCTCTTATGGTTTCAAACCAACAGCTTCTGTGTCATCTCTGTTCTTTTTCCTCAAGGCGAACAGTTGCTAAGAACCCTTTCTGAAACTCTAAAAACCACCTGATGAGGACTATTAACAATCAATGCTCTCTGGTGAGGGCCACAAGACAAGTAGTCTAATTTGTGGAGTTGCATCTAGACAGACAGAGACTCCAAGCCCTGATGAGCAAACCTCCTTTGTAAAATTGCTCCTTCCCTCTAATTGTTGGGGGGTACGGTTGGAGGCTCCTTGCAAACTGTGTTGCAGACTGACATAATTCAGCCTAGAGCAAACAAGATTCTTCTTTAGATATTAAAAGTGCCTGTGTTGCAGGGCACCTGGGTGGCTCAGTCGGTTAAGCATCCGACTTCAGCTCAGGTCGTGATCTCACAGTTCGTGGGTTCAAGCCCCGTGTCAGGCTCTGTGCTGACAGCTAGCTCAGAGCCTGGAGCCTGTTTCAGATTCTGTGTCTCCCTCTCTCTCTGACCCTCCCCTGCTCATGCTGTCTCTCTCTCTCAGGAATAAATAAAACATTAAAAATTAAAAAAAAAAAGGTGCCTGTGTTGTAAATGTGAAAGAAATATCATCATCTCTTTCATAGAAAGCACTTTCATTAAGAGCTGTGTTTTAATTTCAACACATTTGCATGAATTCATTTGGGTACTGGTGGGGGGTGGTCTTTCAGGATGATTTTTCATCTTCCATGAACTTTACAGGTGTTTCAATGAGGAAGTTAATCTCCACCCCCACACACACACACCACACCCCTCCCCACCAGGAACGTGAAAGAAATGCTTTCTCAACCACGTGTTCTAAATGGGGACATGTTCTCAAGAATCGCACATCTATTAGCAGGCAGTGACTCTATTTACTGAATTGACATACCCAGAGGAAAGTGGCTTTCTTCCTTTAAAGAGTAAAATGAACCTGATTCCCCTCTTCTTGTACATATTGTTCAAAGGCTTGGGAAACATGTGTGGGCAGTATTCCAGAGGGGCAGGCCGGAACAGCAAGGGAATTTGGTTTGGGTGAACCGCACAGGGGCAGCAGGTTTAAAGTCTGGGATCTGGCAAAGAAGCCATGGAGGGGTGGTCTATCAGGTCCTCAGACGCAGGCTCCCTGCACTCTCCTTGTGATAAACAGGGGGCAGTCTCTTTTCATTAAAGCCAGGAACAGCAGCCAGAGTGAGTCTCCTCTGAGTAGGAGGAGGACAATTTTGTCCTGGTGACAGACAATATTTTACACAGATTGGAGACAGATTTTAAAATGGACTTTTCGGTTTAGATTTTGTCTCATTTTGAGAAGGTGTTTTTTTCTCTCTTGTTTAAAATCAAATTTAGAGGTGTCTGAACACCCCAGACCCTTGTGGGAAGGTGTCTGTGACCTATTCTTCTAGGCTGTTGCCCTAGGCTCCCGGCCCCCATGCTTCCTGGGAGGGGCCTCAGTGGAGTACGCTGGGGTGGGCAGGCAGGAAAGCAGAGATTAGGAGTCTGGTATTCTGCACCCAGCCCTGGGTTTTCCATTTGCTGATCATGTAACCTTGGGACAAAGCCCTTAACCTCTCTGAGCCTCAGCTTCCTGGACCCTGGCAGGTCTGTTGGAACAGTCCTTTCCCATTCTGATTTCATGCCTAGAAATATCCCTATCCCTCTGCATGGTCCTGACAGCAGAAACTCCATTGTCTGTCCCTGTTGTACGCATTCATATCCTCCCGTGTATGGTCTTGTGTAAGAGAGCTTATAAGTTAATCAAACCAGCCTGTAAATATTTTTGGAGTGTTTCTCATGCTTCTTGCTGCTGTAGGTGCTGGGAGACGCTGCAAGAGTCAAGGCCCCTTTCTGCTCTGGAGTTTACCATTTAAATGTGTGCAGACAGGCAAAAACCAAATATATACTATAATGTCAGATGGACAGGAAGTCTGGTGGCCTATTTTAGGAAGGTACCACCTGCAATGGTTAGAACATTGGCCCAGGAGTCACATTTCTTGTGACCCAGGGTCACTCTACACCTGACCCATGCCCACACATGGACCCTCATTTCAGCTCTCCAGGGAATCATGGGAGTGGTGTTGCTTCTGCCCTGGCGACTGCTCTAGACAGAACCCTAACCCTAGTCAAGTCTCTCACCCCATGGACACCAAATTTCTTTGTCTGAGAACACCAGGCACATGGCCCAGGAGTGGTGCAAGATTTATTGGTGTTGAACGTGGAACATCACCATGCCATTTCCAAACCACATAGGAGTTGCTCAAGGGGAAATCCTGAGGACCAAGTGAAGCATGGACCACACAAGAGTCAGGACCTTGAAGAAGGACTAAAAGCCAGATCGGCACCCTCCCATGCGCCCTCCCCCTCAGACTTCTGGGGACACCACTGCAATGCTAGGATTCAGCACCTGGAGCCTAGTGGAATCTGTCCTTAACTTAACCCTAACCTGAAACCTAAACCTAACCCTAACTCTAACTGTAACTCTACACCTGACCCACACCCATGCATGGATGGACCCTCATTTCGGCCCTCCAGGGAGATCACGAGACAGGTGTTGCTTACACCCTGGTGACTCCCCTAGAAGGAACCCTAACCCTAGCCAAGTCTCTTACTCCATGGACACCAAATTCCTAGGTGTGAAAACACCAGGCACATGGGGCAAGAAGCATTGCAAAATTAATCAGTGTGGAACATGGAACATCACCATAGCATTTCCAAAGCATGAATGGAGCTGTACAAGGGTGTCATGAGGCCCAACTGTACCCTGGCCCAGATAGGAGGCTGCCCTTGAATCCAAAGACTAAGCATGACTGGAAGCCCTCATGTACGCTTAACTCAACCATCCTGGGAGACCACTGCACTGCTAGGGGTTCAGCACCTGGAAAGTCCTGTGAACTAACTCTAAGCCTAAGCCTAAGCCTAACCCTAAACTTGACCCACACCCTCACAAGGACCCTCATTTCAGCCCTCCAGGTAGATCACAAGACTGATGTCACTTCTGTCACTGGTGACTACCCTGGATAGAACCCTACCCTTAGCCAAGGCTCTCTTCCCATGGGGACTGATTTCCTAGGTCTGAGACACTAAGGGCAGGGGGCTCAGAAGCGTGGGTATGGAACGTGGAACATCACCATGCCATTTCCAAAGCACCAATATAGCTGCACAAGGGGTGGCCTGAGGTCCAACCATAGCCTGGCCCACAAAGGCGACTAGCCCTTGAACTGAAAGACTAAGATTGACTGGCACCTTCCCATCGCCCTCAACACAGCCTTCTGGGGAGATCACGGGACTGGTGTTGCTTCTGCCCTGGCTACTTCCCTAGATGGAACCTTTGCCCTAGCCAAGGCTCTCTCCCCATTGGGACTGATTTCCTAGTCTGAAAACACCAGGTACATGGGGCCCAGAAATGGTGGAGGAGTAAAAGGTGTGGAACGTGGAACATTACCATGCCATTAACAAAGCCCGGATGGAGCTGCAAAAACAGGGGTCCTGAGGACCAACTGGAACAAAGACCTCACCACAAGCTCAAAGGCTTGAGCCCTTGAACTCAAAGGCTAGGCCTGACTGGCAACCTCCCAAGCACCCTCAACTCAGCCCTCCAGTCAAACCACTGCACTGCTGGGGTGTTCAGTGCCTAGAGCCTCCGAGGATCTAACCCAAACTCTAAACCTAACTCTACCTCTAAAACTAACCCTTCAACTGATCTGCACCCAACCATGGGCCCTCATTGCAGCCCTCCAGCAAGATCAAGGGACTGGTGTTGTTTCTGCTCTGTTGACTCCCCTAGATGAAAACCTAACTCTATTCCTAACTCTACCTATAACCCTAACCCTCCATTTGACCCAGACCCAAGAATGGCCCCTTATTTCAGCCCTCCAGGGATATCACAGGACTGGTGTCTCTTTGGCCCTGGAGACATTCCTGGAACGAACCCTGACCCTACACAAGGCTCTGTCCCAATGTGCACTGACTTCTTAGGTCTGAGAACACCAGGGACAAAGGGCCCAGAAGCATAGCAAGATTAATCTGTGTAGAATGGGGAACATCACCATGACATTTCCAAAACACAAATGGAGATGCACAATGGGTGTCCTGAGGCCTAATAGTAACCTGGCCCACAAAGTAGGCTGGACCTTGAACCCAGAAACTAAGCTTGACCAGCACCGTCTCATGCGCCCTCAACTCAACCGTCCACGGAGACCACTGCACTGCTGGACATTCAGTGCATGTGCCTCCCAGGATCTAACTCTAACCCTAACTCCAACCGGAAGCCAAATCATAACCCTTACCCCAATCATAACTCTAACCATAACCTTATACCTGACCTGCACCTGCTCACGGACCCTCATTTCAGCCCTCCAGGGAAATCACAGGAATGGTGTCACTTCTGTTCTGGCAACTCCCCTGAATGGAACCCCAAACTTAACCAAGACTCACTCCCCATGGGGACTGAATTCCTAGGTCTGAGACCACCAGGCACAAGGGTCCCAAAAGTGGTTCAGGATTAATTGGCATGGGAAATGTAACATCACCATGCCATTTCCAAAGCCTGGTTGGAGCTACACAAGGGGTATCTTGAGCACGATAGCCTGGCCCAGAGAGTAGGTTGGCCCTAGAACACACGGACTAAGCCAGATCAGCACCCTCCTATGCGCCCTCCACTCAGCCCTCTGGGGACAGCACTGCACTGCTGGGGGTTCAGCACCTGGAGCCTCCTGAGATCGACTCCTAACCCTAACCCTACACCCAACCCTAAGCCAACCCCTAGACCTACCTCTAGCTGTAACCCTATACCTGAGCCATGCCTGTGCATGCGCCCTCATTTCAGCCCTCCACAGAGCTCACAGGACTGGTGCCACTTCTGCCCCGGCAACTTCCCTGGATGGAACCCTAACCCTAGCCAAGGTTCTGTCCCCACAGGGACCCAAGTCCTAGGTCTGAGAACACCAGGCACATGGGGCCCTGAAGCGGTGCAGGATTAATTGGTGTGGAACATGGAACATCACCATGACATTTAGAAAGCCCAGATGGTGCTGCACATGGGGGGTCCTGAGGATCCTGAGCATCCTCCCATGTGCCCTCAATTCAGCCCTCCAGGGAGGCCACTGCACTACTGGAGGCTCAATGCCTGGACCTCCTGAGAACCAACCCTAAGCCTAACAGGAAACCAAACCCTAAACCTAAATCTAACTTTAACTTTAACCCTACCCCTGTCCTGCACCCACACATGGACCATCATTTCAGCCCTTCAGGGAGGTCACGGGACTGCTGTCACTTCTGCCCTGGACATGTCCCTGGACTGATCCTATCCTACTCTAGGCTCTCCCCATGAGGATCAAATCTCTATGTCCCAGAACACCAGGCACATAGGGACCAGAAGTGGTGCGGGATTAATTGGTGTGAAATGTGGAACATCACCATGCCATTTCCAAACCATTGATGTAGCTGTACAACAAGTGTCCTGAGGCACAACCATAGCCTGGTCCACAAAGGAAGCTGCCCTTGAACCCAGACTAAGCTTTACCAGCATCCTCAGGACTCTGGGGAAACCACTGCACTGCTAGGGGTTCAACGGTAGAAGCCTCCTGGTATTTAACCTAAATCCAACCCTAACCAAACCCTAAACCCTAAACCCAAACAACTAACCCCTAACCCTACCCCCCTAAGCCCTAACATTAAGCCCTAACTCTAAAACCTAACCCTCTAACCCTAACCATCTAACCCAAACCCACTAACCCTAAACCTAACCCTCTAACCCTAATCCTAAACACCAACCTCCCCAACCCTAACCCCTAAACCCCACTCCTTATCCTAACCCCTACCCTCCCCCAAACCCAAAACTCTAACCCCAACTCTAACCCCTAACCTGCCAACCCTCTAACCCTCTAACCCTAACTCTCCAACCTTCTAACCCTCTAACCTTAACCCTGTAACCCTAACTCATAACCCTAACCATAACCCCCTAACCCTAACCCTAAAACCTAAATCCTAATCCTAAATCCTAACCATAAACCCTAACCCCTAAACACTAACCCCTAGCCACAAACCCCTAATCCCTAACCCCTATCCCAGCACCCACATGCTAACCCGCGCCCTGAGCAGCACCCTAACCTGCATCCTTACACATCCCAATTCTATCCCCATGACTTATTCTGGCCACAGCCATAGTTCTTTAATCCTTAATACCCTTCCCAGTCTCATCACATCAATACATCACAAAACCAGAAAAAACATATTTTATCCCTTTAAATACAGATGTAAAAATCCTCCACAGAATACAGATATAAAACCAAAACACATAAAAGTATTGCACACCAAAGGCAAATCTACTCCAGACATTTAAGGGTTATTAAATGCACTGAAACTAAGTAATGTTGTGCACCAGTTTTTTACATAAAAAGTGATCATAATTATTTGATGCAAAAAAAAGGCTCTGAACAAAATACAATGCTAGTTCATGACACAGACCCAAGAAAGTAGGAATCAAGGGTAATTTGTTTAATAAACCTATAGCAAACATCATTCTCAATTCTTAACACTATAAGATTTCCTTTGATATTGGGAACAAGGTCAAGATGCAGGCTTTTCACCCATTACTCAATATTGTACTGAAAGTTCTACCCAGAGCAATGAGGAAAGAGAAAAGGCATCCACATGTGAAAGGAAAAGGTAGAACTACATGGAATCAGAAACCAGAGATGACATCATCTTATATAAAGAACTTCCTAAAGAATCAACAGAAGTAACTGGAGTAATTCAGGAAAGTTACAGGACAAAATTGTTGCATAAATATCTCACTTATTTGTATACACTAGCAATGAATCTTATAAAGAAGAATTTATGAAAACAATTCCATTTTAGGTAACATCAACATCAGTAAAATACTTGGGAATAAATGTAAAAAACACTGCTGAAAGAAATTAAAGACTATCTAAATGTACTATTGCTAAATGGCGATAATACACAATGCAACATGTAGATTCAGTGTGATTCCCAGGAAAATTCACAAAGGCCTCTGAGAAGAAATGTGCAAGCTAATTCTAACAGTCACATGGAAGATCAAGAGACCACAAAATAAATAAAACAATAGAAAAAAAAATCAAAGTTAGAAGCTCATACTTTCCAATTTCAAATCGTCAAACAAAGCAACGGTAATTAAAATATTGTGATACTGTTGCACATGAATTTAGCCTCAGTCCTTCCATCCTGACCCGGAGTTTACCTTTTGGGTCTACACTTGGAGGGCTACATAACTATCCTCAGGTGCAAGGAAAAAACAAACAAATAAACAAGTAAAAAGATAAGGGTTAATGGTCTCTGTTAATGATTATTTATGACACGGCTGGCATACTCTGTCCTTGAGGTAATAACTATTCCTTTGAGACCTCCCTACAACGCTAATCCTTGCCTTAGAATCACAAATGTTTTCCTACACACCAGGACAAGGGCTGCTCTCTGTATCACTTTGTAGCCAATTTTTACAATAACTGCTCAATTCTGCTTCTGTACTGACCACTTGCCTGCTTGCTCTTTATAAAAAGCCCTAAGTCCTTGGACTCGGGCAGCACATTTAGAGTTTTATGTTAACTCTGCGGTCCCTGCCAGTAGTAAAGACTCCCTTAATTCGACTTCAGTGGTCTCAGTTGGTTTCTGTGTCTCTTGGCATAACAATACTGTCATAATGATATACATAAAGATCAGTGGGATTTAATTGAAAATCCAGAAATAAACCTGTTTATCTATGGATAACTGAAATTTGACAAAAATGGACAGCATGACATTGGGGAAACAATGGTCTTTTCAACCCTTTTCAAAGGGTGCTAGACGACTGGCTATCCATGTGCAGAGGAATGAAATTGGACCCTGACCCTCACACCACATACAAACATTAACTCAAAGCGGATCAAAAGCATAAATGTAAGAGGTAAACTTATAAACTGTAGAAGAAATAAATGGACATAAATCTTCATGTGCACTGAGTTTAACAGTGTTTTCAGAAAGCTAAACAACATAGAATGGGCATTTGGCTCCACAATTCTACTCCTAGATGTCTATCCCAAAGAATTGAAACAGTTGTTTAAAAAAAGAACACATGCACAAGCATACACAGCAGCACTGTTCACAATAGCCAGAAATAGTAGAAAAACTATGCCAATGCCCATCAATGGGTGAATGGAGAAACAAACAGAGGCCAACCCATAAACAGCAATATTACTCTGCCATAGAAAGGAATAAAGGAAAACAGTGCAGCTGTAGAGACTAGTGGAGTGGTTCCTCAGAAAGTGAGCACAGAACCTCACCCCTGCGTGCGCACACACCTGGAAACTGAAGGCAAAGCCTCGAGCGGATATTCACGTTCCCTTAGTCATAACATCTTCTTCACAACAGCCAAGAGATGGAAGCAACCCAAGTGAAGTCCAACAGATGGATAAATAAACAAAACGTGGTCTACACACAACGGAGTACGGTTCAGCCTTACAAAGGGCGGGAATTCTGACACCTGCTACAACATGGATTGAACCTCACAGTCATTATGCTGAGTGAAATACGCCAGGCACAGGACAAATACTCCCTTTGTCCCAAGTTAACCCATTTTTCCTGTTAGAAGCTGGTGTTATATTGAAGGTAAACAGAACTAATAAGTACGTACACTCGCAGGACACGACATGGACACAAACACCACGTGCATAACTACACACGCATGACGACCATCGGAAAGAGAAATGAAGAGCCGGACCCACTGAAACCTGCATCAGAAGGAACCAAGTGCCCGGGAGGACATATAAACGAGGAGGAAATATAAGCGAGGAGGGGACAGACCTACTTTCTGAGGACGACAGGACACTGGGGACAGAAATGCTGGAAGACGCACAGGGACAGAAAGCCACTGCGCTCCTGGACGTGGAAGAATCCGTCCTGTGACAATGTCCGTCCTGCCCAGAGCGATCTGCACATCCGGGGCCCTGGACACCAAATCTCCCACGACGCCGTGTCAGACACGGAACAGACACCCCGACCCGCGCGCGGAGCTGGGAGGGACCCGCGTGGCCACAGCGGCGGGAGCTGGAGCACCGCCGGGCACCTGCTCGTGGGCCGCGAACCGCGTGAGGACGCGGAGGGAACCGAGTTGGCGCGGAGGAGAAACACCGACGCGCGGCCCCGGGAGCCCAGAGAGGGAAGACCCGACGGCCGCGCGCACAGCCCCGCGCCGGACCCCGTGTCACCGCTCACGAAGCGACTCCAGGCCCTTCCTCCGCCGGATCCCCTGAACACCGACCCCCCCGCAGCGGTGTCTGCTTCGGAAGCCCCTCCTCCCTCAGCCTCCCTTTCTCACCTGCTCCTCTCGCGGCAAGTCCTGAGGAGGCCGGGTTCTTGCCCCTGTGGACGTGGCCCCGTCCCCTCCTGAAGCTTCCACAGCGGGTCCTGAGGCTACCGGGTTCTTACGCGCGTGGACACGGCACCACGCCCTCTGGAATCCCCCACAGCTGGTCCTGAGGAGGCGGGGCTCTCGTCACCAGGGAAGCAGCACCACGTCCCCCAAAGCCTCCAGGGCGGGTCCTGAGGAGGCCGGGCTCCTCTTAGCGTGGCCGTGGCCCCAAGTCTTCCGGAAGCCCCCACAGAGGGTCCTGAGGATACCCGGTTCCTGTCCCTGTGGCCGCTGCCCCACGACCTCCAAATCATCCACAGCCGATCCTGAGGAAGCGGAGCGGCTGTCACGCAGGGGGCAGCCTGAGTGCGCTTGCGCGCGCCGGCGTCAGGGGGCAGGGTTCGGGCGCCCCCTGCAGGCGATGGAGGTAGCACAGAGCACTCTGGGTTCACAGGTCCAGGAGGCAGCGCCCCCTCCTGGCCGCCCGCTGAATCCATTACATTTTTGGAAATTGAAAGTGTCGTGGAGCCCACTATCCCCCAACTTGGCCAAAAATATTTAAGAAACAATTAATTGGAAACCATATGAAATGAAATGTACGCACAAACTTTACAACCTACACCAAAATTCACTGGAAACTGTAGATAAATTTTAAATGCAAACACAAGGGACAGCTCTTCCTGCCCACGGGTCCTGTCCCTGTGCTTTAATAAAATCACCTTTTTGCACCAAAGACATCTTCAAGAATTCTTTCTTGACCCTCAGCTCTGGACCCCGTGAACCTCACTATCACCATTTATATGGCACCCACGCAACGTGTGGGGCGATGAGTCTTTTCATCTGGACTCTGAGCCGGTGCAGACTTGATGAGCACTCTTTCCTTCTTTACCTTCATTCCAGAGCCTTTTGAAAAGTATAGACTTATTGGAACACTTTCATATCGATCACTCAGGCTGCAATCCTCTTGACCGTGGCTACTCTATGGGGAGGAGAAATCCTGCCTTATGGCTGGAAATTAGTACCCTTGCCAGAATGCTAACATCTTAAAGGAACTGAGATCGACTATGAAGCATGATGCCAATAAAGCCCCTTGGAAATATTGGCCTGATACCTTGCTCACAGAGTTCCCAGCACCCTTACCAGGTGAGTAAAGAATGTCATTTCCTGGCAGGTACAGGAACCTCAGGATACTTTGGGGACCCCATGAAGAGGAATCTGCCCAGATCTGCAGGTATTGCAGGCAGGTCTGACAGCAAGTACTTGGCTTGGCTTCTGACCTAAAGAAGCTAGTAAAATTTCAATCTGGAGCTTCCTTATGAAAGGTTTCAGCAAGGCAGCCTTTCAAAGATCTATATGATCAATTGCTAGACTTGCTGAGCTTATGTAAATAATTAGACCAAGTTTGTTAAAACTGGACTTGTTTTACAAACGAATTAGTCTTGATTTGGCTACCTCTGGAAATGAAGGGTTTTGGAGAGAAAAATTAGGTTTCAATAAGGCACCTTTGTGGATGTTAAATTCTACTTCTGATAGCCTTTAAATATTGTTTGCCTGAGCTGGACAATTGAGTTAACGTGAAAAAATTTGTCACAATAGCACGGATATGGACAATCTTCTTGCTTGTTATTCTGTGCAGATAGTAACAGGACCCCATGGCATATGATTGTTTAAACAGCTAAAAATGGGATGGACTCCTCTAATAATTGTATATGGAAAGTCTTTTATCACTGTAGACCTATCACTGGATAGACTATAGTGCTTTGTTTAATTATTCACTTGAGGCTGGGTTAATTGATACATCTCTAAATGAATATGCAAGTCATAGCCTTCCTGCACCTGATCTGACATTTATTAGAAACCCACCCCATATAAACCCAAGAGACATGATGTGTTTAAAGGATTGGAAGTCTAATACAGCAAGGGTTTTAACTCCAAAATAGAAGGTGCTCTTACTGGGTTGTATTAGGTACTCCACGACAGTAAAATTAGAAGGCCATTCTTCATGGGCTCACATATCAAGAATTACACCTGTACCTTCCTCACAGGAATCTAGTATGCAAGCTGACATGCCTGCTTATTCCTGTGAACCAGTGGAAGACCTCAAGTCTCTCTTCAAATGACAGTAATGGACTGAAGGAAAATTACCAAAGGTTTTTTATATTTAGGTTTCTCTTTCTTATAATATGAATCTTATTTTGTTTTCTTTTCCGGTGTCTCCCTGTCTGGTGCCAAGACTCCTTCACAGCCATAACTTCTAGAAGACAGTTGATCTTTTCTACTCAAGGAAGTTCATATATGTTGTCTACCTTGGATTGGCTGCTTCTGCCTATGGTAACTCCTGTATATAAATACCATCCCCAACCGACCAATGTTGACCCATAGGCAGGGACAGCTCCATGCCCCCACTGAGCAGGAAGTTACAGAAGATGAGACCTTCCACCCTCAGCAACCTCAAAGATTTGAAGGGTCAGAATTGTTCAGGGGAGAATGATGTGGGAAACAAAGGCAGAAGGAAATGGCAGATAACTCCTTATAACCTACAGGCCATTACAAATACTTGAGGCACACAGCAAAATGTTTCTCCAGGAACTCCCCACGGTCTTAATGCTAATGCTTTGCTAGGGGAGAAAACAACCTTAGGCTGACAATATCTAGGCCTCCTATATCCTGTGAGGTCTTCTTTAGCATATGAAAATCTCACCAGAAACCTCCCCTGGACTTTACCTCCCCCAACTCCAAAGTATATAACCAGTCTTTCTTCATGGTCCAGGGCAGCTCTTCCTGTCCACGGGTCCTGTCCCCGTGCTTTAATAAGATCACATTTTTGCACCAAATAAACAAATTAATTAATTAATTACATTAAAAGCAAACACAAGGTGGCTTAGTCTGTTAAGCATCTAACTCTTGATTGCCGCTCAGATCATGGACCGGCCCCACACTGGGCTCTGTGCAAACAGTGCCAATCTCTCAAAAAACAACAACAACAACAACAACAACAAAACAACATTAAAAAAACACAAAGACTAATCCAAAAAAGAGAAAAATTGGTAACATGGACTTTATAAAGTTAAAACTTCTACTCTGATAAACCTTGTTCAAAGAATCAAAAGACAAGCCACAAACTGGGAGGAAATATTTGCAAATGACATATCTGATAAAAGGATCTGAATTCAGAATGTACCCTAATCCCAAACCCTACTTCTCTTAAGGTATTCTACCCCTAGGTTGGAACCTACAAAACCCAGTTATTCAGTCTAGTGCTGTCCCTAATGAGTCCTCTGGACAATAGGGTTATCCTTGCATCTTCCATCGACCCAGCCTAAACACATTAACCATTATCTCCAACAACCCAAGGCTCACCCTAACTCCTATCCTTATCTCCTAAACCCTCATTCCCTAAACCATTACCACCTGATCTCTCTAACCTCTCAACAAATAAGCAATCATCCCCAGAACCTTATAAACATACCCAATACTGTCACCCCCTCACCACCTAAACAATCACTGCCTCAAACTCCTCACTCACTCATCCTTAAACAATCACCCTCCAAGCTCCCCACAGACCATCCACTGAAGCTCCTACACCCTTCCCCCACAAACACACACCAGCTCACTCCCTCATCCACTCATCCCCCCTGAAAATATTTCACCTCAAACCCAAAAACACTCATTATCTCTTCTTCCCATCTCCTCACACTAAAACACCCAAATAAATCATAAGGGTGTGTAACCAAAAAGCCATATGCCATAAACCCAAAACTATACACCATTGAACAATAGAGTACTAAAGCCATAATCTAGAAACCATACACCGAGAACTCTAACTAGATAGAAACAAACCATAACCATGATCCACACGTCATGAACCAGAACCATAATCATAATCAAAGCTAACATAAATATTCATAGCAATACTATTTACAATTGCAAAATGGTACTAAATATGCAAACATACCTCAAAGGGTAAATGAATAGATAGCATGGGGTAGATCCATAAACTGAAATGTTCTTCCAACATATCAAGAAATGAAATAAATTTGTGTGGCTGCTGAGGAAAACTGAATGGGGGTTCCTCAAAAATCTTAAAAATAGAATTAATTAATTTACTTCAGGGTATATACATGAATAAATGACAGGAGGGACTCACTCTGTATTTCTTCCCCTAAATTAATAGCACCATCATACACAATAGTCAAAAGACTAAGCCGACCAAAGTATCCATTGAAAGGTGAATAGGTGATGTATACACAATGGAATATTACCCAGCCACGCAAAAGACTAAAGGACTGATTCTTATCACAGTATGGATGAACCTTGAATCCAAGGTTCAATGCAATTCAATGCAAGGGTAATAATCCAATCATAGAAAAGAATATTATAAGATTCTACTTGTTTGAGGTATCCAAAATAATCAAATTTACCTATACAATGTAAAATATGGTTGCCAGGCAGAGGAGAAAGAGGAATGGGGACTTAATGTTTAATATACACAAACTTTCACTAAGTCAAAATTTAAACATTCTCAAGGTTAAAGGTGGTGATTTGTGTGCAATGGGCATATATTTAGTGCCATACTACTGCAGACTTAAAGTCTTTTAGGGGCACCTGAGTAGCTCATTCGGTTAAGTGTCCGACTTTGGATTGGGTCATGATCTCACGGTTCATGGGTTTGAGCCCCGTGTCAGTCTGTGTGCTGACAGCTCAGAGCCTGGAGCCTGATTCTCTACCCCTCTCTTTGCCCCTCCACTACTCATGCTCTCTCTCTCTCTCTCTCTCTCTCTCTCTTCAATAAAGAAACACTAAAAAAATTTTTTTTAATTCTTTTAAATGGTCATTATTATGTTTTGTAAATTGAACCACAATTAAAGTCATGACTGAAGTACTGAAATGTGTCATGACATGAACAAAGATTGAAAACATGCTAAATTACAGAAGCCACACAGAAAAGCCTATCCAGATTGGAGTCCTCTGTGATCTTTAAATCTATCTTGGTTGTGAAGTGAGTGAAAGTCTCAGGAATAGTACAGTGGGTTACAACAGAAGAAGTCATTGTCACAGAATTTGGGCAGCTGATAAAGTTGTAAGGGCCTCTGGATTAGATTATGAGGAAACCATAGTGATTTCCCTGTTTGGGAGTTCTTTGACAGTTCCTGGGGAGGGCATCCCTGCTTTGAATAAAAAACGAACAAGTCTGTCGTATGAAGTGGCAACTGTGTAAAACAACAGCTAGTGAAGCTGAGCGTAGAGATCAAGAGTATTTCTACTGCTATTGCAGGCTTTCTGTACTTTGGAAATTCATGGAAACCACATTACTTCTCAAAACAACTGTATCAGTAACACACCATAAAAGCATAAAACACATCAAACTACATGATGGAGTCCAAACCCTGCCTGGACACAGTTCATAAGATGCAACATATTACTGGGGTGCCTGGGTGGCTTAGTCGGTTAAGAGTCCGACTTTCGCTTAGGTCATGATCTCGCGGTTTGTGGGTTCGAGCCCCGTGTCGGGCTCTGTGCTGACTGCCAGCTTAGAGCCTGGAGCCTGCTTCAGTCTGTGACTCCCTCTCTCTCTGACCCTCCCCTCGCGCTGTCTCTCTCTCTCTCTCTCTCCTAGAAATAAATAAAACATTAAAAAAAAAAAGATGCAACATATTACTAAAAGACACTGGTAGAATTATATTATTGGCCACTATGCTATGGATGTTGTGGATGACCTAGGATATGGTAGAAGCACACCATTTTGGATTTCCAATCTTCCACCACAACACTCCACAATAGAAAAAGGTTAAAACAAAAAAAAATTCAATGAAATTATAAGATACAAAATCAAGATACAAAAATTATTATATTGGTCAAACTCATACTGACCATCACAAGGAGAAATTAAGAAAACAATTGGGGGAAAAACTTTATACCACAGACATGGAAAACCTATCCCCTAAAAATGATAGAACATTGATGAAAAAATTGAAAAAGACACAAATAAATGGAAAGATATTAGGTACTCATGGATTATAAAAATGAATATTATAAAAATCCATTTTACCAAAAAGTGATGTACAGTTTCAATGTAAGCCCTCCTGTTCAATATTCTGGTACCATTTTGCACAGAACTAGAAAAATCTTTAAAGCTGTATGAAACCACAGAGGACCACAAAGAGCAAAAGAATCTGTACAAAGAAGGACAATCCAGGAGGCATAACATTTTCTGATTTGAAACTATATTACAAAGCTATAGTAACCAAAACAGTATGCTATGGGCTAAGAGACAGAGAGACCAATGGAACAGAATGGAGAGCCCAGAAGCAAATCCACACATATGTGGTCAATTAATTCACAAGAAAGGAGTCAAGAATACACAGTGCTGAATGGACAGTCTCTTCAATGAATGGTGCTGGGAAAACTGGACAGCCCCAAGCAGAACACCAGACCCCCATCTCACACCACACACAACAACTAACTAAAACCCACAACAGCTGAGAGGGAGGAGGAACACCAGTATGGAGGGCAGGGCTGCCCTGAAGTCAATGAGCCCTGATGCCCTGATGGGATCCATTCCCAGTGGGACATTGATGGGATGTGCAGTGGTTCTGATGGCTTCCTGAGCTCTCCTGATTAAGTACCAGCAAAGACAATGCTGACCTCAGGTGTCTCCTAGTGATGTTTCCAACTCTGAAACCAAGGCTTTACAGGGGAACAAGAGAATGTGCTTCAGAACCTTCCTGCATGAGGGAAGGAAGAGGGAAAATGAAACGGATGAAGCCCACAGAGCTTTTCCTGCAAGAGCCCCTGTGGGGAGAGGCAAGGACCAGACAGCAGGGAAGTGATGGACAACAGCACACCCGGTGCCTCCCTCGCACATGGGAAAGGCCCTGTCTTGAGGGCATGAGAACCAAGCACCCGCTTCCATGCCAGAGGGCTCCTTCTCTTAGTTCTGGCTGAGCATGCTGTCCTGGAGAGGGGTGTTCCAAGTTTGCACATGAATCTCATGGTTTAGGGTCAGAATCCTGATGGGGGACCCATTGCCCAAGCATGTGCTCCAGGTGACACTTTGGTCATTAGGCACACCAGAAGTTACCTACAAGGGGGCATTCCCATGAAGACTTCTGAGAGGTGGGCCAGAGAGGAATAAGATGGGCTGGGAGAGAACGTGCACACCTTACCCACAAATACCATCTCTGGGCCCCTCCAAGTGTCAGAGTCTTGGGGGACTCCAGCCACTGAACCCAATCCCTTCCCTTGCTCACTCTGACCCCTCACCCCACCCCAGTAACTGTCTCCTCAGCCTTCACACTGGGATCAAGACCAGTTCCTTAACACATCAGGCATTCAAGGAATTCTTGTTGACCACTGGTGGGCACCACTTCTTCCCAGGCACTGGTCCTCTGGAGCATGGTGCAGAGCAGACCTCAGGGGGGATACCAGAGCAGCGTGGGTGGGTGGGTGGTAGCAGCGTACTAGGCTGGACTAGTTCTAATATTCTATTTTTAACATCTCCGTAGCACCTATCATGGCACAGACCCCAGCCAGTCACTGGGGTTACAGAGACAGAAAACCCCCACTCTGTGCAGGAGGGGCATTGCGAGGGCCCCACTGACCCCAGGCCGACCACTGACCGCAGAGCCCTGCCCGTTGTCCATGACCTCTGAACATACCTACAGACAGCCCATCCTCAGAGCACCCAGGCTTGGGGTCTTAACCATGTGGCACCTTTCCTCAAAACAACAAGCCTAGAATGCCCCCACCACCCACTACAGCCTTCGAGTTTCCAGAAAGCTCACATGTTCTGCTGGATATCTGCAGGCTGGAGGGGGATAAGCCTAGAAAGTGATACCCCTGTGGAGGAAATTCGGAGGAAACTGTCTTCCCCAACCCCACGAGTCCTTCCCTCTGGACCCCTGGACCCCTGGACCTCAGGGCTGGTGAGCAGGGCTGGGCTGAGAGGCTCTCTTTGCACTGTTGTTGATCTTTCCTTCCTCAGATGTGTCTTAGAACCTTGGAAATAAATGCTGAGATTGGATTTTTCAAGTGTTTTCCTGAAAATAGTGGTTATGGCCAAAGATGTCTTGATGCTTCCATGGAGAGGCCCACAGTGGGGAGCAATTTGCTGTCCTCCACCTCCCTGGGCTGATGCCCCACACTCATCTGGTAATGGAGTTTCTCAGTATCTGCTGGTGGCAGGAGGAGGTGGGATGGGGGGTTGCTGGGGGTTGTTCCAAAACCATGGACTTCTTTCTACATCAGCACCACATACCTGGGGGCTCTGCTCTGCATACTGGATTCCCTTAGAAATTACATCTGGGATGAGATGCTGTTAGTTCCCCATTCCAGCCTCCATGCCAGCGGCACAACGGCTTGTGCTGAGGCCGTGTACAATGTCATGGACAGGAGGCCAGCCCTGGGTCTGATCCCCACTTGGCAGCAGCAGGAGACCTGACACAAGCCATGGGAGGGGAGCTTACAGGAGGGTCTGAACTACAAGCCAAATCTGTGAGTTGCTGCTCCATGAGTCAGGGCTCATTTTATGGAAAACTCACTGGTGGGAGCAGCCTTCTCTGTCAGCTCAGATTTTCAGAACTATCTAATTGGATCTGATGTCAACTAATGTAATATGAAAGGGTCTTATTTGATCTTATTAACTTCGATGTGGCTGAATTAGCAAACATGGGCCCTATTTGCAAAATGCCCCAGGTTGCCAATGAGAAGACCGCTTGAGGTCAGAAAGTACTGCATCAGGAAACTGGGTCCCCAGTGTCCTCCCTTTGCAAACTGTGAAGACCTAGGATGTTATTTTCAGGAACTACTCATACCCTTGCTCCTCAGAAGGTGAGAAGGACACAAGCTTGAATTATGGCTGGTGAGCACACGGTAGAGATACCTGGGCAATCCCGGGACCCCTGGGGCTTTGGCACACGTGTCTGCAAGGCCAGACCAAGGCTCACCGAACAATAAAGCAATAAGTTCCCAAGGAAGCAGCTCTACCACCACCTGCCTCATCTATTGCCTTTTTTGTTTCTTGGATCCGCTGCTCACAGTTCCCCCGCCTCTTGCTCATGTCACTGCTGCCAGCATGCTTCTCCTGCAAGAACAACCACCTCCTGCCTTTCATGGTCTATGTTCCAGCTGCCCAGCAGCTTCACTTTTTAGAATACAGCACAGAAGAGAACAAGCAGTCATGAAGCCATGCCTGAGGGCTGCACCTGCATGCAAAGCTGTGCCATCACTGTGACTGCCTGGATGTGGTGTGGCTACTTAGGGCCTCAGGATGCCTGGGTGATCCTTGCACATGTCACATGGTTACATGTATATATGTGAGCAACTGGCTGTGCCTAACTCTTGTTAGTCAAATTGGTTGATCTTACCAAGGCCACAGCCCTACACACCAGGTGACATTTAATCTACACACCAGGTGACATTTAATCTACACACGAGGTGACATTTAATCTCCTTGCAGTTATTTCTGGGCCTGCCCAGGTCTTGTGTCTGACTCACAGGAGAACACAGGGTTTGTTTGCTGATGCCAGTTGCCTCCATAACTGCATGCTCCCCAGAAGGCAGACAGGAAGTCTCCTTCCACCTCTGGGGCACTTAGAGGAGCTGCAGCTGAAGGAGGTGGTGAAGACACCACTTCGTCTCCTACAGGTGCATTGCCAGACAAGTATCCCAGAGATCAAGGGTCACACAGGCTCATAACCAAACTAGCATGCTGGAATCACAAGGCTCTTTACATAAATGTAAATGGCGCAGTGAGAAGCAGAGGGGATGAGACAGAAGGAGCACATTACCTGATCCCAAGGGTGCACACGTTCACGCATCCAGTCTCTCCCTGTCACATTAGCGTTTCCTGCTTGTGGGGACCAGAGCTCAAGACTGAGCAGGAGTGCCACAGCTGGAAGGGCCCGGGGCAAATGACACACACTGGCTCCATCAGACAGGCATGGGGACAAGGGTGCCTGCTCACAGCCCTGAGTGCTCAGATGAACACCTGGCCTACACTGTACCTGAAATACATACCAGTGAAGCAGCTTGACCACCCTACACAGAGGCTACTGGGAAAGGCTGTGGCTTTGGAGACACAGAGGACAGGTTCATCTGGGACTTCCAGAGGCAGTGTCTGTGGAAGGTGGAGGCTCCTTCATGAGACAGCTGGGAATGAGGCTGGAGATGCAATACCTCTATGGTCTGAATGGTCGTGTGCCCCCCTCCAAACTCGTGTTAGAATCCCAATAGCCAAGATAGGGGAGGCAAGAAGGTGGAGAAGTAGGGAGCTCCATACATTTCACTCACCCCCATCTCTCACACAGAGAAGGCCTGAAGCCATAGGAACCCTTATAAAATCCAGGAGTTTGGGAGGAAAAGGAGACAGAGTCCGCTGAGAAAACCATATAGCGTGAGTGCGAACTGGGGAAGATAAAATCAGGCCGGGACCGGAGACACAGAGAGAGGGGGGGAATCCCCCTCTGCGAGGAGCTGAGGTGAATCTAGGGGGAGAAAGAGTGGCCGAAACTGCTCAAGACACTGTTCCTGTCGTTGGAAAAGACAAAAACCCCGCTCGGGACACAGAGGGATCCGGTTTCCTGCTCTCCAGCTGACCCTAGGCGAGCATTCGACCCAGGCGACGCCAGGGAAAACTGCTCCTCCATTGCCAGCTCGACCTGGGGGGGACGCGCGGCGGCTGCGCCTTTGTGCTTCTGGCTCGGCTGGATCCCCGGGGGGAGGCGAGAGACTTGAAACTGCTCTGAGGGATTTGCCTGCGAGTTTATATTTTGGGCGATGGGACACAGAGGGACTTGGTTTCCTGCTGTCCAGCTGACCCTAGGCGGGACGACTGGTCCCAGGAGAGCCCGGGTGAAACTGCTCCTTGCTTGCCAGCCTGAACTGGAGGAGATGAGAGCAACGGCTTCTGGTTCGATCCCAAGGGGGAAGGCGAGAGGCTTGAAACTGCTCTGAGGGGCTCACCTGCGAGTTTATATTTCGGGCAATATCAATGGGGCACGTGGACTGAGATCTGGAAATGAGGCCTGGCTTGGGATATAGAGCACGGCTCACCTTGGCTACGCCCCCAGCACAGGGAGATCACACCCAAAAGAGTGAGTTGCAACACTTGGTTCAAGAAGGGACTGGGACGCCACCACTTTTCTCCCCACAACCGCCAAGGCAGGATCCCCGGGGGACGCACTGGACCAAACCACGCCCATCCATGCTAGAAAGCTGCCGCCTTCTCCTCCTCCTCCTCCTCCTCCTCCTCCTCCTCCTCCTTCTTCTTCTCTGGAGCCAGACCAACATGGATGCACTACCCTGATTAATTCTGATCACAGACTTGTTTAAACAGTCACATTTAATCCATTCTGTAGATGTAAATTCTAGACCTCCACTGCTACCTTTTTATTTCTCTCTCTCTCTCTCTCTCTCTGGAGAAATCAGACTATTAGTTTCTCTGAGTAGCATCATTGTCATTTCTTTCACCTCCTCTCCAACCATATTCCACTCTTTCTCTCTTCAAAATAAAACTCTTCCTCCTTCTGCATGCTCATTTCATTTCCAATTTCACTTCATCCCCACCCTGTCATTTCTCTCTTTCTCTATGCTCTTCCACCAGCACTGCTTACACCCAGCTATTTATTTGCAGCTGGGAAATCTGGTTACATGCTTTAGACTGTCCTTTGTCTATTGGGTTTCTTTTTTTTTTTTTACCTTTTCTTCTTTTTTTCTGTATTTTTATTTCTTATTATTCGCCTTCCCTCCTTCCTCTTTTCTTTTGACTTTTTCATTTTCACTTTTGGTTTGCGTGTTTGTTGGATTTGTCTGTGCGTTTGTGTGCCATTGTTCCCTGTGTGTTTGTCTGTCTGCTTTCTTTCCCAGGGCTACCTCAAGAAACAAGCCAAAGTACACATGGTGGAGAGTTCCAAATACCACTATGAGTAGGAAAACAAAGTAAACAACGTCTCAACAAGAGAGACCAAGAGATACCATTCAAAGAACACTCTCTGAAAGGACAAGCCCTGGACAGTCAAAGAGCCTTCTTTGGTACACCAGCACTCACAGGTGCATAACAAGTTTTTAAAACTAACAAGAGATAGAAAGCTAACCAAATGACAAAATGAATGAGCTCTTCTCCAAAAAATTCCAGGAAGAATTGACAGCTAAAGAACTGCTCAACACAGATATAACCAAAATAACTGAACAAGAATTTAGAACAATAGTCATAAAATTAATCACTGGGCTTGAAAAAGGCTTGGAAGATATCAGAGAAACTATTGCCACAAAGACTATGGAGCTTAAAAATAGTTGTGATGAATTGAAAACTGCTATAAATGAGATGCAAAATAAAATGGAGGTGTCCAGTGCATGGATGGAAGAGGCAGAAAGGAGAATAAGTGATTAGAAGACACAATTATAGAAAAAGAAGAAGCTGAGAAAAAGAGAGATAAACTGATACAGGCACACTAAAGGAGTGTACCAGAGCTTAGCGATACAATCAAACGGAATAATATCCTTATCATAGGAATTCCAGAAGAGGAAGAGAGAAGGAAAGGTGCTGAAGGAATCCTTGAACACATTTTAGCAGAGAACTTCCCCAACCTGGAGAGGAAAGTAGAAGTTGAAATTAAAGAGGCACAGAGAACTCCCCTCAGACATAACTTGAATCGATCTTCTGCACAACATATAGTGAAACTGGCAAAATATAAGGACAAAGAGAGAATTTTGAGAGCAGCTAGGGAGAAAAGGGCCCTAACATATAAAGGGAAAACTATCAGAGTGGTGACAAACTTATCTACTGAAACTTGGCAGGCCAGAAATGAATGGCAGGAAATCTTCAATGTGACGAACAGAAAAAATATGCAGCCAAAAATCCTCTATCCAGCAAGCCTTCATTCAGAATAGAAGGCGAGATAAAAGTCTTTCCAAATAAACAAAAATTGAGAGAATTCGTCACCACTAAACCAGCCATACAAGAAATACTGAGGGGGACTCTCTGAGGGAAATGTTGCAAGGAACACGAGATACCAGAGACACCACCACAAGCATAAATCCCACAAAGAACACGATGATTCTAAACCCATATTTTTCAATAATAACACTGAATGTAAATGGACCAAATGCCCCAATCAAAAGACATAGAGTAGCAGAATGGATAAAAAAACAAAATCCATCTGTTTGCTGTCTACAAGAAACTCATTTTAGACTGGAGGACGCCTTCAGATTGAAAGTAAGGGGATGGAGAAATATCTATCATGCTACTGGAAATCAAAAGAAAGCTGGAGTAGCTATACTTATATCATTCAAGCTGGACTTTAAAGTAAAGACAGTAAAAAGGGATGAAGAAGGGCATTCTATAATAATTAAAGGGTCTATCCAACAGGAAGAACTAACAATTATAAATGTCTACACACTAAATATGGGAGCACCTAAATATATAAAACAACTAATCACAAATAGAAACACTCTTATCGATAAGAATGTGCTAATAGCAGGGGACTTTAATACTCCACTTACGGCAATGGACAGATCAACCAGACAGAAAATTAATAAAGACACAATGGACTTAAGTGACACATTGGACCAGATGGATTTGACAGATATATTTAGAACTCTACATCCTGAGGCCATGGAATTCACTTCCTTCTCAAGTGCACATGGCACATTCTCCAAGATAGATCACATACTGGGACATGAAGCAGCCCTCAATAAACATAAAAAAAATCGAGATCATACCATGCACACTGTCAGATCACAGTGCTTTGAAACTCGAAATCAATCACAGGAAGAAGTCTGGAAAACCTCCAAAACCATAGAGGTTAAAGAACACCCTACTAAAGAACGAATGGGCTGATCAGGCAATTAGAGAAGAAATTTAAAAATATATGGAACCAAGTGAAAATGAAAATGCAACAAACCAAACTCTAGCGGATGAGGTGAAGGCAGTCCTAAGAGGAAAATACATTGCACTCCAGGACTATTTCAAGAAATTAGAAAAAGCACAAGTGCAAAATCTAACAGCGCACCTAAAGCAACTAGAGGGAGAGCAACAAAAGCACCCCATACCCAGTAGAAGAAGAGAAATAATAAAAATCAGGGCAGAAATAAACAATATAGAAAGCAAAGAAACAGTTGAACAGATCAATGAAACCAAGAGTTGGTTTTTTGAAAAAATAAACAAAATTGACAAACGTCTAGCCAGGCTTCTCAAAAAGAAAAGAGGGAGCATTCACATAGACAAAATCATGAATGAAAATGGACTTATTACAACCAGACCCTCAGAAATACAAGCAATTATCAGGGAATACTATGAAAAATTATATGCCAACAAATTGGACAACTTAGAAGAAATGGACAAATTCCTAAACGCACACCCACTACCAAAATCCACACGGGAAGAGATAGAAAACCTGAACAGACCCAAAACTAGTGAGGAAATCGAATCAGTTACCAAAAACCTTCCAACAAATAAGAGCCCTGGGCCAGATGGCTTCCCTGGGGAAGTCTACCAGACATTTAAAACAGAATTAATACCAATTCTTCTCAAACTATTCCAAAAAATAGAAATAGAAGGAAAATCCCGGACTCATTTATGAGGTCAGCATCACTTTGATTCCCAAGCCAGACAGAGACCCAGCAAAAAAAGAGAACTACAGGCCAATATCCTTGATGAATATGGATGCAAAAATCCTCAACAAGATACTTGCAAATCGAATTCAACAGCACATAAAAACAATTATCCACCAAGATCAAGTGGGCTTCATTCCTGGGTGACAGGGCTGGTTCAATATTCGCAAATCAATCAATGTGATACATCACATCAACAAAAGAAAAGAGAAAAACCATATGATCCTGTCAATAGATGCAGAAAAAGCATTTGACAGAATACAGCATCCTTTCTTAATAAAGACCCTTGAGAAAGTCAAGATAGAAGGAACTTACTGAAACATCATAAAAGCCATCTATGAGAAGCCTCAGCTAACATCATCTTCAACGGGGAAAAACTGAGAGCTTTCCCCCTGAGATCAGGAACACGACAGGGATGTCCACTCTCTCCACTGTTGTTTAACAGTGCTTCCAGCTAGTGCTGGAAGTCCTAGCATCAGCCATCAGACAACAAAAGGAAATAAAAGACATCAGAATTGGCAAAGAAAATAAAACTTTCACTTTTCACAGATGACATGATACTCTACATAGAAAACCCGACAGACTCAAACAGAAGCCTACTAGAACTAATCCAAGAATTCAGCAAAGTAGCAGGGTACAAAATCAAAGTACAGAAATCGGCTGCATTTTTATACACCAACAATGAAGCAACAGAAAGAGAAATCAAGAAACTGATCCCATTTACAATTGCACAAAAAAACATAAAATACCTAGGAATAAATCTAACCAAAAGTTTAAGAGACCTTGTATGATGAAAACTATAGAAAACTTATGAAGGAAATTGAAGAAGACCAAAGAAATGGAAAATCATTCCATGCTCATGGATTGGAGGAATAAATATAGTTAAAATGTCATTACTGCTCAAAGCAATCTACACATTCAATGCAATCCCAATCAAAATTGCACGAGCATACTTCACAAAACTAGAACAACTATCCTAAAATTTATACAGAACCACAAAACACCCCAAATAGCCAAAGTAATATTGAAGAAGAAAACCAAAACGGGAGGCATCACCAACCCAGACTTTAGCCTCTACTACAAAGCTGTCATCATCAAGACCCTATGGTATTGGCACAAAAACAGAAATATAGACCAATGTAATAGATTAGAGAACTCAGAATTGGACTCAAAAGTGTACAGCCAATTAATCTTTGACAAAGCAGGAGAGTATCCAGTGGACAAAAGACAGCCTCTTTAACAGATGGTGCTGGGAGAACTGGACAGCAACATGCAGAAGCATGAAACTAGATCATTTTCTCACACCATACACAAAAATAAACTCAAAATGGATAAAGGACCTGAATGTGAGACAGGAACTCATCAAAACCCTAGAGGAGAAAGCAGGAAATAACCTCCTTGACCTCCACCGCAGCAATTTCTTACTTGACACATCCCCCAAAGCAAGGGAATCAAGAGCAAAAATAAACTTTGGAACCTCATCAAGATTAAAAGCTTCTGCACAGCAAAGGAAACAATCCATAAAACTAATAGGCAAACGACAGAATGGGAAAAGATAGTTGCAAATGACATATCAGATAAAGGGCTAGTATCCAAAATCTATAAGGAACTCACCAAACTCCACACCCGAAAAA
This sequence comes from Hyaena hyaena, assembly GCF_003009895.1. Lineage (NCBI taxonomy): Eukaryota > Metazoa > Chordata > Mammalia > Carnivora > Hyaenidae > Hyaena > Hyaena hyaena. The sequence continues at coordinate 55,630 of NW_024080652.1, forward strand.
CAAATAATCCAGTGAAGAAATGGGATGAAGATATGAACAGACACTTCTCCAAAGAGGACATCCAGATGGCCAACAGACACATGAAACGATGCTCAGCATCCCTCCTCATCAGGGAAATACACATCAAAACCATACTGAGATACCACCTCACGCAGGTTGGAGTGGCTAAAATGAGCAAATTAGAGGACTCTAGATGCTGGCGAGGATGTGGAGAAATGGGTACCCTTCTGCACTGTTATTGGGAATGTAAACTGGTGCAGCCCCTCTGGAAAACAGTGTGGAGGTTCCTCACAAAATTAACAACAGAACTCCCCTATGACCAGCAATAGCACTGCTAGGAATTTACCCAAGGGATACAGGAGTGCTGATGCATAGGGGCACATGTACCCCAATGTTCATAGCAGCTCTCTCAACAATAGCCAAAACATGGAAAGAGCCTAAGTGTCCATCAACTGACGAATGGATCTTGAAGATGTGGTTTATCTATACGATGGAATACTATACGGCAATGAGAAAGAATGAAATCTGACATTCTCATGATGGAACATGAGAGTGTTATGCTGAGTGAAATAAGCCAGGCAGAGAAGGACAGATACCATATGTTTTTGCACGTATAGGTGGATTAGGAGGAACTTAACAGAGGACTATGGGGAAGAAGAAGGGGGGGGGAAATAGTGGGGGGGTGGAGAGAGGCAAACCATGAGAGACTCTTGAATGCTGAGAACAAACTGAGGACTGATGGGGGTGGGGGAGAGGGGAAGTGGGGTGATAGGCATGGAGGGGGGCACTTGTGGGGATGCGCACTGGGTGTTATATGGAAACCAACTTGACAATAATCTATTAAAAAAAAAGAACCCCAATAGCCAAGGTGATAGTGTTAGGAGTTGGGGCCTCTGGGAGGTGCTTAGGTCAGGAGGATGGAGCCTCCATGGATGGGAGTGGGGCCCTTACAAAAGAGACCCTACAAAGCTGTCTCACCCCTCCACCAAGTGAGGACATGGCAAAGAGGTGCTGTCTGTGAACCAGGAAACATGCTCTCACAGACACCTGATCTTGGACTCACTACTCACTGAGGGCAGATGAAGTGCACCAATAAATGCCTGCTGTACCCATGGGGAGACTGATGGGTTCATGCAGCCCCTTGGGGAAGGTTCTGCACTGCCTGGACTCATGGTCAGGCGCCAGCCTAAGCCAGACCCTCCTCTCTACTGTCCTGGGCTGTGTCACCCTGAGCCAGGGTGCCCCCTACATCAACATCCCACAGAACATGCAGATGACGGAGAGGGGAGTCTCTAGGGCCTGGGCCAAATGGCATGTTGGTGCTGCTCCCCTTCCCAACCTGGTCTTAGCATAATTCTCAGACTTCCTGGATATGGGCAGATGCAGGGCTCAAGCATCAGAGGCAGCAGGGTATGCATGGAAGGGCAGGTGGCACTGCCTGAGGATTCTCAGCTTAGCAAAGGGATTCCACAATGCAGTCCTGAGAGATTCTCCAGGGGCCTGACACCCTTGAGACACAGAGAAATGAGAGACAGCGTGTGCCCCATGCAGAAGTGGAAGGGGCTCTCCGTGGGAATGTTTCTTCCCAGTGGGCACAAAGCTGAGTGAATGTTCATTCTCTTACTGTGAAGGCACAGGGAGGAGATGGAGGCTTTCAGAACTAGCTTCTCTCTCATGCTGCACGCCCTCATTCCATGGGATATGTCTCCAGATCCCCACGAGCAGAGGCCAGGCCATGAGTGGCACCTCAGAAAATACTGTTTTCCATGTTATCTCAAAGAAGTAGAGCTCCTATTGTCGGGGGTGGGGGGATGGCTCTGTTCCTGGGCTCCTTGATGCTGGTGCCACTCAGGCTGGGCGGTCATAGCCCATCCATCTTTCACCTTATTTTCTGACCTCCTTCTCTCTTTTTTTTAAATGAGAGCATAATGCAAATATCATGCAAGAATGGAGTCCAACGGTCTGTTCTCATCCACATAGGTGCAGAATCTAATGTATGGGATCAGAATCAATCTAGGTTCCTTCTTCTGGCAAGGTAAAATGTTTTGGAGTCCCAGACAAAGGAGCAGAGCAACCCCAAGGTCTCCGTGGCAGGTCTCTTCAAAGCCAAGCTTCCCCAGCCCTGGAAGAGACTCAGCCCCCTTTGCAGAGACTACCACGGATGCCAAAGCCACCAGATGCTCTCCCTCTCGGGAGCTGGGATGTGTGCCCAGAAGGATCAGAATGTCACCCACCCTTCCTGACCTGAGGGAGAGAGGGCGCCTGTGTCCTAGTAGGAGGAGAACCTCGGAGCAAGGCTCGGGTTAAGGAGCAGACACCACAGGGAGCGATGTCGTCGACTGTTCTCAGGGAGGAATTTCCAGGTCTGGCTGCCTTGTTGGGAACGGCCTGGGCATGTGCACATGGCAAGCAGGGAGACAGTTTGAGCATCTCTGTCACAGATCAAGTTTTCATATGGAGAATAAAGCATGTTTTCTGTGCAGATATACTTGCCCAGTGTGAATGTCTGCCCAAGCCACCCAAGGTGCTGCCCGCTCAGGCACTGGAGGGCAAGGGAGGGAGGTGGGTGCCCTCTGTGTCCACTGGCATGAGGAGGGCAATGCCACAAGTGAAGTTCCTTTTTTTTTTTAATATATATTTTTTTATTTATTTCTAGGAGAGAGAGAGACAGCGTGAGCAGGGGAGGGTCAGAGAGAGAGGGAGTCACAGACTGAAACCGGCTCCAGGCTCTGAGCTGGCAGTCAGCACAGAGCCCAATGTGGGGCTTGAACCCACGAACCGCGAGATCATGACCTAAGCGAAAGTCGGACGCTTGACCGACTAAGCCACCCAGGCGCCCCTGAAGTTGCTTTTTAAGAAGGTTGTTAGTTTCGTTTTCCTTTGAGTTGTTTTTCTGGGAGACTTTAAATAATCCCAGCCCTTGGGATTACACCATTTCTGTTAAATAGCCCATGGCACTGCTATTCGTCTGACCGGATCAGAATACATTTCATAGTCAACTGGAGTCTGACACTCTTGTTTCTGCTTAACCACTGGGTAAACAAAGTCACAAGCTTCTCCCACCTCCCAGGACATGCTAAGGCCAAGTCCCGTGGCAGAATCCAAGGGGTCCTGGTCTTGTTGAGTGATTGGGCAGACAGGAGGGAGAGAAATGAGGCATGAAAGGGAGATAGCAGAGGGCAGAGACAGACCAGGGTGGCTTCCTTGGGTCAAGATGCTGGTGGCCAGTTCCCTTTTCTGACTGTCAATGTTCCTCCACTGTCTTCCACTGCCCTCTCTGGGGCAGGTTTATCCAGGACCTGCCAAGTCAGCTTGGGGTCACCTTTGCCATCACCACATTCACCATTGGAGTAAAAACGCCTCAATTAGCTTTGGGAAAATGCCCCATTCTGTGGGCTTCCGAGCCTCATGTGTGGCTTTCCTTCTCTCTGGAGTCGGAAGTCTCATCCCCATGGCTGGTGCCAACCTGCTTCCTGAGCCCCAGGCCCTGCCTGGGGCAGGTGGAAGCCCTTCTCCTTGGCCGACCCTGGAACATGTCCAAAGACATGGTCTCACCTGGGATCAGCCTCATGCAGCCCCACTGCCCATCACACATTCCTCGGAGCACAGAGGGAGTGTTTTGCTGCCATTTCAGAACTTTGGGGAGCTTGTCTTTCTTCCAGGATTGTTGCTTATGTTCCAGTAGACTAGCTTCCATATACTTTTGTGCCACGCTTTTTAAATGAACAAGCCTTGATGCTGGGGTGTAATTCTCACAGCACTTTAGCCATGAAGAGAGCCCTGCAATTAAAGTCTTTTCTGACTCAGAGGAATGCTGTCTCTGTATCTTATGTAATTAGAGGGTCTGTGTCTCTTCTTGGTGATGGAAGGAGCATCTCCACAGATGCATGAGGCCCCTCTGTACAAGGACTGGCCCCAGAGGCTGTAGGGCCTGGGCCTGCTCAGCCCCAGGTGACCCTACAGAGACACAGAGGCTTTGGAGACCTTCTGCCTCCGGGGAGCAGACTGGAGGGGTGCTGTAGCCAAGACCAGAGGGACGCAAATCCCCAGTCAGGACTCTCCCTGTGGTCCCTGCAATAGGCTCTGCTGAGACTGGCCTAGACCAGACCCACCCCCGACACTACCCCTCCTGTGGCACAGCCACTCCCTGTAGCTTGGGGGCCCCAGAAAACCCTCTCCCTGAGCCCACTGTCCTCTGGTTTGAACTCCATCTCACTGAGCTCAGCCCCTGGATGTTCCTCTTCTAGACCCCCACTAAGCTCCCACTTCTTCAAGGTAAGGGTGGAGGGACTCTTCCCTTGTCTCCAGGTCCATCTCCCAATGAGCCTTGGAGGGTGTCTCTGGAGGGGCTTGTGAGTAGAATGGAACCCCAGGCCTCCTACTAGCAGGTGCTTGCATCTTCCTCCCCTGAAGTCCGGGGGCTCTCTGAAGGCAGGGACCCTCCCAGCTCCTCCTGGGTCCCAGGGCTCAGCGCAGACAGATGCTCTTGAAAGGAGCTGATGAAAAGGCGATGCTGCTGCAAGACCCACACAGGACAGGATGCCACCCTTGTTACATAGAACACTCAGAACCCAACAGGCTACTATCACACCCCTGGGGCCATTTGGGTGGCGAGGAGCTCAGAATGCTGAATTTAGGGGCATCCTGCTGTCTCAGACGTGCATTAGTGAAGAAAGGACTTCGTAACACTCTTGTCCTGATTCATGGAACACACCAAGTTGAGCTGCCAGGCTGTGCCCACCTGCAGTCAGTCTGGGAAAAGAGAAGGGCTTGTCCTTGGTGATGACAGTGATGTATGTGCACTGGCTGTTTCTGGAAGGTCAGCAAAAACAAATCCGTTCTTTATGTAATGGAGAGGCCTCTCTGCTGCTTTGCACAAAGCAACAATAGGTGTTCAGTGTGAGGGCACCAGGAGGCAGACTCCAGGCTAAGACAGAGGCCAGGCTGACCGTGAGGGTGAGTCTCTAATGCTCCTTGAGGAGAGCCGTGTCTGGTCCAAGGGTGAAAAGCCCCCCAAAGGGGAACCCTACATGTACAGTGGCCGTGTGGCCCATAGCAGGAGCCTGAGGGAGACTGTGCCTATGTTCTCTGCAAGCTCTGGGTGGCGCTGGTGACCTCACCCCCTCTCTGCTTCCTGCTCTGGAAACAATTTCTACCACTGGGTCATACATCCCCCGAAGAGGGATGCAGGGACCCCAAAACAGAGGGCAGCCCTCTGAGCAGGGGCTGGTAGATGGTAAGTGCTAACCCAATGGGCAGTGGCTTCCTGGAAACCACTGTGCCTTGTGACCTCCTCCCTGCCATGTCCCACTGGCTGGGCCCAGCTATGACTGGAGGTGGAGCAGAATGTCAGTCACACCTTTGACAGGACCTGTCCCAGACACTCTCTGGGCCCTGGAGAAGCATCCATGCCCATGTGTATACAGAAGAGGGTTAGACGATGCAGGCCCTGGGGCTGGGGTGGGTCCTCTGAGGAGAGACCTGAGTTGAGCTGGGCAGCCCAGGGTCAACTACAGGCACTCCGCATTCTTCTCATTTCCTAGACCACTTTTGGTGGCTGTGGGGGGCCGAGGTGGGTACGAGGGTGCGCTCCTGTTCCCTTGCTGATGCGCATGTGGACACACACACGTATGCAATCTATACCCTCCGGCATCCTTGTTCATGGCGTGCCCAAAATGGCAGATAAGGGCCAAGGGTATCGGGAAGCCAGATGTGGGAAAGGGCGACATCAGAGAGCATCCCAGACTCTGCCTGTCCATCCAGGCTCCAGTCCCCTGTTGCTCGAATGTCCCTCATGCGACCTGTGTGTTCATCCAGTCTCTCAAACGTTACAATCTAGGCAGTTCTCTGCCACTGAGAACCATCTAGAGACCAAGCTAAGGGGAAGGGAGGGAAGGACAGTCTACAGAGGCTTCGCCCAGCGGCTTCTCCCAGAGCACCTGCAGAGCCAAGGACCAGCCCACTCGACACTTCAGCCAACCACGTAGGATTGGAGTGGGCCTCTGGGCAAGAGGGGCTTTGTAGACATCTTTCTTTTTAAGTACTGTCCCTCCCCCTTCCCTGGAGGGCAGCTGCAGGGCTGAGGTGGGGTTTTCTTTCTTCAAAGCTGCTGGAGAGAGCTGCTTATGAGATTTTGGCAAAGAAACAACATAGTTGGTGGCCATAAATAGTTTTTTCAGAGCCTCCAGAAAGGTACCTGTCCTGTTCAAAGTGATCACAGCAGTTTTCAGGATCCATCCCAAATGCATAAACCACCAACTGTCCACGAGGGGGCAGGGTTACTTTTCCTTTACCTCCAGGAGGCAGGAAGCATCTGGACGCTGGTTCTATCAGATACAGCAAGGGGCTGTGAAGGGGCAGTCAGGGAGCTGAGGAGGTCTGGAAGAGAAAGGACTTGTGTATTTGCACATGATACAGCCTGAACAGAGAAGCCCCTGTCTTATTTACCCCTCTCTGTCCCCATCCAACCCATACCCTGGTGACCAAGGCCTGGTTGGATCCTCTCTCCAGGGACAGTGAGGGGTGGGCAGGAAGGCCAGTGCACGTTATCCCCTGAAACATGCAAATTCCCAGGATTTCAATAATGAGGTTCCTGTGCAGCAGGGTAAGGGGCCTTGGGCTTTAGCTCCTTGACATTTAAAAGAAGGTGTGTGGGGCGCCTGGGTGGCTCAGTCGGTTAAGTGTCCAACTTTGGCTCAGGTCATGATCTCACGGTTTGTGGCTTTGAGCCCCACGTCAGGCTCTGTGCTGACAGCTCAGAACCTGGAGCCTGCTTCAGATTCTGTGTCTCCCTCTCTCTCTGACCCTCCCCTGTTCACGCTGTCTCTCTGTCTCTGTCTCTGTCTCTCTCTCTCAAAAATAAATAAAACATTAAAAAACTTAAAAAAAATAAAAGAGGGTGTGTGAGTTAGTGCACGTATGTGTGCCACACGTGTTTATGTATGTTTTCGCACTCTTGTGAGTGCCCAGCCAGCCCAGCTTGCAGTCCGTCCTACAAGTAGCCTTCTGGAAACAAAGGCTGAGAGTTCTAAATGGGCAGCTCTGGGGCCCCAGGGCTCCCTCGGGCTCTGAACCAGGCAAGCAGATGCTACCCCACATCAGAGGGAAGTGGCTCATGGGAGACATCTGTTCCCAGTTTTCTTTGGGAAAAGGAACAGTGAGAAAAGAAGGGGCCCTGTCACTCCACATCCTGCTTCTCCCCAAGTGCCCACTCTCCTGACCCAGGAAATGGGGCTCTGGCTGCTGAAAAGCCTCTTGGTTGGTGTCCCACCCTGGAGGGGTTCAGGTAATCTCACTCCCACTCTGTTAAGCCAGCCACTGGCACCTCTAAGCCTGACTTCCAGATGCCTGCGTACTTCTCCTTCTCAAGCATCTTCTTCCATAAATAAATAAATAAATAAATAAATTAATTAATTAATTAATTTAACATTTTCACCCTGAGAGATGTTGAGCCTTAGGTACTGGACCTGCGGCCCAACATGGAAGCGGCCTCCACAGCACACGTTACTGCACCTGTTTGTATCGGTTTCCTGTCATTGGCAAAACAAATTGCCAGAAGCTTAGTGGCTCATAGTGGAAGTTCATTATCTTATACTTCTGGACATTAGGAGGCCAGCAAGTGTCCAGCAGTCTGAAATCAAGGCATTGGGCAGGCCTGCATTCTCTCTGGAGGCTCTAAGAGACACTCAGCTGTCCTGCCTTTTCCAATGCAGAATACCCAGGATATGATCCCTCATTTCAGGTCAGCTCATTAACAGGCTTAACTCCATCTTCCACCTTAACTCCCCTTTGCCATGTAAGATAACATTCACTGGCCTTGAGGATCTCAAGAGGGATCGTGCTTCCTACCTGACTGGTCAAAGCTCAACAATGTGCATTACACAGACATGGACTGAGCTCCCATTGTGTTAGATGCCTTGTCTCTGGGAACACATGAGGAACTAAGCCAGGCACACCTTTACTCTCAGGAATGTGCTTTGGGATGATTCCCAAATAAAGGTACAGTTACATCTGGGGGAAGGGAAAAAGGCCAAGTGCCAGGAGAGACTGGGAGTCAGGCTGGGTCTAGTCTGTGGGGCAGTGGCTTCCTGGAGAAGTGACGTTGAAGCCACCCTCTGGAGGAACGTGAGGTGGGTGGCAGGGCTCAGGGACAGGCCAAGGAAACAGCCACGCTGAGTCCTGTCTCTGCTTGACCTCTAGCCCCAGCACCTTTGCTTGAGCCCTTCTGTTCTGTGTCCTCCCTGACTCTGTCCCACATCTGCTGACACAAAGTGGCATTCTGTGTCCATCCCTTCACCTTCCCCACAGTGAGGCACCCCAAGTTCTGCATGAGCCATGGCTGAAGCGCTGTGGCCACAGCCTCTGTCTTCTCCACCTGCCTGGTGTCCTGTGGGCTGGCTCAATCCAGCGTGGCCTGGTCTAGGCCACAGCCAGCCCACTGCTGCTCTATGCACTTGTCCCCACTCTGGTCTTGAGAGTCACTTCTCCTGGTTCTGAGTTGTATTTTCATGGACTCGGCATTTAATTTCATGTCTGCCAATGAATAATTTTGAGAATCATATTAATATCTGAGTATAGTTTTGTGCAAAGCCATTCCAAACCTCAATACCTGGTGTTCAAATTTTCATTTTAAAATATTCTGTCACAGGAAAATGATCTCTTCCTCTCTGAGACAGTCATCACTTAGGGCAGTCAATTAAATTTCTGGTCACTATGGGGCACCTGGGGGGCTCTGTTGGTAAGCAGACGACTTCAGCTCAGGTTATGATCTCATGGTTTGGGAGTTCAAGCCCCGCATCTGGCTTTGTGCTGACAGCTCAGAGCCTGGAGCCTGCTTTGGATTCTGTGTCTCCCTCTCTCTCTGCCTTTCCCCAGCTTGTGGTCTCTCTCTCATTCTCTCTCTCTCAAAACTAAACAAACATTAAAAAATTAAAAAAAAAAATTTCTTGTCACCAAGATGTATTTGGTTTTGGTTTGGTTGAACAGATAGTTGACTCTATTGTTTTCTGGCTTGAGAGTGTTATATGTATAATTTCTACTTTGGAACTTATTCAGATTTGGGGGTGGGAGCGGCCCAAGTGCCATTTTCCCAGATATTCTATTGAAGCTGCACTTCACTGGAATGTGTACCCCACTACCTCCCACCGAGGATCCTTTTGTCCCCACCCTGAGAGGACAGCGAACTCCTGCAAAGAGCTCACTGGGCAGACACTCCAGACCACACCTAGGCTGCTCTGAAACACTTTAGGGGAGCGGAGGCAGGATGGGACAGGGCCCCATTAGGGAGAGGAATGGCCATCACTCAAGGGTGGTGCCCATTGATGGCATGGGGAGTCCCTGGCAGGAAGAGAGTGCTCTCTGTGGGCCGGCAGAGGGTCCGCTCTGCAGGAAGAGGCTTCACTGAGGCAGTGGCAGGAGCAGAATGCCTGGTGGTCTTGGTCCTTGCACCTGTCGCCCCAGAGGACCTGTGCTGAGCACCATACCTCTTTCCGGCAGACCCGATGGACCCCTAACCTGGTTTTACTGCCATTGATGTCATACCAGTGTACTTGTCGTCATGTGGTGATACATTATCAGCTCTCGAATGGACAGATAACATCGCTTTTAAGCTGCTATCAATTATTGAGGTATTTGCACTTTTCTCCCACGTTTAATAATTGCTTTGCTTTTTATTGGCTTAAATCTTTCACTAACTCATCTTGGATCTCTTCAGTAGACCAGCACTGCCCCTCCCTGCAAGCACAGATCTTGGATTATCTCTCCTTTCCTGTCCTCCTAGAATTAGAATAGTCCCCCTCCAGGCTGCAATCTCGTCATATCAGCCCAGCAGTGTTCTCTGAGCTTACCTGCGCTGGATCTGGATCTTGTTTCTTCCTATTTTCCCCTATTTTTCTTCTTTGTTTCATGGGCAGCACTCTCAAATAGTTTCTTGAAAAAGGGTTCAATTGTGGACACTCAGCTTGTTTTCCCTTCACAGTGGGATGATGGCCCCATTGGCTTCCAGGTGGGAAATAATTTCCCCACAGTATCTAGAAGACACTTTCCCCTCTAGTCTCTGATGGAGTTGAGATGCCCAGTCCTAGTCTTGATCCGTTTCTTTACTGGACCCAGGGAACAAGTATTTCTGGAGTCCATTGCTTCTGTAGATTCACATGGTTCTATAATAGGGAAATTTCAGATATTATTTCTTCCATTCTGCTTCTCTTACTCTCCTTTGTAATTGTAATACTGAATATTCTGATGGTGTGTGTGTGTGTGTGTGTGTGTGTGTGTGTGTGTGTAGTGCAGACACTGTCACTAGGTCACTAGGTCCTCCATCCTTAAACCTCTTTGTAAATAACAGGTGTCTTTCAGGAGCTGTAGCAGGTCACGTCACTTCTTTCAGGTGTGTCTCAGCATCCCCCCGTGCATCTGTGGCTCAGGCTGACACAGATGGCAGAGAGTGCAAGTAGGCTACCTCTCCATCTCCAAGGATAAATCTATGTGGCATTTCACAAAAATGAATAATGTAAGGAGGGAACTGGCCAAAAAAAATGAACATGGAGCAAAGAAAGGAAATGGAGCGGAGCAAAAGGGAAGTTCAGGTGGAACGTAAAAGGGTCACGGAGCAAAGCTGACTATGGGGCTGTGGGCGTTGCCCTGCCCGAAGATAGGCGGTATCTGGGTAAAGCCGACTCATCCGTGTAAATGAGAAAAGTGGTTTTGGCAGAACGATGCCAATGTTGCAGGGGATGTGAGATCAGCAAAAGCCTTCACTTGAGAGGAGCCGTCAGAGGAAAAGGGTTCAGTGACACCTGCCAGAGATGGCAAGGTAGGCCCTATTCAGGGTCATTGATGGACTTAGCAGGACCACTGCAATGGCACTTACAGGGGGAGAGATGGGGTTTCACTCCAGACACATCCAAGGAGTAGGGGGGGCAGTGGGTAGAAAGATACCAGAAGGAAACAGCAGGTGGGGGTGGTTATGGCTAAATGGACCAAGCAGGATTCTTGCTGAAGACAGGCCAAGGCGGTTAGACATCAACTGGGTAGGGGGCAGAATGAGGAAGGTGATCAGATATCCAAGGCGACCACACATCAAGGATGAGGGGTTGTGGTTAAGCTAACTTAGCAGAGTTCTCGCTAAAACTGGGCTTTACAAGGAAATGCACAGATGGACCCGAAAGGTCCAGGAGACTAACTGAGGAGTCTAGTCAAGCAAAGACTCTTTGTCAGGACTCTTGGAGATATTTCGCAACATAGAAAGCAAAGGATAAAACGTTGGAAGTGGATACAAACTTTGAAAAGGATATGACAATTCTCCAAGGTGTAGAAAAGATGCCTACCACATATACTAAATTGTATGAGAAGCCAAGCACTGTTCCAACTACTAATTAAGCTTTTAAAAATAAAATAAAATAATGTAATTCTCAATGTTTCTAATGTAAAATTATAATATGCTAAATAAATATTACTTTTACCATTCTTTTCATGTTTTAATACATTTATAACTGAGAGTAAGAGTTCTTAATGTTCTGACAAAAAATGTTTAATGGCTACAAACAATCATAATTTCTCCCATTGGTTATCAAGATCACTTTGCTGGCTTCAGGCTGCAAGGTCATTTTTGTACCTCACACTACAGCAAAAAAGGAAGACAACTCTGTGTGTGTATTTAAAAGATAACAATTTTAAGGAAAGGGTCACTTAGTGATACTCACACAGACACACACAAAAGGAGCATGCAATAAAAATTTTGTTCTTATAATCAATGAAGGAAACAAGCAGACTGCAATTGCAGTCATCAACATGGACGTCATCAACATGGTAGACTAAGAGCTTTCTACCATCTCCCCCCAAAGAACATCAATTTAGAGAACCACTCTGGGACCAGTGAGCCTCATGGAAGTCCAGGTTTCCAGTGGAGAAGTTCCGGACACTATTGGAGCAAAAGTATTAAAAATAGCTGTAACCACAATAACTTGTTAATGTATACGCTCTGTTAAGAGAGATAAAGTGTGACATCAAAAGCATGAAGTCTGTGTGTGGAAGGGACTGAAAGAACAGAGTTGTTCTTTATAAAATCAAAGTTATCACTATAAAATAGACTACTACATCTATAAGATGTTTTACGTAAGTTTCATAGTAGCCACAAGCAAAAACCTACAGAATATACATAAATGAAAAAGAGAAGGAAATCAAGGCAAACCAATAGGGAAAAATCATCAACTGACAAAACAATACAGCAATGGAAGAACAGGAACAAGGATAGTACAAAACAATCAAAAAAAATTAATAAGATGTTATTACTAAGTCCTTGCCTATTAATGATTAGTTAAAAATTTTTGTTTTTAGTTTGTTTATCCTGAGAGGGAGACAGTGTGAGTGGGGGAAGGGCAGAGAGAGAGGGAGACAGAGAATCCTAAGCAGGCTCCGCACTGCCAGCACAGAGCCCAACGTGGGGCTCGAACTCGCAAAACCGTGAGATCGTGACCTGAAATAAAACCAAGAGTCGGACACTTAGCCAAGTGAGTCACACAGGTGCCTCATTAAAGATTACTTCAAATATAAATAGATTACATTTTCCAATGAAAAGGCAAAGAGGGGCCAAATGGGGAAAAAAATGAGACCCAACTATGTGCTGCCCATATGAGCTTCAAGGACACACATAAGCTCAAAGCAAAGCAATGAATAAAGATTCTACACAAGTGGAAACCAAAAGAGAGCAAGAATGGTGATACTTAGATCAGGCAAAATAGATTTTATGTCAAAACCTGTAACAAGAAGCAAAGAAGTTTATTATATAATGATAAAAAGGTCAATTCTTTCAGAGGATAAAATAATTTAAGTATATATACGCTCAACATAATTCATATACCAAAATGGCATATTTTGGGGTGGTATGTTCTGCCCCTCTTCAAGTGAGCAACATAAAAGTAACTCATCATGAACAAATGCATCACAGCACAAAGTATCTTGATATTATAACAACAGAAGAGCAATAACAATAGAAGAGCAAGACACTCCAGCTGACGCAGAAGGAGTGAATTTGCCCCTTTTCCACCTTTTTATTCTACTCAGGCCATCAGTGCATTGGATGAGGCCAACCCACACTGGGGAGGATGATCTTCTTTCCTCAATCTAATGCTTCAAATGCTAATCTCTCCCAGAAATGCGCTCCTCGACATATCCAGAGATAATGTTTTGCTGGTCACCTGAGCATCCTTGGCCCACATGAAATGAACAATTGCACCCTCTGTGGCTCTGGACCTGCAGAGCCTAACACACTGCCTGGACATACAAGATGCTCAGCAAATATTTCCGAATGATTTCTGGATGACTGACATGTGTGAGCAGCTTCCAAGGCTCATATCACAGTGCCTTCTACTGTGTTCCCATCAGAGGCACGATTTGGGAGGCAGAGGGCAATAACAGTTTGGACTTGATCACCAGATGGGTCACATGCCCACAATACAATATCCAATCAGAAGAGACTTCTGGCCCATCCTTAGGAGGAGTGGGTGGGATCCTGCCTCACTTCCAGGGAGACTGTTCGCCCCACACAAGGACATGCTCCTGCCTCTCTGGGCCCAGAGACCTGGCTGCATCCAGTGGCCTGAGGGGACCTGTACACTCACTCCCAGAAGGACACCTGGCAGATGGGATGCCCCCAGACTTGTAATTGTCTGCTGACATTTCCATCACTGGAAAGTTTCGCAGGGCAGCTCCTATCCAGAGCTCCAAACAGGTTCAGAACCTTAGCATAGGTAAGATTTCTTTGGGAAATGACCTCGTACATGGAAGCAGCCACTGGCCACACCATTCCCAGCCAATAACCTTTCTACCACCTTATAATCCACCAGCTTGGAAAAGCCCAGTGTCCAGATCCAACGAAATCCAGCAAAACTGTCACACACTGGTTACTCCATCAAGAGCCTGTGGCTTCTAACAGGCAAAGATGCTCCAGCTACAGTCAGTGGAGAACAGGATAGACTGCCCTTCCATCGACCCTTCTCTGCAGCTATGCAAGGAACTCAACACACATTAAATAATTTCACCTAAAAGCCATCCCAGGAAGAGGGCATTCTTCTTCCTTTTATGTGGATGAGAAGACCCAGGTTCAGAGGAGGTGGCAAGATGCCCAGGCAGCTGTCCACAGCTGGGACCATGGCTGGGACATAAAACTCTGCCCACGCTCTGCTGAAATGTGTCCTGTCTTTGCCAGTGTTTGCATCTGTTCCCCCTTCTTGTGTTTGCTTCCTGGTCAGACTTGGCTAGTCAGGAGGTCCATTAATCAGCATAGTTTTCATCATGCCTAATGTCAGCATGTGTCACCTGGCTGCACAAAGGAGAGAAATATGGGGTCCTTTATCCAAAACAGCCCCCACGGTTCTGAGGATGAAAACAGCCCTGCTCAGCTGGCCTTTTTGGTATCCTTCAGCTCACTGTTTACTTTTCTCAGCCTGTAACTTGGATACAATATTTGTACATTTTGCTCTTATGCATCTTACCACAGGGAAAAAAGAGAGAGAGAGAATAGTATATATAACTTCCAAAATTCTTTCATTTTATGAGCATTTGCTTCCCAGTCTGGCAGAGAATGAACAAGAGGACCTTCACCTTGGTCTGAGATGAAATAGCTCTGAGGCTTCCTGAAGTCCCCCATCCGGTCCCTGGAAGGCTGTGCCCAGGTGCTCTGTACATCAAAGCTTGATGGGCCTTCTCCTCTCTGTCCACTAAAGGCTTCCTCAGGCAGACCTGTAAACTGGTTGACTCAATGGAATGGAATGGTTCTATTGTGAGTCCCTTCCTTAGTTCACCAGAACAACCACAACAGCAGAGTCGAGAAGTGAGGGGAGGCAGAGGATAGACATGCGCGATGCATTCAGAAGCACATCTTGCCTGGCCCAGCTTGGTCTCCCCTGTGCAGCTCTGTATGTCTGCAAATGACACATGACCCTCTTCTGTCCACGTAATCAGCAGTTCTCTGCCCTTATCAGTCCAGCAGGCAGCTTCCCAGCCACATGCAGACTTCAGGCCCAGAGGGGATGGAGACATGAGGCTGGGAGCTGAGATCAGCACTTGCCTATTCAGTGCACACCTGCCAGATCTCTGGTCCATCTTTGCCTCCTGGAAACGCTTCCTCGTTAGCCAGGACTGAGCTATGAAGCAGGGGATTGTCTGATCTTAGTGGGGACTCAGCAAAATAGGGACCATTGCTGGATGCTCGTTGCATGCCTACAGGAGCTGAGAGAGTCTCGGACACTGGGTGCAAGGGTGCTTCCTCCTCTGGCTGCATGTGGCTCAAAAGAGACACCAGACAGAAGCTTGTGTGGTCCCGCCACTACCAGGACCTGTAGGCATCCGTGAGGCAATTAACCTGGCCACCAGGAAGTCATTCAGAACTCATGGAGGCCTTTGGAAGGGCCCGCCTTCAGACAAAGGCAGGAATTTGCTCTCCCAGGCAGCTAGTACTGTTAAAACAGGCTTTATTCTTCTACAGCAAACATTATAACTGATGGGGAAAGCCTGAATAACTTCCTCCCCAAAATGGAGACAAAGGAAAGGATTTCTATTTCTGCTTTTACCTCTCCTATTCTAGTGGACTGGGGGTTCTGGCCAGTGCAAAGAGACATGGAAAAGAAATAAAAGTATAAGTACCAGGAAGAAAGTCATGAAAGTAGACTTATTTGCAAGTGATGTGATTAACCAAATAGAAAACCCTAAGGAATATACCAGAAAAAAAACCCTTGAATTTTGCAACATTTCAGGATACTAAGTCAATATGTAAAAATCAACTGCATTTCCATACACACATGCTGAAAAGTTTAAAATAAAATGTAGAATGCCATTTATGGTAATGTCAAAAACAGCAAATACTTACGGATAAATTTAACAAAATCTGTGGAAAACCTCTACACTAAAAACATTCATGAGAGAAATAAAAAGAGAAATATTTCATGTTTGTGATTGAAGGGTTTATGCTATTAGAAGACCATTTCTCCCAAATTGACTTATATATTCAATAAAATCCCAATAGAAAACTTTTCTCTAGATTGACAAGATAATTTTACAATTCATAAGGAAGGCAAACATACAAGAATCACAAAAGCAATTTTTAAAAAATAACAAACTCAGGAGACGTACCAAAACTTGCTGTAAAGCCGCAGTATTCGTGACAGACCTGCATCAGTAAAATAATAGATGATAGAACAGAGCAGAAGACAGAAATCAGCTGACAGATGCCACCAAATGATTCTTGACAAGGTAGCCTAGCCAATTCCGCAGGGAAAATGGTGCCCGGGAAACTGGATCCATGTCCAGTTTGTTACCCACGTAACAAAGAGGGCCTGGACTCTCCACCTTCCCCTCTCTTCTCAACTGAGGAGTTAGGCAAAGCTCCATAAAGAAGACACGGAAAGCACAAACCATAAAATAGAAGTTTGGTAGATTGTAGTACAAGCAAACACTACCTCCACCCAGGGGATCAAGGTCACCACTGAGTGATAAGTATTAAAGGCACCATTGATATGATGTGCTGAAATGGCGCTTTCCCATGCGATCTTCCCAAGAGCCCATAACCCCAGTCTGATCATGAGAAAGACATCATACGAATCTGTTGAGAGATTGCTCCAAAATACCTGAGTACTAGTCTTTGAAACTGTCAAGATCATCAAAAGAAGAGAAAGTCTGAGAAACTGTCACAGCCAAGAGGAGCCTAATGAGACATGAGGAATAAATGCCATGGGGTATCGTGGCTGGCATCCTGCAACAGAAAAAGGCCACTTGGTAAAAATTAAGGGGATCTGAATAAACTAAGGAATTTAGTTAATAATTATGTATGAATATGTGTTCATTAATTCTGACAAATGTACCATACTAATTATTAAGATGTTAATAATAGGGAAACTGCTTGTAAAGCACATGGAAGACTTCTGTGCCCATAATTCTGTAACCCTGAAACTATTCTAAAATTTAGAAATTAAATTTTGAAAAAGCCAAGGAGGCGAGGAGAGATTGAGAAATTGAACTTTAAGACTTACTCTAAAGCTACAGTGATCAAGATAGTGTGGTATTAGTGAGGGAACAGACAAACAGGTAATTGGAACGGAGCAGAGAGTCCTGAAATAGATCCCCATAAATAGAGTCAGTTAATCTTTGGTGAAGGAGCAAAGGCAGTACAAATTGATATCTGCACACCTGTGTTCCTTCCAGCATTATCTACAATAGCCAAGACATAGAAACAAGGTAAAAAATGGATAAAGACAACGTGAGACACACACACACACACACACACACACACACACACAAACAACTATGTGAGAAAATGATAAGTTAATTAGACTGACTGTAGTAATCATTTCACTATATATGTATATCAAATCATTGCATTGTGTACCTTGAATATATACAAATTTTATTAAAAATAGTTTTTAAACCCCAGCTTTCCAGGAGCAGGAGCTTAGCTAAGACCTAGAAATGCCTCCTAGGTACAGACAGTCTAAAACTACTTTCACATTATGTTTTTCTACAACAATATTTTTTATGAAGAATCAAAAGACTCTTGTTTTGTCTTGCTGTTCCGAAGTGCTGGCCAAGGTGGCTAACATGAGATTCAGCAAGGAAAATGCCAGAAGCCATCTGCGAGGCATAATATTTCATTCTGCTTTTGCATAAATGATGCTGTGTTCCCCTTCATCTCCCTGCTGCCTGCCATCGATGCTCATGACACGTCCCCTCGGTGACTAGCTAAACCAACCCAGCAAGAGCTCTATCACGGCTTGTCATGTTTAGCAGGGTGAAACTTCAAAGTCCCAGCATCCTAGTCACAGAATGCAACGTGAGCTCTTTCTAAAGTTTTAGAGTGAAGCAGGCAGGCTACTTTATTATTTTTTCATAGAAAAACTTTACTCTTTATGATTCCACACTTAAGTTTATCAAATGTAACACTAAGATTAAAATGAGTCATAAGATCTAGCAACATTATTATATTGGCATCAGAAACCTCCACATCTTGAAGCAAGTTTCAAGGCTGCCTGGGATACATTGAAAGATGAAGAATCTCTCCCAGCATTACTGACCACCACCTGTGGACCATGTTAGCGGATGGAATAGTCAGTAGAAAGGAAATTAAATATCGCTGAATGTATTTTTATACATCTTTGACAAAGATGACAAGTTCATGGATGATGAGCAGTACGGGGAGGGACATTGGGAAGTGGGGAGAGTTTCAAGGAATCTTATGTGAATGGAGACAGGATGTTTTAGTCTCCCTGTCAGCAAGGAGCAAAGAAACAATCTTGCTTCCACTCCTGGTGCTTGGGGTTAGGGAGGATTGCAGCAGTTGTGACTAGCCATTGGCTAAAAACCATTCACGAGAAGGCCCTTCTTAAGAGTGGGAGCCAATCTCTTTCGGGAACAGTGGGGAGAGCGCCCCACTCCAGGATCTGTGACATTTGGCTTGGGGTCTAGCCTGCGTCCAAGGAAGAAGTAGATGCAGGGTATGTTCACATCAGAAGGTGAGTGTGGTAGGCTGAATCAGGGCCCCTGAAGGTGCCCACATCTCTAACCACAAGAACTTGTGACAATGTGAACTTACAGCAAGAGGTACCTGTAGATACGGTAAACATAAGCCTCTGGATTATCTGGGAGGGTCCTCATAAGGGGGTGACAAGAAGATAGAGACAGAGGACAGGTGATGTGACAGCAGAGGCAGAGGCAGAACATGGTACTGATTATGGAGGAAGGGACAGGGAGCAGCCACAAGATGCCAGAAATGGAGACAGTCTTTCCTGGAGCCTCTGCAAGGACCAACCCCGAGGGTGCCTTGATGTTAGCCCTGTGAAGCTCACCCAGACTTTGGGTCTCTGGAAATTCAAGAAAACAATTCTGTGCTTCTTTGAGCCACAGTCTTTGTATGCCTGTGACACTGCAATAGGGAACAAACACAGTGGCCAGGAGAGATGGTCTGAGTTCGGCTACTCCTCACCCAACCCCTCAGGAGGCAGGAACTAATAACTAATTTGTCCCTGGAGGAGACAAACTCCACCCCCAGAGGAGGGGGAACATACAGAAGAGCGACCAAAGCGCAAACGTGCAAGCACATGTGTGCAGTTGGGTTTCCGCCTCTGGGGGACAGAGCTTCCCTCTCGGGGCTCCATGTGAGGACCACTGCAGGTGCCCGTGGTCGCTACACTTCTCAGGAGGAAATGGATGACAGCTACTAAGCAGTGCCGATGGCAGGAACACCCCGTCCAGGAATTTTAACAACCTAGAAGTTGTAAAATTTAGGCATCTAAGTATTAATAGGTTCAATAGGGATTGTTTGGGAGCAGAGATTTAATTTGTTTTTTCATGTTTATTTATTTATTGTTGAGAGAGAGAGAGAAAGAGAGAGAGAGAGTGAGCATGATGGGGCAAGAGCAGAGAGAGGGAGAGAGAATCCTAAGCAGGGGCTTGATGCAGGACTCAAAACCAAGAATAGTGAAATCATGACCTGAGCCAAAACCAAGAACCGGATGCTTAACCAACTGAGCCACCTAGGTGCCTCCAGCAGGGATTAAACATAAACTTATTTTATCAGTTACCTCTTTGTATCTATTACAGCACCCTGTCTGTGGGTCGCTGACTTCTACAGATGGCTGGAGCAGCACTCCGGATTTGTGCAGGAGTGCTCCCAGGGCCAACAACATACTCGTGTAGCTTGATTCCAGCTAGACCTGCTCAGGGAAGGGGCTCTGAGCATATGCGGATTCCCTCTGTCCTGTACACACATCAAGGTCCTCTGCATATTGACACAGTTTGACCATGTGACTTTGAGAGGCTATTTTTGCCCAGCAAAGGACATGTGTGGATAAGCCATTTTTAAGCACTAAGTTCTGAGAGCAGCTGTGCAGAGTTATAGCTGAACTGTATAATTTGTGGACACAAATGCCCATTAGAATAGAACTCCTTTCGGGTTACCTTTAAAGGGTACACTCATTGGTTTGCTTAAAGTTAGAATCCAATTAAGAGCTAACTAGGTCCCCACTGAGACTCTGAAAGGTACATGTTCCGGAGCAGAGAGCTGACCGTGAACCTGTGAGGACAAAGCTGAGTGGGGCTGTGCCTGAACATGAACAAGATCTTCAAATAATAATGATTTCTTTATTCACTGAGTTCAATCAGTGTACCCAGCACATAGGTACCAAGTACTCACCACACACCCTGCATTATGGCAAAAGATAATCAGTGATGGCCTTCCAGCAGCTCATGTTCTGGTAGAAACTTAAATTAACCCTAGAACGTCAGATAATAAATGCAAGGGAGACTGTAAAGCTGCTAGGGGTGGAGTGCAGGAGGGGCTTTAGCTCTTGAGTGGGCATGGTGAGGGTCAGGCTGTGTGAGGAGGGATCGCTTGATTGATGGGAAGGAACCAGCCAAGTGTAGATCTGGGGAAAGAGCACCCACTAGAGGCACAGCACATGCAAAGGCCCTGGGGTAGGAATTGCTTGGTAAACTTGAAGAGCAGCAAGGAGAGCTGCATGGCTGGAGAAGGAGACCAAGTGGGGCAGGGGAGGGATGGAGCAGAAAGCCCTGGGTGGGGGTGGGGGGAGATCATGCCAGGCACCATAAGCCTGATGTCAGCACCTGAGGGTGAGCGCCTCCACAACGCTGAGAACACTTTTGCAGCAACGAAAACAGGGCAGTTACTTTCCAGTGTGGACGGGGAGCTCACCTGGACTGTCCTGAGTCCTTAACAAAGACTTCCCTGTAGGGAGGCACAATGGCAACCCCGTTTTACAGAGGAGGGAAGTGGGGATGAGGATGGACATATGATTTTCCCACTGACCCTCAGTTAACAAGTGGTGGCATCAGACGTGGCCTACATTTGCAGTTACCCCTGCATGACCCCACCTACGTCTCGGCTCGAACGCTGCTAGTGACTAGGAGCCCTTGCCCTTGCCACACTGATGGGGGCACAGCGTCTGCTATAGAGCAGAGCCCTGAACTCTGCTGTGGTGCAGACCCCATGTGAGCGGACGGACAGGCGGGTGTGACTGTGCAGCCCCCTGGGCAGCAGGACTCCTGGGGAGGTGGGGCCTCCACCTTGCCCAGTCCTGGGGCCCCCCTCCGTGGTGGACAGCGTGTGCTGCTGCCCTCTGTGCGGTGATGCAGCGGCCCGTGCCCAGCGTAGCCGGGAGCAGGAGCCAAGGCAGCACTGGGGCTTCGTCCCCTGAGGGGCTGTCGCTCTCCAGGGACTTCGCCTCATGCACCCTCCAGCCTCTCGGCTCAGCCAGAACTAGTGGTCTTTGGTGGGCAGTGCTGTGTCCTGGCCCCGGGTGGGCTCACCTCAGACGCTGATGGTCCAGGGTGAGTGCACTGTGCACCCAGAGGTGGAGGGACAGCGGTGAGTGGAAGGGATTCTGAAGAGGCATCTTCCCTGTAAGAGAGGACGGAGACAGTCCCAGTCCTGTCTGTCCTCCTTGGCCTCCCTGGGAGGCTGGCGTGTCAGGCAGCACGCCCAGAGAACTGCACGCCGTGGGCCACGCACGGCAGAGCTGGGCAGCTGACCGCACCGCCCATGTCTGGCCACACCTCGTGTTACTACTCACACCAGGAGCAATCAGACATACAACCACTGGCACCTGGAAGCTCCCAAATTGCCAAGGGCTAATTTTGAAGCTAAATGTGATCAGAAACAGCAGAAAAGGACTGACTTGGAGATTCTCAGAAAGTAGGGGACCTAAAGGGTTCTGGTGGGAACACTAATGTTGACAACACCATTCATCAGAACTGCCCATGGAGACACTGCTGGGTTTGTTCTGGGCTCTGGGTATAGCCCGTAGCCAGCGAGGCGTCCCTGGACACCCCACCCTGATGGAGATCACCAGGCCCAAGAGAGTGAGATCACACGCCCGCACTCATGGCTCACACCCATTCATGGCTTAGGAACAGGCAAATGTGCACACACACCTAGCACAGACCCAGGGGCCAAGTCACTGGGAGCCTGTCGGGGACAGAGGGCCCCTAAGCAGATGAGATAGTCCAGTAGAGACCAACTCCCCAAGATGGCATGTCTGAGCTGCTGACACCAGAATGGAAGATCACTCTCGAGACGTTTGAGAGAAAACCTTTTGAGAGCCCACGGGCGGTTCCTGGGAGCCCACTTCTCTCCCAGAAGTGCGCTCTCTGAATTTGGGTGCAAACCCACAGCCCTGAGGGCAGGTGTGTCCTTCCACCTGCTCCTCCCTGGCAGTCACCCCACACCCACAGCCGGGGCTGCCTTAGGTGCCCTCAACCTGAGGCTGCCCTGTCCTGGTGAGGCTTGCCCAGTTCGCAGCCGCCAGGGCTCGTCCTGGGTGTCCAACTCTCTCCTCTCTGTCCAGGGGAAACTGCAGGTCTCCTCTCATCCCTGAATTGCCCCGAGGCCTGCAGAGAGCCTGAGTGGTGGGTATGGTGGCAGAGAGGGTGTGGAGGGTCCAAAAGATGGATCCCTCATCTGGTGTCGTTCAAGTGCCAAGAAAATTAGCTAAAACGCCCATATATTCATCCATAAAAGATTCTCTTTCAGAACCAAAGGGCTATGACCGCAATCCAGCTTTGTTCAAGAACACAGGGGTGTCTGGGTGGCTCAGTCAGTTAAATGTCCAACTTTGGCTCAGGTCATGATCTCACGGTTCGTGGGTTCAAGCCCCACGTCGGGCTCTGTTCAGACAGCTCAGAGCCTGGAGCTTGCTTCACATTCTGTATCTCCCTCTCTCTCTCTGACCGCACCCCCCCCTCCCCCGCTCATGCTGTCTCTCTCTCTCAGAAATAAATTTTAAAAAATTTAAAAAAAAGAACACAAATTGATGACATTTACTTAGTACCATTTCTCGAGTACTCACTGTGAACTAATTGCTTTATATGCTTTCTATCAATTACTGCAATATAATCTGTCCTTCTTACCAGCCCCATCAAGCAGGTGCTGTTGTACCTCAAGCAGATGAAGAGCCTGGAGTGCTGAGAGCTGATATGACTGGGTCATATCAGGGCTGGGTGTTGGCCCCCCAGACTTTCAGGGCCCACTGAGCCACAAGCCTTGCATTTGACTCACGTTGTCATATGAGTATGAGCCAGAAGTGTCAGGCCCTCCAGGACCCACACAGCTAAACCCAGTAATCATTTGACATGATGAAGATATTAGAGTTTGTATCCAAGTGATAGAGACTAGGTCCCTGCCCCAAAGGGCTTAAAATCTAGAGGAGAGAAGTAGTCTAAAGAGTCATCAGAAGGAACAGTAAGAAAAGAAAAGGGAAACACCAGGAGAATCTGAGGCTGGATGGAATGCTTCCTGAACTGCCCTAGACAGGATGGCTGGAATCTGGGGCCGTCCCGGGAGAACAGAACCTCCCACGTGCCTGCGCCCTGGGAATGGGCTTGAAGGATGAGTCGGGGCCACGGGGAGCTGAGACGCCTCCTTAATCAGTGAAGGAGGCACCTTTGCAAAGATGCTCGGTGGGCTCCCTGGAGCCTGGGCTGGAGCCCACCCCCCTCTGTGTCCTCCCTTCTGATAAAAGACTGATAAATATCCCTCCTGTGGAAGGAATCCATGCTACACTTTCTCATGATGGATTGAGGAAGGAAGCGCCCACAAGGTGTCTGGTAAAGCAAGTCTCCCGGTGGAGGTGAGTGGGAGGAGTCCTTTCTCCCAAGAAAGTGAGAGACCTGTTTTAGGCAGCTCTTCCTGGACAGTCTGCCTGCTGGGACTGGAGTCAACAAGGATGAAGCCGGTAGATGCCAAGAGCGGGCGAGCAGGGCAGGCGCAGTCTGAGACCCACGTGGCACCATCTGTGCACGGATGTCAGCCCACCTGCTTACGCACGTCAGTCCCTTCTCTGGCGCCGTGGGGCTCGCGGCCCATTTCCACCTGCATCACACTTTTCATCTCATTCCCTCAGCATCCACACTCCTAACAGCGGCTCAGGAGGCTTTCCTATCTGCCCCTTGGCTGAGCATTTGCACAGACAAATCTCCAAAAACTGCATATGCCCTGGGGCCACCCCTGGGGCTCAGAGACCCACCCTGTATGTGCCCCGCAGCACTCTCCCACCTAAAAGCGGCGGGATCCCCTGGCAGCTGTACACAGTCAGGCTGCCAGCTGCCAGGAAGTGTCGGGTCCATGTCCTTCTCCATCTTGTCTCCAACCTCCCTGGGATTAACCAGGTGGTAGCCAGGGATCTGTGAGGACAGAGATGTCCACAGAGACGAGATGAGGGGATTGGGCGAGAAAGGGCATCACAGCCGAAGAGACAAATATCAGCTTCCACAAACAGTTCAGTACAGTGAGCTGCCCGTCGCCTGCCGCTGCTGTCAGGGCAGAGCAGGGACCTGGCAGGAAGTGAGATGGAAGATACTCCTGGGAACACCGAAGATTCCGACTTCTTCCTGATCAGACCTCCTTCCAACCAGACGCATTGATGACCACAGCATGGTCCCCTTCTCCCATGCTTCCTGACTACTTCTGGCTTCCCACCGTGGTAATTGACGTTTGTAATTTGGCCTTGATCAATAAAGGCCATGGAGAAGAGGCATACATTCAACTTTCACAACAGGGCAGAAACAAGCAGGGATCTGTGCAGAGCTTTATTTGGACCCTTCTGAGGGAAGCAAAGCCATCAGAGGAAATACTTGCACTCCAAAATAGATCAGCAATTTCCTTTTCCCCGTGGGATTTACGTTAGCAAGTTTGCAAACGGAAAATGCATTCGCAACCGCCAGAGTCTTCACAGCACTCAACTGGGAAGTGGGATATTAGTCCTGTCGCTATTTTAAAACCTGTCTCAGGGTTGGAAGTACCTGCCTGAAATTGTCTTGGCCTTGATTTTGCATGACGATGTAGCAAATTGTGTCAGGAAGAGAAAAGCAGAAAATGCTGGCAAAGGAGAAGCAGCCCTAAGAGGGAACCGGACCCAGGCTCGGCTCAGAGAAGCATAAACCATGGGGGTGGAGGCTGAAGCCAGAAGGGAGTGGATGTGGGTGTGCTCTCCAGAGAGACCACAGGGAGCCGGGCAGGGCAGGAAGCACAGGGCTGTGATTACAGCCCCTGGGGCCCAGTGTAGACGTGGTCTTGTGGAAGCTGCTCCTTTGCTGGGGTGCCATGTGCCCTGAGTGTGATCTCCGGGTGGCTGGGCACACCACCAGACACCACCCACCCATCTCCTGCCTTCTCCCTTTCATCCGGTACAGATGAGGAACTGAGGAAGTGAGGGCATACAGTCAGCCTGGAATAAAACCCAAGACCAATGCTACGGTCGTCTACGGCACACTCACACGTGTACACACCCTGAAACACACCACATCTGCCTCACATTCAGGCCCACACGCTCGATCACACACATCTGGGTCTGGGCATGGTGAGGGCCCAGCTCACGAGTGAGGGGCTCACGAGTGGGCCACTTGGGTGTCCTGGCACTGCCTGGGCACTTGCCTCCTCCCCCTGCAGGAGCTCAGGACCTTGTGTTTCCCCCAGAATTCTCTGCGCCTAGTCACCCCGGACTGTGGCTGGACATTGCCCAGGGGTGAATGGGCCGTGTGGATGAGACTGAGTGGAGCGCGGCACACACCCACTCTGTTGCACGTGGGAGCCTCATCCAGCTGAAACCCTCCAAGGTGCCCTGCCTCCTGCAGCTCATTTCAAATTCTAGCTGCTGTGATCCCCAAGAAACCGGTTTTCTCAAGAGCTGAGCTGGTTACTTTCTGTGCTTACGTAGAAGTTTTGTAACACAGAGCCAATCAGAGCTGGTTTTCAGTGGCACCTCCCTGCAGAGAGATGCCCAGTCCCCCAGCACCTGTCACTGTTTCTTTGGACAGAGAGCACTGCTAAATGGCACCGGGTGGCCAAGGGAGCACGTGGAGGCTGCTACCAGTGTAGTCCTCAAACAGCCACGTTTCTGCCCACATGAATCAGAAAGTGGGGGAAATATTCATTTCCACTCCTATACTCCACTGGCTTTGGTTTTTTGGGGGGAGTGTTTCATTCCTTCCTTCCCCCATGTGTCTACTTGTGCTCAGCCAGTCACTTATAGTGGCTTACTGAGCCTCTCTCACAGGCCGATGCCATATTGGCCCCGAGGACTGTGGGAATCGCAGTGCCTGCACAGTCAGACAGCAGAACCCAGTCCAGAGCAAGGCTGCACACTCCTGGAAGGCTGCATGGTCAAGGCCAGAAGCCGGGGGTCCCAGCTCCACCGCTCACCCACCGCGGGGTCCCTAGCTGCACTGTTCTGTTCAGTGGCACCGCTGATACCAGCTCCCTGGGACTTGATGAAAACCATTGCTGGTTTGAGTCTAACGCTTGGCGAGCAGCCATGTCACTGGCCCTCAGAGGTGCCAGGAGGGGGCAGGTGGAGATGGTGGCCCAGACTTGAGCCCCAGGTGACAAGTGGCTAACCTACGCAGTGGGTTCCTGTTTGAGCTGCCCCCACGGGTTCCTGGGGCCACTATGGTCGTCTTCAACCACACATGCTGGGGGAACACGGTCAAGAGTGTTGTCCACAGGGGACAACGGTGCTGTCATGGCCACACGACAGTGGGGGAAGAGGCTGAGTTACGCAGCAGGGCCTCCTTTCTCTTTCCAGTGCTGTTAGAAGAGGCTTGTGCTCCACCCTCTGACCCATGAGACCTTTGCCCGAGGGCCACCCGAGCTCACCACAGGCAGGCCGAGTGTGAACACCAGCTCCTGCACCCAGTGACCCGCCACCCACCAGCTGTGCCAGCTGAGTGGGCCCCCAGCAGACCTTGCAGGTGAAGCAAGACTGGGGGTTACCTGGGACTTTCAGCCTCAAGCCTTCCCCATCCATACCCAGAGCCAGGTGAGCTGGAGGGCCTGGAGGAGGGATGGATGGGGACCCAGAGGACAGGGTCTGTTAGGGATCCAGGGAAGTGCAGTGTCAACTGCCTGTTCCAAGTTTGGTTTCCAGGAGAGGTGAGCTGGCTCATGCATTCCTTAATTCCCCGTTTGCTCTCTCAGTACATTTACGTACACCAGACTCGAAGGTCATACAGGGCTCATGGTAAAGCCCCAGAACTCTCCCAGAGTCCTGCTCCTGCCCTAGGCTGCGGACCCCCCTTATTACTGGTAAGAAGGGCTCACCAGGTCCTGGAGGGCCAAGCACTTTGCTCAAAGTGGGAACCCAGCGGTCACCAGACACCGCTGCTCAGGGAGACCTGGCCCCACACACAAGAGGATCACCTTCCCGCTGTCCCACAGCCTGTGAAAGGTCAAGACTGTTGACAGGCCATGTGGAAGCAATGGCTCCCTTCCAACAGGCCCCTATGGGCGACCATTAGAAGGAAAGTGGCCCCCAGGGTGTTTGGTGGTCTTCCCAGCCAGAGGGTGGAGCCCCAGTCATCCTTGTCAGCCCACAGAGCAGAGGCCTTGCCAGGGGAGAGGGCAGGTCCGTGTTTTGAACATACCTGATGGCGTTCCCTTGCGGTGTAGCCAATGTCCCAGCTCTGGTGCTGGAGCAGCCCCTCTGGAGAGGCCCGTGCAGCGTTCTCAGCTGGCTGCATTCAGCACTCCAAGGAACAGGGTTCTGAGCTCCCTCTGCCTGTTCCAGGCAAGCTGTGTGTGTGTGTGTGTGTGTGTGTGTGTGTGTGTGTATGCGCGCGCGTGCTGGGAGGAAGGCCAGCTGGCCTGGGGGACGGTGCCGATGGCTGGGGGCCTCCCCCGGCTCTCACTTTGAGTGTTTCCTCCCAAATCCTTCTCACTGATTTTATCCAGTTTAGGGCCTGAAATTTTACATCCAGTTCCAAGAAGCTGTTCTTCTGCCTTGCTTTCTACTGATGTGTTTGTTTCCCAAGGCACCTGGGCCACCGGCTTGTGAAGAAGGAAGGGCAAAGCGGTGAGCCGCGTCGGGTGGGTGAGGAGAGGGAAATGCAGATTAAATCCCAAGCAAGGTGTCCTTCCCCCTGGCCTGGAGCTTACACCACATCTGACACACAATCAGTTGACGAGCGGCTGCTCCCTGCCTTTCTGATTGGCTCGTTCTTCTTTCCTGTTTGCTTGGTAGCATGTCCCAGGATAGGATTCAGGTGTCTCCACCTGGGCCCCTATGAGACGCTGCTAGCTCTCAGCATCCGAAGCCCAGGTGGGGGTCACCTGTGGGTCCCAGCATGGGCCCTCCCTCGCCAGGTGCTGGATGTACAGCAGGACTGGGGTGAGAGGGGGCAGGGCTATGTCCCCTCACCCCACCCCAGCCCAGAGCTGAGACAGCAGCTCGAAGCTTCTCTGGAGCCTGGTGCACAGGCTGTGCCATCAGCCCAGGGCTCAAAACTCCAAACTCCCAGTAAGGGAGCACGATCTGGCTCCTCCTGGCTGCAGCAGCCCCTGGACCTGGTGAGTCAGTGCCTCAGTTGCTTCTCCTCCCCATGAGCCCTGCAACGCTGCCCCGGAGCTGTGGACACCAGGGAAAGTGTCGGGACCTTTGGTCGGTCGGGGTCCCGCTGCTGCTCCCTTCGGGCAAGTAAGGCAGGGTGCCGCGGAGAAGGCCAGCCAGGCCACACCAAAGCCACCACCCTGTCAATGGACCCTCAGAGCCACAGGCGGCAGAGAGCTGACCTGAGGAGAGACCAGCCCCATCCCTGGGTCCGCCGGGCTCTTGACACCAGCCTGGACTGGGGACTCAGATTCTCCTTACAAAAGCCTTGGGGGACTAGGGGCACCTGGGTGGCTTAGTCGGTTAAGCGTCCGACTTTCGCTCAGGTCATGATCTCGCGGTTCGTGGGTTCGAGCCCCTCGTCGGGCTCTGTGCTGACTGCCAGCTCAGAGCCTGGAGCCTGTTTCAGTCTGTGACTCCCTCTCTCTCTGACCCTCCCCTGCTCACGCTGTCTCTCTCTCTCTCTCCTAGAAATAAATAAAAAGAAAAAATTAAAAAAAAAAAAGCCTTGGGGGACTGGCTGGCACTTGATGTCTTAGGAGATAAAAGATATTTGTGTCCCTCAAACACACAAAGAAGACCTGTCAGCACACAGGGTAGGCTGCAGAGTGCCCCCCCCACCTCACCCCCTGCCACCAAGTAAGTGCTTTTGTTTTGCTGTTTCGTCAGATGGTGATCGAGCACCAGCTCTGCAGACCTGAACCCTGGAGGGTCTGGCAGGACCAGGGGCGGACCCTGGCAGCCCTGCATGACTTGTGGGAGCAGTGGGCAGGGGGCAGGCGTCCTCTGTCCACTCAAGAACTTTCCTTTAGCTGATGCAGAATCTCCACATGCTTGGAGGTCTGACCCAGGCCCCGTGTGCGGGCCCAGAGCAGGCTCAGTGGCCCCCAGAGACCCCGTCCTGCTGCTCAAAGTCCCCTTGGGGCCACCTTCTAGTAGACTGGCACTTCAAGGCTGCCTTCTCCATTGCTGATGAAAACCTGCCCACCAGCCATTCCAGCAGGAGCCCTGAATGGCTTTTTTGGAGCAGAGGTTTGAGTGGGGCCTGGAGAGGAGGCAGGAGTCCCCCAGGAGAGGGGCAGCCGGACATGTGAGCTCTGGGGCTGCACAAGGAACCACTGCCTCCTGCTGCCCCACTCTCTCATGGCCCAGCTCTCACCTCGTTCTGGGGATCCCACCCAGCAGAGGGCACCATTGGCCAGGAGTGAGGCTGCTGCTTCTGCCCGAGGGCGTGTGTGTCAGCGTGTCTGTTTATGTCTGTGTGTCCGGGTCTGTGTGACCGTGTCTCTGTCTGTCTTTGTGTATGTGTGTATATACTTGTGTCTGTGTGTCTGCATGTATCTGTGTGTCTGCGTGTATCTCTGAGTGTGGTCTGTGGGTCTGTGTCTATTTCTCTGTCCTGTGTGCCTGTGTCTACTCGAAGCCCACGCCCACAGCCCACGCCTTTCTCTGTCTGACCTACTGTTGGGGCCACAGGGAGGTCAGTGTCTTGGAAAATGAGCCTCATAGGACCTCTGACTCAGAGCCACTTCCTCCTGCCCCCACCCGCCCCCGCGGCTGGGAACACAGGCACCCACAACTCAGCCCCACAGCCTGACTCACCCACCTGCTTGTCTCTTGCTGGATCGGGTCCGGGCAAGGGCAGTCGAGGACATGGGGGACCGCGAGGAGGCGGATCCCAGGGTCTCTCTGGGCCCAGGGACCTTCCCGCCTCGGGGACTGCAATGCCCTCTCTGCCCAACGCCCAGACTGGTGGCAGGAGAGGGGTAAGAGGCAGGTCCCCAGGCTGCCGCAAGCACAGCCACCACCGCGTGTCCACTCCTCTGGTGTGAGTGTCACACCTTTAACTTCCCCCTCACTTTCTTTAAGGTGGTTTTCACTGACAGGTTTTGATGTATTCTAAAGTATTAGTCTCTTATTTTATAGTGAGAGCTCTTTACAGTGTATTTTAGAAATGCCTACCCCAAGGTCACAAATAATTCATTGACACTTTCCAGGCAGAGATTTAAGAACACCCTTGAATTTAAGTCATGGATCCCTGCGTGGCTGGTTCTCTGTATGCTGGGAAGTAAGGGCCTGATTTCTTTCTCCACACCTAGCGCTTCCTCTCTGCTTGTAGGAGGGAGACCCCACAGGAGAAAAGGGCAGTCAGGTCCAAAAACGTCCTTGGAGGGGACAAAAGGGTCCTGGTCCAAATGTCCTCTCTGGGCAGGGCCCCATGTCTGGGGAGACATGAAATTCTCCAGAACAAATTCAATGTGGGATTGGATTGATTTCAATCCACTGTTATCCAAAGGATAAACATGAGAAACTCTTTCTTCCGGTGGTGAGTGTGCAGTTTTCACAATCAGCTAAATGCCATGGATGCCAGACATTGGTGGTTTTTCTGTTTCCTTCCGCTGTGAAGGCCAGAGTAGGAGACTGTGGGCCCCAAGCTGAAGAGAGGTGTGTGTGTTCCTGTATATGTACGTGTGTGTGTGCATGCACGCACGTGTATGTGTGCACCTGTGTGTGTGTACATGACATTGTGTTTGTGCAATGTGTCTCCCTGTGACAGAGCTGTTGGCAGGAGGATTTCTGCTCCAGAACCCATTAGGCCCCTTATCTGTGAATGTAGAGGCACCGGCCCCCACATCTCTGTGCCCGAGGGCAGGGGTGGGGCAGGGAATCAGAGGGCAGACCTGGGGGCCTCATATGGAGCATCTGCTCCCAGAGCCACCCAGTTTTCCTCTTGGAGGCAAATTCCACTTCCCCAGCCAGGAATTCAGTTCTGGGGAGCTTCACCCTGGGCCCAGCTCCTTCTCTGTTTTAGAAGCAGGAGTGAGTCCCAGGCCAGGGGAAGGGGCAGCCTGTCTCATGCAGGCATAATGTCTGCCCCACCCGTATCCTCCCCAGCTCCTCAGCAGGTCTGGTATCTGTGCAACTGCTTCCCTCCCTCCCAGGCACCCCCTCCCCTCCAGGACAATGTCACGGGCCAGTCCACCCACTCGGGGCCTCCTCCACTGTCACTCAGGCAGGAAGATCCAGAGCCTTCTCCCTTCTTTCCCCTCCTTCCTGGACCCTGCCTTCTATGCCCCAGAAGGGATCCAGCAGCCCATCCTCCCCTCTCAGGGGACACGTAACACTTGCCACACAGGGTAGCCTTGGGGCAGGTGTCTCAGGGAGGGAATATGAAGACACACATCCCCAGGTCCTGGACAAAACCCCAAAGTCAATGCAGAGGAGAGAAGGGATGTCTGAGTTAAGGGCTGTAGACCCACAGCATAATCCTGGTCCCTAGTTAATTGAAACCACCTCCCATAGAAAACCCCTCTCCACACAGAGGC
Organism: Hyaena hyaena; assembly: GCF_003009895.1. Taxonomy (NCBI): domain Eukaryota; kingdom Metazoa; phylum Chordata; class Mammalia; order Carnivora; family Hyaenidae; genus Hyaena; species Hyaena hyaena. The sequence goes on from NW_024080652.1 coordinate 87,335, forward strand.
TGGAAACGCTTCTTAATGAACTATTTACTGCAAACACCTTTCACTTCCAGCCTTGGTCTTGGAATTAAATCTGGCATTTGAAGCAATAATACAGAGAGGGGAGCTCTGTTAGCCAGCAAGACATTAAGAGAATCAAATTAAGTCATGCATTTTAACTCCCTTGCCTGCCTGGGCTCGTTGCTGGAGGAAGGGAGAGAGAGCATGCCAATTTCTGTAGTTTACACAGTCCAGAGTTTTACTTATAAAACCCAACAGAGCTGGACCAAAATGGGTACCGCAAGCAATTCATTACAGATGAGGATCTTGAATGCCCATCTTTGGCCAATGCAGATGGAAGGTGCTGGGCTAAAGAGTTCAGTCTGTACAAATGGGGAATTCATTTCATTTAGGAGGTTCTCACTGATAAACCCCAGGGCAGGGGACACCTCTGGCCACCCAGCAGGACAGTCACATATGTGGCCCCTGGAGAAGGAAACTGACTAGACACCCCAATTAGTTCATCTTTGGAATGTGAAGGCACCAAGGCTTCAAGTCGTGAGACCAGTTGAATGGTTGCCTGTGTGGACTAGGGCACGAGTATAAGCAGATTTGTGGATAATTCAGGAAATCTGAAGACAAGCGATGCCATAGCTTTGTAGCTCTTCAGACTCAGTTGGCCTGGGAAACGGACTGTGCTCTCACCCCTTCACAATGGACCAGACTGTGTGTCTCACTGGGCATCTCTTCTTGAAATGAGTGGATTTTGTGTGGGTTCTCTCCATCAGTTTTCTGCATGAACAAATCCTGGACACATCTTTCCTTTTTGAAAATCTGTTGAAATCTCTAGTTTGCTTATAACTTCTGTCTCTACTGGGACCCTGGTTTTTCTGATGCCATGGACACTTCTTTATATGCATCAATAATTATGCTTCATTTGAGTGTAGAAGTGCCGGACGCAAACCTGTTGAGCCATCCACCATCGTGAACTGCAACAGTGATGCCCAACCAGTCGTCATGGACACATTTGCTTCAAAACCCAATGAGCACAAGCAATGTTTCAGGCCAGTTCTCTGGGTTCTAAGACGAGGAATATGGATGCCAAAATGTGCTCAGTGCCTCCGAGTATTTTAGTATTGATGTTCATAACTTTACCTTCTAGGGTTCTGCACTGAGCATAGACTGTGTTTAAAGTGGAAAGAATGTCACACAAATGAAGGAAGAAAAGGAGGGAAGGAAGGAAGAGAAAGGAAGGAAGGAAGGAAAGAAGGGAATCAAGCTCCTCATTACCTCATGCCCACTAGGATGGTCACTATCAGAAAAACAACACAGAAAACAACCAGTGCTGGCAAGGGCATGGAGAAATGGGGACCTTGTGTATTGGTGGAAGTGTAAAGTGGTGCGGTGCCATGGAAAACAGTATGATTTTCCCCCCAAAAGTTAATAATAGATTATCATGTTTTCCAGCAGCACTGGCAATAGGGTCCAGTGCTGGTAGATCCACTTCACAATAGATCCACTTCTGGTCTGTCCCTAAAAGCACTGGAAATAGGGTCTTGAAGAGATATTTGTACAGATAGCTGGGAGCAACCCAAGATATCCAGCAATGGAGGAATGGATAAGCAATATAGGCGCTCAGTGGGATATTACTGAAACTTTAAAAAAGACACCTTGTGATGTGCTACCACTTGGGTGAATCTTGAGGACATTGTGCTGAGTGAAAGAAGCCACACAGAGAAGGACATACACTGGGACCCACTCTCACCAGGTTCTGGGGCCATCAGACTCACAGACATGGAAAGACACACACTAGGACCCACTTGCACGAGGTCCTGGGGCCATCAGACTCACGGACACAGAGTAGACGGTGGAGCCGGGTCTGGGGGAACAGGTGGGGGTCCATGTGTGGTGGGGACAGAGTCTCAGTGTAGGGAGATAGAACGATCTGGAGATAGACTGTGGGGATGGCTGAACAGCAGTGTCAATAGGCTGAATATTCTTAAACTGTTCACTTAAAAAGGCTAATATATAAAATTTTGTTATGAGTTTTTTTACCAATTTAAAAATAAAACATGTAATAAGCAAAAAAAATAAATAAATAAAAGCTGCTGCAGAATAAGTTTTGAAAACCAATCTTGATATTATGTACATGCTTTGGTGGCATCAAATATGCTTCCTCTTTAAAGACATCACATCTAGGGTGGTGGTCGCCCTTGGGGAGGGGTGGAGGGAGGAGGAGGTCTGTGGGGAAGACTCCAGGGGCAGAGGAACTTCAGCTGTACTTGCGATGGCCAGAACCTGTGGTCAGCCCCAGGTCCCTCCCATGGACCACACACTGTGTTCAGTCCCTGTCCTGGGACATGTAGCTCAGAAGTGGCCCTGCCCTTCAGGCCAGGGGTGCACGGGGTGCACAGGAAGGAGTGACATCACCCTACTCGTGTTCCTATGCTCTTTTGAGGTGGAGACCCCCCGAAGAATGTAGGCAGAGACTGCCTGTCTCCTTGACCCTGCACCCCTAGATCTTCCCACAGTGTTCTAGAAGTGATTTTCAATGAACCTGGAAGGCGTGGGCAACATACATATGGGGGGGGGGGCGGCTAGACATGCTCTGACATGAAATCAGCAAAATTCTCCACGTGGGGCTCCAGGTTGATCCCAGACTGGATGGACAGGCTCACTGTCAGGGTCTTCCAGTCATCACCTCTCCTCTGGTTCTGGAGCTCAAGCCCAGTTTCCCCTCTGTCTTCCCATTCATGGGGCAGGAAGACCCACTGAAGAAGGCCCATTGTCCTTGTAGAAAAATGGACGCAGGCTGCTGAAATTGCCTGCGGTAGATGAGACGTGCAGAGGTCCTGTGGCCATAATCACAGTCGGCTCTGTTTCGAGGCTCCAGGAAGGCAAAGCTGGCAGAGCAGTGCTCCACAACATGCACAGACATTGCTGACAGTCCATGGCCTTCCTGTTCTCCATGAGGGGACATGGCAGCACTCTGCACTTGCCCGCTGCTGGTGTGGCTGGGGCCACCACTCGACCCCTGCCTTTTGCAGAACGTGCTGAGGGCTCCCACCAAGGCTGTTTGGGGATTAAAGCTCCTGAGTAACCCTCATAGGTGATCAATAAGTGCATCAGGAACCTTTCCAGTGAGAGAAGGTCCTTTGCTGTTCAGCATCCCTTGGGCCTTCTACACAGACCCTGAAAATGCAGGTATGAGGATACCTTGGGTTTTCAATGTAGCTACTGGATCAGACTCGGAGAAAGGACAGACTTTAGACATTTGTTGGGGCCAGTGCCATGCTTGGCATACACTCCTCCATCTGTATCCAAGTAAGTGGGCCCCCACTGCTGAGCACAGGAACACGGGGTCAGGAAGCTGCAGAGGGCAGGCCCTTACCGACTCCATGGGATCTTGTCTCTTTGTTCCCAGACCAAAGGGCCCCAAAGGGTGTGCTCTGTCCCTCTCCTCTCCCCAGGTCCAAAGAAGCTGATGAGCCACCTTTTACCAGCCCCGCCCTTGGGGACCTAGGCGCAGGCCACCCTAGCTTGAGGTGCCTTTGAGCAGGCTGCCACCTGCTGCCTCTACTCATCCATTCTTCAGGCTGTGCAGAGCTTAGTTCCCTGAGCAGTTGACAGACCCTGGGCTCCTGTGCAGGAGAATGGACACACAATGATGGGAGCTTTTTCTCATTAAAATTCCAAAACTCCCTAAGTAATAGATGGTTCTGCCCACCCCACATGTCTATATGATGAGTTGTCCCCAAACGTGATGGGAAACTCGTCTGAGTCCACTCCGGCTGCTATCACAGACTCTGCAGCCCGAGCGCTCACAGACCACAGTCTGCAGGTTGACTGTCCAAGATCAAGGGGCCGGCAGATCTGGCGTCTGGTGAGGTTCACAGATGGTTCTCGTGTGCGTGCTGGCATGGTGGAAGGGGTGAGGGGGCCTCCGTTATAAGAGTGCTAAGCTCCAACCCATGACCTGCTCAGCCCAAGGGCCTCAGCTCCTAGAATACATTTAGAGGGACACAAACATTTGGTCTGTAGAAGACCTCTTTTCTCTCCTAAGTATACCTGGTAGGGAATCAGTTCACAGAGTAGGTTCCTGGGGGCGGGGGCTGGCTCAGTAGGTGCCCCCGCCTTCTCTCCTAATCCCCACAGGAAGCCAGGGTGGTGGATGTTGTTGCTGAGGCTCCAGGGTGAGGACATTCTTCATATGAGTGCCTCCCTTTCCAGGAAGACAGCTCTTCACTGGGGCCTGGACTGCCACCTGCCTGGGGCCTCAACACTCCCAGGAAATCGGGGTGGGGGCTCTGGCTCAGGGCAGGATCTTCAGGCATTGGTAAGGGAGAGCGGCTTCCTAGCTTGCCCTCCCCACCTGCCCCCCACCCCCCCCACGGGCCCCATCTCCCACACCACTTCCATGTCTTCCTGGCAAAGGAGCAGGCTGCTTTGGCGCTCCCTGCCTTCAGAGGAGCCAGGCCTCCACGGGAAGTCGGTGCCTGGGACCTCCCAAATTCAAGCTCAGGTAACCTGCCTGTATGCACAGCCTTCCCAGCCTGACATCTGGGGGCAAGCAACTGTAACTTCACATATCTCAGAAAGCTACTTAAAAAATAAAGGCATTGCATGCATAGTGGCTGCTTTCCAATGAGTTCAGTATAAGAGGAGGGGAATGGGTAACTTCACCGCAGAGAAACCTGACAGACACCTCAGTCCAGTGACCAATGTCACATCCAGAGTGATGAGTCATGTTGACAGTGTGGACCCCGATAGGGTGCAGTGTGAATGCTGCTTCCCTTCTGTGGTCTGCATCCCCAAATCCCACCCCAGCGTAATCCAGAGAAGAACAACAACAAATCCTGACTGAGGGACCTTCCTCCTTAAAACTGGGAAGATCGCCAAAACATGGGAAAAGTCCGAGAATCTGTTACAGCTAAGAGACTTCTAAGGAGATGTGATGATTGGAAGGTGGTATTTTGGATGGGATTCTGGGGATAGATCAAGTACATTAGGGAAAAAGGGAAGGAAATCTGAACAAAAAGTGTTACTTTAGTTAATAATAGTGTACCAATATTAGTTAATTAATCATGGCAAGTGGGCCATGATAAAGTAAGATATTAATAATATAGAGGAGCCTGGATGTGAAGTACATAAGAAATTACTGTCAGAATTTTCTTTAAATCTAAAAATATTTAAAAATTAAAATTTTACTTAAAAACTTTTTAAAAATAAAGTCAGGTCTCCCTGATATCAATAGCACCATGAACATGCATTCATTAATAATCAGGAAAGGCACTCTCAGTGTACCTGCTCACACACACACACTTAACATAGGCACAGGGAGAAAGCCCAGGAGCTCACTCTGGCATCACAACGAACAGAATCCAAAAGGCAATCACATGGCCAAGTGTATGCTAATATAATTATTGGAATTGCTAGTCAAAAACAGTTAATGGAATAATTAAGATAGATTGACCTAAAAGTTGATTTAAAATTAACCTGACACGTGCATACTATCCAAATAATGACTCTCTCCTACGATCTAGCCTCTCATTAAAATCAAATTTCTTTGGGATAAATTAAACATTTTGCACATGATTGGGAAGAACAAGCCACACTCAGTCCCTCACTGATGAATGTGGGGGAAGGCAAATGAAAGTGAACTTTCCTGGCCTTTGCCTCTCGCTGGAACAACTAGCTCCCTCCCACCTGCCCTCCAGAAGTGCTGGGAGCCTGCTAAAATGGCATCAGTGAGGGGCCTCAAACCACTGGATGTGCATCTGAAGTTCCTCCTAGAGGCGGGTGGGGCAGGAAAGAGCCCATGGGGCTGGGGTCTTGAAGAGGTACCGATGCAGGGAAGAAAAATGCACACCTCTGACACAAAGGCACTTCTCGCATGATGTGGATGCGTCCAGCTCATTTTTCCAGAAGTGAGGAAACCCAGGCCAAGGAAGAGGAGGGCCTTATTGGAAACTGTCACCGAGCCTGTGGCCAGGGTGCAAGCAGAAGCTATGCTCTGTTTGCTCTCCCCTGCACAGTTCTGTCTCTTCCTCTCCTGATTTCCTCCGGGAGCCCATGGTGAGGTGTGTCAGTCTATGAGGCACTTCTGGAGCACTTCACACTCCCACGGTCGTGCCCAGAGTTTGATCCATGGTGGGTGATTGGCTTTTGCTCTCCCTGTAACTCCAGGAAGCTGCCTGCCAGGGGCCGGCCGGGTCCTGTGTGGTGGGTGCCACTCCTCCCTCCAAGGCCGTGCCCCTGGCAGGAAGACCCCAGGGGGTGTCTGGGGCACAGCACTGGGTCCTATTCATCCTGAGCCCTGGAGTTACCTTGATAATGTCTTTTAAAATGGGTCTCTTGGCATTTTTATGAGACAAAGAATTTCTCTCCTTAACATTATTCAGATTATTAGGAGAGTGAGGAAACACAGTATGCTACAAAATGATCTATTACTGAGAGGATTGTCAACATTCTACTGAGGAAAACCATTCACCACCAGTTTCCATACTCCTAGCCATCAGCAGAAGACAGGATTGGCTGCATTCTTTCTGTATCTGTCTGATTTCTCCAGAACCTTCTCTTCAAAGAGAAATCCCTGTAACTCTGAGATAAGATGGAAGGAAAGAGGGGGTGGGGGGTGGGAAGTGGTGATAAGGAAAAGCAGGGCCATCCCATTCAATCTCAGGCTGGGCATCTGAGCTCATCTCCAAATCTCCAAAGAAAGTAAACACCACCAGGAATCAGAGTGGTTGGCCCTGACGCACAGCGCCAGGCAGACGTCGGGAGCAGCCAAACTACCATGGCCACTTCCAGGAAAATAAACTGGAGCGGGGAGCACCATCAAACACCAGCTCAAAAAGGGTCACCATAGTAAATAAGACAGAGTTTTCAGAAAAGTGAAGAGAGTTTTATGGTTCTCAGAGATTTGCAAATACTGTGTGTTCCTCAGGAGGCACACCGAGGCAATCGACCTTTGAGGGTGATAATGGGAATGACTTTGAGCTCAATCCCTATTTTTGAATTAGAACAATCCCACACTCACTCCTTAACAAAGCTGAAGATGACCAAGGCCTACTCCTTAGACACCGAGGGGAGCAGGAAGGGGGACAGAGCAGCCCCCAGCCTGCAGAGAGCTCGGCAGATGTATAAGTTACAAATATCTTCTGCCATTCTGGGTTGTGGCTTGTGAATTATCCTTTTCTTTTCTTAATATTCTCCTTTATGCACCAGATTTTCTCATTTTAAGGGAGAAAAGTTATCTATGTTTTTCTTATGTTCCTGGATCTCTGGCATCATACCTGAGAAATCACTGCCAAATCGGGGGAAACAAAAGCGAAAATGAACTATTGGGACCTCATCGAGATAAAAAGCTTCTGCACACCAAATGAAACAATTAGCAAAACTAGGCAACCAATGGAACAGGAGAAGCCATTTGCAAATGACATAGCAGATAAAGGGTTAAGATCCAAATTCTTATCAAACTCAACACCCAAAAAGCAAATAATCCAGTGAAGAAATGGGCAGAAGACATGAATAGACACTTCTCCAAAGAGGACATCCATATGGCCAACAGACACATGAAATGATGCTCAACACCACTTGTCATCAGGGAAACACACATCAAAACCACACTGAGACACCCCCTCACACTGGTTAGAATGGCTAAAATCAACAAATCAGGCAACAGCAGATGCTGGCGAGGATGCGGAGGGAGAGGCTCTCTTTTGCACTGTTGGTGGGAATGCAAACTGGTGCAGCCACTCTGGAAAACAGTGTGGAGGTTCCTCAAAAAATTAAAAATAGATCTATCCTATGACCCAGTAATTGCACTACTAGGTATTTATCCAAAGGATACAAAAATGCTGATTTGAAGGAGCACAAGTACCCCAATGTTTATAGCAGCACTATCAACAATAGCCAAACTATGGAAAAAGCCCAAATGTCCATCGATGGATGAATGGATAAAGAAGATGTGGTATATATATATAATGGAGTATTACTTGGAGACCAAAAAGAATGAAATTTTGCCATTTACAACAACATGGATGGAATTAGAGTATATTATGCTAAGTGAAATAAGTCCATCAGAGAAAGACAAATATATGATTTCGCTCTTATGTGGAATTTAAGAAACAAAACAGATGAACCTAGGGGAAAGGGCAGCAAAAGCAATATAAAACCAGAGAGGGAGACAAAGCACAAGAGATTCAAATACAGAGAACAAACTGGGGGTGGCTGGCAGAGTGGTGGGTGGGGGGAAGGGCTAAAGGGGTGAGGGACACTAAGGAGGACACTTGGGATGAGCACTGAGTGTCATACGTAAGATTCTATTCCTGAAATTATTATTATGCAATATGTTAACCAACTTGGATTTAAATTTTTAAAAATAATTTAAAAATGAAGTAAAAAAGTCAATGAAATGGAAAAAAATAAAAAGAAATCATTGCCAAATCCAAGGTCATGGAGGGTTATCCCGATGTTTTCTTCTACAAACTTTATAATTTTGCTCTTACACATAGGCCTTTGATACATTTGAGTTAATTTTTTTATGGGGTGAGATAAGGGCCCAGCTTCATTCTTTTGCACGTGGGTATCCAGTTGTCCCCTCACCTATACTGTTTACAAGTTTTTTTAAAGATTTTTCCTGGGGCAGCTGAGTGGCTCAGTCAGTTGTGTCTGGCTCTTATTTCACCTCAGGTCATGATCCCATGGTTCCTGAATTCAAGCCCCACATTGGTCTCTGTGCTGATAGCACAGAGCCTGCTTGAGATTCTCTCTCTCCCTCTTTCCCTCAACTGTGTGTGCACCTGCTCTCTCTCTCTCTCTCTCTGTCACTCACTCTCTCTCTCTCTCTCAAAATGAATCAACTTAAAGAAAAAGATTTTTCTTTATATATGATTCAGGATACAGATGCATTTATGATATGCGCACAAAGAGGTATAAAGAGGCAGTTCTCCCTTCCCAATTTTGATGATTTTGATTTTGATTTTATTTCAAACTATCTGTGTCTTTATATTTAAAGAGTAGCTTTCGTAGACACCATATATTTGGGTCTTGTTTATGTATCCATCCTGACAACCTCTGCCTTCTAACCTAGCACCTTGGCTCACTAACACCCAAAATAAATATGCACCTAGATGACACTACAGAAGTTACCAGCACAGGTAAGTACCCGATTTCAAATGTACTAGAAAGCTGTAGGAATCAAAACACCATGGCACTGGCATAAAAACAGACATTTGGACCAATGGAACAGGATAGAGGGCTCAGAATAACTCCCCACATTTATGGTAAATTGACCTTTGACAAAGGTGCCAGGAACACACAATGGGGAAACTCTCTTCAACAAATAGTGTTTGGGAAACTGGCTGTCCACACACCAAAGAATGAAATTGGATCTGTAACTCACTCCTGATGTAAAAATCAACTCAAAATGGATTAAAAATCTAAATTTAAGAACTGGAACCATAAAATTACTAGAAGAAAATATAGAGGAAAAGCTTCTTGAGATTGACCTGTACAATGCTTCTTGGATTTGATCCCAAAATCACAGGTGACAAAAGCACACATAGATGAATGGAATTCAGTCAAACTGAAAGCCCATCGCACAGGACAGGAAGCCACCAACAAGTGCAGACACAGCCTGCAGACGAGGAGAGAATATGTGCAAACTGTACATCTGGTAAGAGGTTAATATTGAAAATATAAGGAACTCATACAACTCAATAGCAAGAAATAAACAACTCTATTAAAAATAAAGGATACAAATAGACATTTCTCAAAAGAAGACATACAGATGGCCAACAGATATATGAAAAGATACTCAATATCACTAATCATCAGGGAAATGCACATCAAAACCATATCACCTCACATAGGTTAGAATGGTTACTATTTAAAAATATATATATACCTCAAGATAGCAGGTGTCGGTGAGGATGTAGAGGGAAGGGAACCCTCATGCACTGTTGGTGGGAATGCAAACAGGTGCAGCCACTCCAAAAAACAGTATTGAGGTTTCTCAAGAAATTAACAATAGGCCCAAACACCTTTGGGGGGTGATTAGATCATGAGGGTTGGAGTCCTCGTGAATGGGATCAGTGCCCTTTTAGAAGAGGCTCCAGGAAGATCTCTGGTCCCCTCCACCATGGGAGGATGTAGAGAAGATGCTGGCCGTGAACTAAGAAGAGGCCTTCATCAGAACATGACCATGTTGGCTTCTTGATCTTGGACTTCCAGCCTCCAGAACTGTGGGAAATAAATTGCTGTTCTTTCTAAGCCACCCAATCTGTGGCATTTTGTTCTAGCAGCCCACATGGACTAAGACAAATACCCGACTTAGTTTCCTTTATTTTTTCCATCAGTTTTTGTGGTTTTCAGCATACAGATCCTGTATATACATGATTTATTCCTAAGTACGATGTGATTCAGAAATTTAGAATTTAGAAATGTCAATCTCCAATCACTTATTGGTAGTGTATAGAAATACAAATGATTTCTATATTTGACTTTGTATCCTATGACCTTGTTATACTCATTTATGAGTTCTAGTAGCCTTTTTAGTTGCTTTTTTAAGTACTTTCTATATAGATATCATGTTGTCCATGAAAAAAGTTTTATTTCTTCCTTTCCAATTTGTTTGCCTTTTATTTTTCTTGCTGTTTCATACTAGCTAAGAATTGCAGCATGATGTTGAATAGGAGAAATGAGAATGGACATCTTTGCCTTGGTCCTGATTCACAAGGAAGGCATTTAATCTTTCACTATTGATGTTAGCTGTAGATTTTTTGTAGATGCCTATATCACTTTAAAGGAATTCTACTTTTACTTTGCTGAGCCTTGTTTTACTATGAATAGATGTAGAATTTTTTTGAATGTGTTTTCTGTATATCATGTTCTTGTTTTCTTTAATCTGTTAATACAATGGAGGTGGATTACATTATTTTATTTTTTATCCTATTGGCTTCTACTTTCAGTCATTTCTCCAGAGTTCACAATACCGATCTTTAACTTTTCATATGCCATTTACAATCAACATTTTACTGCTTCAGGTAAAATGAAGAAACACTGTAGCCATACTGGCCATACCTCCCACCCCGTATACTACAGTGTGCACTACATCTACACACCTTATAAAGCTCAGAAGAAATATTACAGTTTTATTCAAAGACTTAATTTTTCTACAGCATCTTTGGGTTACAGCAAAATTCAGAGTAAGGTACTGAGATTTCTTCTATGCTCCCTGCCCCCACACATGCACATCCTCCTCTGCTATAAGCACCTCCTCCCCAACCAGGGCTGTAATTAATTATTGTGTCCTGACATATCACAGTCACCCACAGCTCACAGTTTACATTTGGCTTTTTCACTCTCGGTGTTGTACATTCTGTGAGTTTGGACAAACATACCACATGTATCCATGGTGATAGGACCACACAGAGCAGTTTTGGTGCTCCAAAGATCAGGTGCTTCACTGGTTCTCCCCTCCACAACCCCAATGATATGGTAGATTTTCCTTTACAAAAGTTAGGAGGAACAAGCAAAATAAAATGAGTAGCCTTTGACATTTACCTATATGTTTATCATTTCTGAGGCTATTTAATTTATTCTGAGGATCTAAGTTTCCTTTTTCTGGTATAATTTCCTGTATCCTAAAGAACTTCCTTTAACTGTAGGGAAGGGGTTGTGATAATTTCTCTAAGCTTTTTAAAATCTGAAAAGTTCCATTTTAACAGTCACTCTTGAACAATATTTTTGCTGGATATAAGGGAGATATAGAGGAATATAAAGGATGTAGGGAAACATACGGGACACAAAGGGTATAAGGGGACACAGGGACATAGGAGATATAGGGGGGTATTTGGGACATACAGGGAAAATAGAAGATATAGAAAATAGAAGATTTCTAGATTGAAAGCTCTTTTTGTTTGCTTTCTGTACCTCAACTCTCATTTCTCATTCTCTTCTGATCCTCATAGAATCTAATAAGAGGTTGGGTGTTGATCAAATCATTATTTCCCTCTATGTAAAGTGTCGCTTTTCCTCTTTTGCTTTCAATATTTGCTTTTGGGCTTTGCTAACCATCTGTTTGATTCCGATGTGTCTGTAGGAGTGTCCTGATTCTGCTTGGCACCAGCCATATTTGCAGATCTCTGTCTTCCAGCACGTGGATGGGTCCAGCCACTATCCTTCAGATATTTCTGTCTACCACACTCCCTCTTCTTTCCTCTTTTGAAGCCAACTGCATGCATATTAGAGTTCGATCTTATTAAGATTACCTGAGACTCTGTTTTTTCCCACCCTTATCCCTTCTGTTTTTCACATTCAGACCATTTCTGCTGCTCTATTCAAGTTCATTATTTACTCTGTCATCTCTACACAGCTGTCAAGTCCATGTAGTGAATTTGCTATTTCTGATATTATATTGTTGAATTCTAAATTTTTTCAATTGTTCAGATTTTTCTGCCAACACTTCTTACTTATTCATTTTTTACAAGCATAGTTATTTGTCTTCATTGAAGATATTTATGACAACTGCTTTAAAATCTTTAATGCTTCTGCTTTCAGCCAAGACGAAGTTAACAAGGAATAAATTCACCCTTCTGCCTATAAAACTAAGACTTGTGGCAGAGGGGGAGAGGTATAGAACACTTGTTTTTAGACGGTGGACCTCAGGCAGCACAGGACAGTAACTTCTGATATATGCAGCTGACAAGGTGAGGTCTGTATTGGCACTGCCGCTTGTAGAGAGAGATTTCAGGCTTCAGCCCAGAGGGGAGAAGCCAGTGGTCTCCCTGTGTGAAGGGATGGCCCTTGGAGTCCTGAAAGGGTAAGGTGACGCACGCCTACCTGGGGGACCACCAGAGAGGAAAGACCTGTGGCAGGAGGGAGACAGCTTTGCAGATTCTCAACAGGTCCCCTTGAGTCTTCAGCTAAACACTGAACTGTGTGTAATGCAAGGGAACTAACTACCCAAGGTTAGTACAAGGGTAGAGAATAAAATACCAAATGAGAGTGAAAGGGAATAACCCTTGGAGCTCACGCAGAACCAAGATGGTTCTGTGTTCCAAACAGGTAACATGTGGCTCAGGAAAGCCTTGGAACACAGGGGAGACTATGCGGGGTATTCAGAATGGTGTTACCTCGGGAGAGGAGCAGATCAGTCCATCTTGCAACACTTAAAATCAAACATAAATGTATCAAGTTGTTTCAAAGTCATACAATTCTATCCCAGGAATAAAGCTCAAGAATACTTTCGGGAGACAAAACTATCCTGAGGCCGACAAGAAAAAATACGCAATGTCTAGCAGCCAAAGGGAATCACCTGGTATACAAAGAGCAGGAAAACATATCATGTCCTGAGGAGAAAATTCATCGGTCGAAAGTGACACGCAAATGGCACAGATGAAGTAATTCATGGACAAAGACCGAATGTCATTACTGTCACTGTAATCTGTGCTTAAGAAAACAGTGAGGACACAGATGACATTCAGCAGAGACAGGGAAGAGATGAAAAAGACCTAAATCAGACTTTCAGGGACAAATCCTCTGATGTCTGTGATGAAAATTCACCAGATGAGATTAAGAGGAGACCAGGCACTGAGAAAGAAAAGGCTAATGTACTTGAATACATTTAATAGAAACCATCCAAAATGAAATATGAAGAGAAAACAGACTAAAGGAAATGAGCAGAAAGTTAACTGAGGGGATGACTTCAAATGGCCTAAAATACATGTCATCAGAGTCCCAGAAGGAGAAAGAAAACAACAGGACAAAATATTTGAAGAAATTATTATTGAAAATCTTCCTTATTTGATTTTTAAAAACTTAAACTTGCATGTCCAAGATGCTTAATGGACCCTGAGTCTAAGAGATCTGAAGAAGGCACCTCATAATTAAGTTGCTTTTAGGGGATTATAACAAGATAATCTTTAAAATCAGATAAAGACACAAGCCACTCATAGAAGAAAAGAGGGAACGGTGAGGGCAGATTCCTTTTTGGAAATGGGGCAACGGAGGATGGTGGAACAAGGCCCTTAAAGCACTGACAGAGAAAAGTGTTACTTCATGATTCTCTGCCCAGCAACAAATGGTGTAAAGAAGGTGAAACATAACTTTCTCAGACCTACAGAAGCTACAGTAATTCATCATCACCATCATAGCAACACTAAGAGGTGTTAACGAAAGTCCTTCAGGGGCGTCTGGGTGGCTCAGTCGGTTAAGCATCTGACTTCTGCTCAGGCTGTGATCTCACAGTTCATGGGTTCAAGCCCTGCGTCAGGCTCTGTGCTGACAGCTCAGAGCCTGGAGCCTGCTTCAGATTCTGAGTCTCCCTCTCTCTCTGTCCCTGCCCCACTCATGCACTGTCTCTGTCTTTCTCTCTAGCTGTCTCTCTCAAAAGTAAATAAAACATTAAAAAAAAGAGGAAGTCCTTTAGGAAGAAAGAAGATGTCACCACATGGAGACCTGATATGAAGAAAGGGGGATTCTTGAGGGGCATCTAGCACGCGAAGGACAAAGTGCATGGGGATGACGTGACTAAGGCCTCAGGTGAGAGAGGGAGCCGTGCTACTGTGAGATTTCCAAACTGTCGTCAAGGGGAGTGATATTATGTGAAGACAGGCAGTGATAAGTTAAAGCTGTGCACTACAAACCCCAAAGCACATGGTGAGTGAGCATGCACGCACACACACACACACACACACACACACACACACACTCACATGCACACTGTTATAAGGAACCAGCAAAGCTATGATTAAATGGAATCATAAAAAATTCTCAAGTTATTCAAAAGGAGGCAGATTCAGAGGAAAAGGGAAACAAAACCCAGATGGACAATAAAAAAAAAAAAATAGCAAGATCATAGATTTAAGGCTGACTCTAATCAACAGTAACATTTGATGACAATGCACTACAAACCCCAATCGAAAGGCATAACTTGTCAGATTGAATAAGAAACCAAGACTCCACTCTGTTCTGCCTGCCCCATATCCACTTTAAGTATAAAGACACAAATAAGGGGCACTTGGGTGCCTCAGTTGGCTAAGTGTCCGACTCTTGATTTCAGTTCAGGTCATGATCCCAGTGTTGTAGGATCCAGGCCTGCGTTAGGCTCCATACTCATTGCAGAGCCTGCTTGGGTCTTGCTCTTCCTTTCTCTCTCTCTGCCCACCCCCCTCAAATAAATAAACATTAAAAAAAATAAAGACACAAATAAAAATAGATTGGAGAAACCTACCACTAACACTAGCCGAAAGAGCTGGAGTAGCTGTATTATTTCGAGATGAAATCGATTTCTGACCCAGGGACTAAGAAGGTTCCCATTCAAGTCCTACAGTGTCAGTCATCAAGAGGACCCAATGCCAAGTGTCTCTGCAGCTAGCCCCCAAGCATCACAGAGCATGAAGCACAAGCCCCGTCTGATGTTCTAACACCTGGGGCAGCCTGGGCTCTCTCTTGGTTCACGTTCCTTTCTCTGAGAATATGTACCATTTACTTAGTCTTTTGCACGTTGGGAGTGATTGTGAATTGTGTCCGAGTGTGTCTGGAGGGGACTCTTGATTCTGTTATTTTTTGCAGGTGATGTGTCTCATTTGGTTCAGCGGGCAGTGATGTCAGCTATGCTGACTCAGTTCCCCGGGGCCGGAGCTCCAGCCTCCACTTAGGTCTTGTCCTTGGCTGGCTGCTTCCAGAATGCTGTGTGTATGCAAACCAGATGGTCAGGAAGGTAGGCAGGCAGGAGCAAAGATTCCCTGCAAGTCTCTTCCCCGAACCGCAGGGGCCAAGCTCCCCAGCATATTCTCATTCTCCAGGCCACAAAGACCCGTTTTCCCCTCAGCCTGGCTCCTGCACCGCCCAGCTGCATGTGGTCCCTGCATGTGGCCCTGCATGTGGCCCCTGCATGTGACCCCTGCATGTGGCCCTGCATATGGCCCCTGCATGTGGCCTGTCTAGAGGTCGAAAGAATTCTCTTCTGCTGCTATTCATTGCTCAGTACCCTCAAAAGGCTCCTATTTGCACTCTGTGCAGATTTTCTAGTTGTTTTCTGTGAAGGAGTGAGTGTGGTATGATCTTACAAAACATTACAGGAAGCAAAAGCAGCAATTACCCGTTCAATTTTAGAACTGCCTTCTGCATGAACCTCACATCCTTTGAGTCACGCTTGGGGAAAGTGTACATTTCTTCTGCGTCCAAGGTCACATGGCTTCCTTCAGTGCATGGGTGAGAAACACACTGCTGTCTGGTAAGGGACACTGCAGCCTCGTGAACAGCCACAGTCCGCAAGACGAGCGCTGGGGCTGGGGCCGGGCACCGCAGAGAGAAGACGGGGACAGAGGGCACCTGGCAGGCCTCATCCATCTCAGATTCCTGGTCTTGGCACAACTTCCAGCTCTTGCCAAATGGCCATCCCCCTCTTCCCGTCAACATCATCCCCTTCCACCCCCACCTGAGGAGTCTCCCCAGGAACCGCCTGACTTAGTCTCCCTTCCCCGCCCAGCCACTCATTGGCCCGGCCCCCTGCTCAGCTCCCTGCTGCCTCTGTTCATTTCCACACCCGGGGGGACAACACCCCACCTCACTCCCTACTCAGTGTACCTCACAGGGCTCTCCCTGCTCCCTCCGGCCTGGGTGTGCCCCCCTCCTCAGCCTGGCCCCCACCCTGCCTCATCCATCAGGACTATCTCAATGTTCCTGCTTCCTCCAAGAAGCCTGCCCTGACTCCCCAGTATGAGTTGGGGCCTTCCACTCTCCTTCCACTACCCTTGTCTTAGTCACTTCTGAAAGTCTGAGACCAAGGTGAGGCAAGCTTGCCTGTTCCAACCAGCCCCCTCACAGGCAAGGAGCACAGAGAGGCACACAGCAGCTCTGCAATGGTCAGTGATAATGAGAGGGGCCCCATGGCTCTGCTCACCTCATGCAGCCCTCGATTCGGCCCAGTCTGGCCATCTCTAAAAGGCACTTCAGAGTACTGGGCCCCACAGACCCCATGGGGTTGTCCAATGGTCCCACTGAGCTGCCTGGGTGACACAGTGGAGGAAGTGAGTGGGGGACCTGGGCTGGGAGCCAAGGGCTTCAGGATCTGCTGATCATGCCACAGCCCAGGGACTTTAGGGCCTCAGGACACACTCATGGTGGGGGTGCTTGCCACCCCAGTACTGATGGGACACCTTGGCTGGGGTGGCTCAAGAGTGTGGCCAGTCACATGGTTCCTGAGTGGGGAGCAGCCAGCCTAGTGGGATGAGACACTTCTGGGTTGCTGCGAGCTGGGCCTCAGCTCCGACACCCTCTCCTCTCAGGAGCAGCTGGGCCCACCCACCTTGCAGAACAAGTGTGGCGTGTCGGTATTCCCTGGACACCTTCGTTTGACCCAGCCTGTCTGCTGGCTCTGAGTCTCAGGGAAGGAGCAGCCCCTGGGCACGCCTGACACCCTGCAGAGAGTCACAGCCCCCTGTCCCCAGTCCCTGCCCCTGCCTGCTGTCCCAGTCCACTCCCCACCTGCCCCATCCCCTTTCCTCCCACCCCTGACCCCAGAGCCCTGCCCCCTGATCCTCTAAAGCCAGTCCCCAGGGTCACCAGGTCGCTCACCACAGTTTCTGGGCTGTGGCCTTGACTCATCCTATGTCTGCTTCTTGACTCATTGCCCTGTGACCTGTTGGAAAAACAACAGTCCCAGGCTTGGATTAGTCCCCATTCCCTGGGCTTCTTTCTGATACTCTCTCAGAGTCATCTAAAGAGCCTGGAATGTACACCCATTTTTTTTCTTTAAATATTTTTTTTTCTTAGTTTATTGTCAAGTTGGTTTCCATATAACACCATACAACACCCAGTGCTCATCCCAACAAGTGCCCTCCTCCACGCAGAGCTGATTTTAAAATCATTAGTCATGTCTGTTTGGGGCAAATGAGTGATTTCTCCCAGATTGCAAAATAAATCTGTTTATTAAAAATAATTCTGCTGTGGGGCACCTGAGTGGCTCAGTTAAGTGTCCAACTTTAGCTCAGGTCATGATCTTGCAGTTCATGGGTTCAAACCCCACATCAGGCTTTGTGCTGACAGCTCAGAGCCTGGAGCCTGCTTTGGAATCTGAGTCTCCCTCACTCTTTGCCCTCCCCTGCTCATGCTCTCGCTCTCTCTCTCTCTCAAAAATAAACATTTTTAAAAAATTAATAAAATATAATTCTGCTGCAATGAAAACAGGGCTGGGGTAGATCTGAGCCACAGTTAGTGTGAGGCCCCGGCACCACTGTGCTGCAGGGTGCATTGCTGCCAACCCTACAGGCCAGGCCTGGATTACAGGCAGAGAAAACAGAAAGACAAGACTTGATAGGGAGCATGGGGCAGAGGAGGGAAGAGGGAGGACAAAGACCTCAGTGTGGGGCCCTCGGGTTGGGGGAGGTGGTTGCTAATCCCTGCGGAGACCAGCCCCGCCTCAGGGCTGTGCCTCGGGGCTGTGCCCAGATCCAGGGGCACCAGCAGCTGTGCTTGCTCCACTGACAAGGCGGGCAGGAAAACAGAGCCGGCAACGAACCTCAGTCGGTGGTGTCTGGGGACCCCTACTCAAGGCCAGACCTGCGGGCCGTGCTCGCAGCACCCGCTCAGATGCCCACGGCCTAAGGGCATCACCACAGCCCTGGTACCATAGCGACAGTACAGAGTTGTGATAAAAGCCATCTGTCATTCATAAAATGTGACGTCGCCTATTTGCAAAGCCATAAGCCATCCTAGGGCTCAGCCAAGAAATGGCCTATAAAATCCTTAGTAATGACCTCAAAGCATACTTTCCAACATACAGAATATTCTAGGCAGCTGTTTCCAGAATATTTATGTGCAATAAGTTTACACCCCCGTGACTTTTAACATGTTCATAGTCTGACTCCTTCCCCCAGCATCTCCCCCCCCAACCCTCCCTTAACAGCAGTAAAGCGTCCAGAATGTGCTTGACAGTCCTGGGAGCACAGGACCCTGTCCCCCAGGGTGACAAGTGGCAGTGCTGTGCTCAGGTACCATGCCCTTTGGCATTGATGCGTCACACAGCAGGGGCCCAGGAGAATGCCAGCTGTCTTCGGGACCCCCAAGTTACCAGGGAGGAGGAGCTGAGCCCTGTCTAGAATCTGTTCCTACGGTGACGCTGGGAACAGCAGGTTTTGTCTGGGTTGGATGAGGGCAGGCATCCTCCCTGGTAAGGGTTGTCGGGGACCCCCTGTGACCACCAGACAGAGCCTGAGGTGGGCAGAGGACGGGGAGCCTCGGGAGGAGGGGCCCACAGGAACCTGCCTGGGGCCACCTGGGGCCTGCACCTGAAGGTCAAGGGATGATGAAGCTGGTGAGTACAGAGCTTGAACTCCATCCCACATGGACTCATTCCCAGATTAGCTGTCTTCCCAGAGGAGCTGAGCTTTGGCCGAATGCACTGGGGGGACATGGGAGGGTGGGCCTGTGTCTGCCTCGGGCAGCTAAGCCTGCTAGTGCTTCATAGAGTCCGGAAGTGCTTGTTCTGCCCACCCTACAAGAGGGCTCCTTCTGCCTGAGGGCAAGGGGCTGCTGCCAGGCCAGCAAAGGTTTCTACATGCATCACTCTCTTGAGCCATGGCTCCTGGAAGAACGAGCCGGCCAGCTGCACCCCTGAATCCAGACCCAGCTGCCCAGGCCCCACTGTCTGTTCAGGGGATGTCTCTGGGAAGGTGAGAGTAGCCTCGGCTCCCAGGGGCAGAGAAACTGCAGGGTGGTGAGCACAGGCTAAGTTGTTTGCCAGGGTAAAGACACTGTGGCTGAAATGGGCACCCACAGAACCCGTTAGTCAAATCTATAACAGCAAAATCCCTATTGGCTCCTGTCACGTGGGCTCAGTGACTTCAGTAATGCTGAGTGTGTGGCTTCACTGCGGGCCCCCAGCACTGAGGTGGTGGTCACCACCAGGCGCCTATGCTCTCCTGGGTGGCAAACAGGTCACACAGGCTGTTGAGTGGACAAAGTGTGGGAATAACTGCCCCTTCAATTTCCTAAGGTCTCAATCCTTGAGGGCCTGATTTTGATTCACAGAGGGCCTTAGTAACCATTTTAACTGGGGGTAGGGTCCCTGGGACCCCATGCTGCATCAAGCCTCCATGCCCACCATGGGAGGTTTTAAGGCAAAGTGTACTATGACCTTGGAGAACTTAGGGCAGGTGCCAGGTCAGTAGTTAAGATGAGGCCTATCTATGTGATTCCTATTTTATGTTCATGTTTTACCCAAGTCTGGACCACTTTAAGGGGGCCTTAGCCCACATTCCTGCCCCTAAGCAAGTATTCTGTACCAGGAGCTGGGCAGGGCCGGGTGACACAGCAGAGATGCGGCTGAGCTGTGGTAACAGCAAGGGCGGGCCAGGGTCCGTGGCACCAGGAGCCACACTGGAGGTGGCTCTCCACTACCTCTGACCAACTGTGACGGTACATTCACTGTGGGGTGCTAGCTAAAGCATACAGGTGCCTCTCTGTGATTATGAAAATGTTCCAGAATTGACCGTGGCCAGTGGTCACATGCATTTATGAATGCACTAAGACCACAGAAGTAAACCCTCTAAATTGGCAAGCACAGCTGTTTGAGTGAACAAATGGAAGAAGGAATGAACAAGGAAACTGGAGAAAGGAGCACATTAGTGGTGTTGGATGCTGGAGACTGTGGCCAGCACCGTGGCCACCGTTAGGCCAAGCAGCCCACCATGGGCACAGACGTCCCTGATGCTCCTGGGTAAAGGTCACGGCCTCAGCCCAGACCTATGTGCCCACCACCGTCTCAGCAGAGGAGGGCTCACTTAGGAGGCCCTTCTCCCCTACTGCTCCCTCCAAGTAGAAAATGGTATCAGTCTGACAGATGGGCTGACTCCAGACAATCCGAAGGAAGTGGGAGTCTGTGGACTCCATGAGTCATGGGTGACTGAGCCAGGCTGTTGAAGGCCATGGGGCCCTGAGGTCAAGGTCATGGTGAAGAGGCCTGTGGACAGGGGCTCTGGCTTTAATGTTACTTGCTGGCCAGATGCAAATGGACACTGAGTGGAAAATGCTGCTGTGTCCATGCATGAGAACGGGATGGCCCAGGCCCTCAGAGGGAGCCCTGGCAAGAGTGGTCCACAGGCATCCCTCTCCCCCTGCACAAAATGCGGAAACCCAGGGGAACCGGGAACTGACAAGAGACTTCTTCAGGGCAAGCAGCGAAGGAAACATTCCTGTGTAAGCAGAGTGCAAGAGGACACCAGGCCTATTTCCAGGCCTGATGCTTGGCATTTGTACAAAACTGGCTTCTGTATTAATACCTGCATGCTGGAGCCTAGAGGCCCCCTGATGTTTGCTGCCCCACTGCCCCACCATGTGCTGGAGCCCCCCTGCCCACATGGACTGTTATCTGGAGTGGCTTTGCTCTCAATGGATCCCTGGGACAGTGTGCACTGGTGAGTCCCACTTTGGAGGCACTGTGGTAATTGGTGTGCCACCTCACTGTGTCAGAATAACAGCAGGATTGATGTGGCCTCCTCCACTTTGCAATTGTGAAAACCAAGTCCCAGAGAATGAAAGGGGCCATCCAAGGTCACAAAGGGGCCTCACACAGGCCAGGACTACAGGCCCTGCTGTCAATAGGCTTTCATTTTTTTTCTTTTCTAAATACACATTTTTGGGATGCCTGAGGGCTCAGTCAGTTAAGTGACTGACTTTGGCTCAGGTCATAATCTCCCAGTTCGTGAGTTCAAGCCCTGCATCAGGCTCTGTGCTGACAGCTCAGAGCCTGGAGCCTGCTTGGGATTCTGTGTGTCCCTCCCCTGCTCATGCTGTGTGTGTGTGTGTGTGTGTGTGTGTGTGTGTGTGTCTCAAAAATAAATACTAAAATTTTTTAATAAAATAAATACACGTTTTTACTGAAGTATAGCTTACATACATAAAAGCTTTATAAACTGAAAACACATGTATACTTTGCACTCAGATCCAGAAATAAAAAGATCGCATGCACTTACAAACATCCATTGGCAGGCTTGCAGAATCTCAGCGGCTACACACCCTTGCTGATACTTGGTACTGTAAGTCTTTCCATTTTGAGTATTGGGTTTGCTGTGTGTAGGTACTATAGTATATAGTTGACCTGGAATGACAGGGGGATAGGGGCATCAATCCCCTACACAGTTGGAAATCCATGTGTACCTTCTAACTCCTCAGAAACTTAACTACTAATACCTGACAACTGACCAGAAGCTTTACTGATGACATAAACAGTTGAGTAACACATATTTTGTATGTTACATGAATCATGTACTGTGTTCTTACAGTAAAGTAAGCTAAAGAAGAAATATTACTAAGAAATCATAAGGAAGAGGAGATGCATTTAAAGTACTGTACTGTATTTATTGAAAAAAAAAAAAAAAAAAACCCATGCAGTTCAAACCCATGTTACTCAATGGTCACTTGTAGTTTTACTTTTTCTTTCCTGATGCATGACAAATGACAAGTTTACCTGTGATTAGATTTTCCTATATTCTCACATAAGCATTGAAGCTACAACTTTCCCTCTAGTTCCAGCCTTACCTGCATCTCTGTGCTGGGGTCTGCCTGGAATAAATGCAGAGGGTGGGCAGAGTCTGGGGCTTGATCTGACCAAAAAGTGCACATCTCTGGGCCCTCATTCCACCACCATAAGTGCAGGTGTCCATTCAGTGAGATTCCTGTCAGGAGGAGAATCTGCCAGGCCACCTTTCTCCTGGGAGCCCAGAGACCCCTCAGGTTTGCCACCATCAAGGGACACAATATAACCCCACTACTTGCTCTGTGGGCCCAATCTTGTTGTGACGACCATGGCTCCAGCCAGTCCTTGCTCCCAGATGGGTCAGAAAATACCACTAAGGAGAGTTGTTGAGGGGCTAGACCTGCTAGATGCATCCATCAGTCCACCCTTGGCTGCAAGTCACAGCCCAGCTCCCTGGCCTCTCAGGGTCCAGGTTAATTAGATCCAATTACAGGGGCACCTGGTGCACCAGAGCAGGTCATGCCAAATGGCTGGGTTGAGTGGGGTGACCATGGACCCCACTCATTCTCTGTCCTTTAGGAAGTGACCAAAGGGTGGCTGTGTTTTTGGTGGGCAGTGACTAAACTCCAGCCCAGAGCCCTTCAGCTGCTCTGCACTGAGTGGCCCGAGGCCAAGTAGGGGCCCCACACAGGCCTGGTGCCTACTCTGTCATTATAACTAAGGCTCCTCTTATATTCAGCTGACACTTCAGAGTGGGTTCCCTCCAGGCCAGCTTCTACTCTGGGAGTTTCTGTATGTTGTAGTTGCTTCTTAATAGGTCTATGAAGTAGTAAGTATTGTTTTTACAACCACTGCAGAGATGGGAAACTGAGGCATGGAGAGCATGAGGGACTGCTGGTTTTGAACTCTCTGGTCTGACCCTAGGCCCAGAGGCACCACTCTGCTGTGGAAGCCCAGATACTTATGGGGCTGCTTCTCTTTCAGTAACTCCCCCCACCCCTGCACTGGGCCCAGAGACTCCAAGAAGAAGCATCACAGCCACCAGAGAATGGGTTCACATCCTTGCAAATCAGGCTTCATTTATAACCCTTGTCAGGAGAATAGGGTGTGGGAAAGTAATGGAGCCTGACAGCTACCTTCCCGTTACACAGTCTCCATGTCTCCAGTTCCTGGCAAATGACAGGCTGGCACAGACAGTAATGATGAGAGTCTCCAAGAGGGTGACTGCATGCAGAAGGAGCAGCATGGAGGGTGGGGAGCATGTGCTCCAGCCAGAGGAGCACAGTACTCCCTGTGAGCCCCAGCTGTAGCCCAGAGGCCACGGGAGACACAGGAGCCACCCCCTTGTGCTCATTTCCCTTTGTGTTCAGCCCTGGGAGTGTGCCCAGCCTGAGGGGCTAATGAGGATCCAAAGGCCACTAGGCTCTGAGTTTGAGCTAATCCTGGGGCTGGTTTCCTAAGGGAAGGCCCAGCCATAAGTAAGCCTGTGAGGGTCCCCTGTTGCCCTGCTTCCTAAAGGTGCTATAGCCCCTTCCTCCCCTCTCCTCTGCCGTCCTCCTCTCTCTGTACATGCCCTATCTCTCTTTTTTTTGTAAATCATTTATTGTCAAGTTGGTTTCCATATAACACCCAGTGCTCATCCCACAAGTGCCCTCCTCCAAGCCCATCACCCCCCTTCCCCTCTCCCCCACTCCCATCAGCCCTCAGTTTGTTCTCAGCATTCAAGAGTCTCTCATAGTTTGCCTCCCACCCCCTCCCTCACTATTTTTCCCCTTCTTCTCCCCCATGGTCCTCTGTTAAGTTCCACCTAATCCACCTATACGTGCAAACATATGGTAGCTGTCCTTCTCTGCCTGACTTATTTCACTCAGCGTAACACCCTCGAGTTCCATCCATGTTGCTACAAATGGCAGATTTCATTCTTTCTCATTGCCATGTAGTGTTCCATTGTATAGATAAGCCACATCTTCTTGATCCATTCATCAGTTGATAGACACTTAGGCTCTTTCCGTGTTTTGGCTATTGTTGAGAGTGCTGCTATGAACATTGGGGTACATGTGCCCCTATGCATCAGCACTCCTGTATCCCTTGGGTAAATTCCCAGCAGTGCTATTGCTGGGTCATAGGGGAGTTCTATTGTTAATGTTTTGAGGGAACCTCCACTCTGTTTTCCAGAGGGGCTACACCAGGTTATATTCCCACCAACAGTGTAGGAGGGTGCCCATTTCTCCACATCCTTGCCAGCATCCATAGTCTCTGGATTTGTTCATCTTAGCCACTGTGACCTGCGTGAGGTGGTATCTCATTGTGGTTTTGATTTGTATTTCCCTGATGAGGAGGGATGCTGAGCATCGTTTCATGTGTCTGTTGGCCATTTGGATGTCCCCTTTGGAGAAGCGTCTGTTCATGTCTTCTGCCCATTTCTTCACTGCATTATTTGTTTTTTGGGTGTGGAGTTTGGTGAGTTCCTTATAGATTTTGGATACTAGCCCTTTATCTGATATGTCATTTGCAACTATCTTTTCCCATTCCATTGGCTACCTATTAGTTTTATGGATTGTTTCCTTTGCCATACAGAAGCTTTTTATTTTAATGAGGTCCAAACAGTTCATTTTTGCTCTTGATTCCCTTGCCTTTGGGGATGTGTCAAGTAGGAAATTGCTACAGGTGAGGTCAAGGAGGTTATTTCTTGCTTTCTCCTCTAGGGTTTTGATGGTTTCCTGTCTCACATTCAGGTCCTTTATCCATTTTGAGTTTATTTTTGTGTATGGTGTGAGAAAATGATCTAGTTTCATTCTTCTTGTACATGCCCTATCTTGTACAAAGTCCGCCTGCTGTCCTGAGCCTCCCTGACATTCACATCTCTCTGGGTACTTGTCTGAACTGGAATGACTTTGCTCTACTAGTCTACAAACTTGTCTCCAGGAACATCATACTACGGACACATTCCGCTGCTGTCAAAGATTCTTCACAAACATGACTCTTTGTGACAAAATGATATTCACTTCATGACTGTGTCAGCATGTTTCTATTGCTGCTAGGTACTCACCTGGCTTCCAGTGTTTCACTGCAATGAACCGAACCTCTTCCTGCACATAGGTTGCATGGGGACTCTAGTTACTGCCCTAGGATAGATTTCTAAAGTAGAACTCCTAGGCCAGAGAGCATGCCTATTTACTTCAAGGCTGTATGTGTGTGTGTGTTCATGCATATGTATTGCTCATGCATTGTGCATGCATGTGCTCATGCATGTGTGTGTGCATGTGTGCTCATGCATGTGTATGCATGTGTTCGTTTGCCTGTGACAATCCCAAACCTATGCAAAAGTTTTAAGTGCGGCGCAAGGATTTTTTCTGACTGCTCTAAAAATAAGCTGCTGACTGGAAGGCTCCCTCATCCCCAAATTTTTCCACAAACTAGGACATTGTGCTACATTAGGATGGCACAGCCATCAAAATCATACCGGGAAATGGACACGATGCTTTGTATAAATCCTGTTAAACTGCACTAACCTAATCCTCAGCTCCATCCAAGTTTTGCCATTTGTCCCCATGTTGCCATTAGAAAAAGAAAGTTCAGTGTAGAGCTGTGTGCTGGCTTCTTTACCTGCTTCCTTCTTAGTCAGGAGGAGCTCTTAGTGTCGTCTTGACTCTCAGGGTCTCGGTGCATTTAAAGAATATAGGTCAGTTATTTTGTGGGGCATCTGTCCATTTGGGTTTGTCTGATGTTTCTTCGTGATTAGATGCACCTCTAGCAGGAATGCTGTCCAAGGGACTGACCTCATCACACATCAGGTGACAACATGTCCCTTTATGGATGATGTTCCTTTCCATCACTTGATTACACCAGTGTCCACCAGTCTTCCCCACTTATTTCCTTTGCAGTTCATAAGAATTCTGGTCGAGCAGCACCTGTGTGGCTCAGTTGGCTGAGTGTTCAACTTTTGATTTCAGCTCAGGTCATGATTTCACGGTTAGTGAGCTTGAGCCCTGCACTTAAGCACTGAGTTAATGCAGTGGGCTCTGCACTGACAGTACAGAGTCTGCTTGGGATTCTCTCTCTCCCCCCCACCCCCCTCTGCTCCTCCCATGTGTGCTCTCTCTCTCTCTCTCAAAATAAATAAATAAACTTAAAAAAATAATTTTGAGAGGAGGAACTTTGAGTCTATTTAAATATTCCATTTCTCATGAAATTTTGAACTTATGTGTACATTTCTTTACAACAGTTTAATGTTTGGTTTCTAGCACATGCAATCTGTACCTAATTTTACTTATTTTGATGCTGCAATTGTCCTAGAGTTGGCAGGTGGGGCCCTCCACACTGGCTTCTGTGGTGTTTCATGTGTTTCTATCACTCTGAGGGCATTTCCTATCTTGCACAGTCTGATATTTCCTGCTCATTCTTCCCTGATCCAGCAATGAATGAGGTGTCAGCCCAAAAAGTCCTCGTTTCTTTTAGTGAAAAGGGTATTCAGGCCAATCCCTCAGGGTGGTGTGTGCAGAGCACCAGGCTGCCCCTACTTTCTCCCCCCACCCCCCCAGTGGACACTGCCTCACTGCCTCATCCAAGGAAGCTCTGAGCGATGCCCCACCATGCTGGCCATATTCCCACCTGACACCCCCTCATCCCGCCCTTGCCTCTGGGCTCATCCCCTGAAAAGAATGACCCTGAATTGTTTAGGAAGGGACTGAACAGTGAAAGGGAGGTAGAAAAAGAGGATCCATGTCCATGTCTTTCATTAATTGAGGCTGAGGAAAGTCTGTATCTTCCACCACTACCACCAGAAGAACTTGAAATGCCTCATTATCAACATTGCAATCAATCCTCTTAAAGTCAGTAACAATTTCCTATCCAAATCTGCTTTGATCAGTAATGATGCTAAACATTTTTCTGTGTTTACTATTCTCATTTTTGTGTTTGTCTCTCATGTCTTTTGCCTATTTTTCAGTGGATATGTAATCATTTCTAAGACATTCTTATATTCTAGGGGAGTAGGTCTATAAATTTTTTAGAACTACCTTCCTAAGTTTTCATCCTTATTTTTGTTGTCTTAAATTATAATTTCCATGTCAATTCAAATCTATTTTTTGTGTGCTGTCTTATACTTTTTTCTTTTTTTTATATACTTTTTTCTTAAAAATGGCATTTCTATCTTACAGTTGATAAACATTGTCCTGTTTTGTTTTGTCTTCTTGTTCTTTTGTGGTGTTATTTTGAAATAAAAAATGCCTAGAATTTATTATATTCTAAGGGGATATAATAGATCTAATTTTAATGTAAGTAATTTATTTCTTGGTCCCATATGATTGATTGAATAACCTTTCTTCATTGATTAATAATGATGATCTTATTAACATTTAGTAAATTATTACATGAACACATAAAAGTATTACACAAATTCTGATTCTTTCCAGAGTGATCTATGACTTTCCACCACTATAGCTGATGCTCTTGCAGGCGCACCACATTTAGCAGCTGATCACAGCTTCTTACTGTGGTTTGAGGTCTGGTAAATAATCCCTGTTCTGGATATTCTTCTCTCAAAATGCTTGTGGTTCTTCATGTTCACCTCTCCTCCAGATGAGCTTGAATTGCATTAGCAGGTTTAGACGGTCGAGATAAAAGTTTGTTTTGACTCCTACGAAATCTTTAAAACCCAGGAGAATTAATCCATCTGCTACTCAGTCTTTGCCTTCAGGTGATGCATGTCTCCTTCACTCTCTGGTTTAATAACCTCAGTGAGACTGTGAGCTTTTTCCATATTAAGCCACTGTCTTTCTGTGTAAGTTAATTCCTAGGTAGTTACTACTGAGATCAGGCCTCAGTTTGTCCCTATCACATTTTCCAAATTACTACTGACTTTCTATAGGAAACATGTGCATTTTACACATTTTGTTGCCGCTGTTCTTACTACGAAATACTACGCATTTCCTGCCTCCTCCCTGCGGCCCCCGGCTCTATGCCCCAGACAACTTTGCTCAGGTCTGCAGTGCCAGCCATGTGGCCAGCTCCCAATACATCTCGTGGGAGAGGTCCTGATGGGAAGGGCCCACCATTGTGGCCTCAGGGGAGAACTCCCCAGAAGATGTCCAGGCATCCCTGCCCTCTGAGGTGCCCAGAGGCAGCAGGGCTCCTCTGCCATCCACACACCCACACACCCACCCACAGTTCCTGGGCTCTTTGCTCATGGTCTGTGATTACTCACCCACGTTCCCAACTTCCTGTGCTGTGGGCAATTTTGTGTCTCTTTCTTCTTACTTCATTTGTTCTTTACATATTTTTTAATCTTCCAGAATCACTGTGAGAAGGAAGGGCAGGGAACAGCACTGAACACCACTCGCTCACGACCATCACTGCCTGCCGTCTCCTATGTGGGAGCCTTAGAAACCACGGAGACCCTCCCCACATGCACTTAAGGAGCCAATAAGCATTATTAAATGAAGGTCTAGCACAAATGCCTCCCGTCTTTTCACAAAGACCGTGCTCAGTGGCGGTCAGAGCAATGCCGCATGGCGGTCAGGATCATAGAGGCCCGGGCTCCCACAGATGGCCTGTGGTTTGGGACCACATGCCCCTCCTTGCACAGGAGGCAGGCTATGCAGAGACTTGGGCTCCGAGGTCCAAGGGCCCTTTGGGAGCTGTCATCCCTCCTACAACCCCCAGCGATCTGCATCTGGGTGGCTTCCTGAAAACCCATCTCGTGCTCAAGTGGATCTGGTCTCCAGCATTTGTTTCCTGAAGATGTGGATTACAGAATGGAGGGACCCTTGGCGAAATCTGCATTGTGTGTTTTTCTCCAAGGACATCTCCAAAGACATTTTAAAAATACATGTGGAAAAAATTCAGGTTTTCAAAAATAGTAAATGTTACAAAATAAACTGCACATTTCCTCTTCTCTGTATAAAGCAGAACACACATGGTTATTTTTAGCTCCTGGAGCTCCACTGAGAACGGGGTGATAGTATGTGCCAGTGTATACATAGAGAAGTCCTTTTTTTATCAGCTGCTCAAGCCCTGCAAGGGCACGTGCCTTCGTAAAGGACGTGTGTAAAGCAAAGCACTGTTCCTCCTTGTGTTGATGCAGGTCCCAGCGTGAACAGGAAGGAGATGGGTCGGTGCTGTGGACATAGATCATTTACTTAGCAGACAGTCCCCACTTCCTACCCAAAGGGCTCTAAGGCTGAGGATTTGGTGGGAGGGAAGCAAGATAGACAGGACCCTGCTCTGTAGGTACTCAGTTTGGTGTAGGGAGGAAAATCATTCTCCCAACCCTCTTGGGGTCTCGGGTCTTGGCCTGAGAATTAGCAGGAAAAGAGCACATGAGTTTATTTTACATATGTTTTTCATCATGTGGGAGCCCTCATGAGGAGAATGAAGACCCAGAAATAGTAAAACCAAGAGGTTTCGTGCTGGTGTGAACAGAAAGGAACTGTGGGAAAGGATCCAAAATACCTGGGCAGGAGTTGTTTCAATAAGGACTCTCCGGGCCTGGGCTCCGGTCCCCTTGACCAGACAACTTCCTTCCTCCTGGGGCAGGGACAGCATCTTCACCCTGGTCTGTGTCCTGCTCTCAGGAAGAAAGGGGGAGATAAGGACACTCTTCTTGTATCTGCTGTTTTCCAAGGGCCTTTTGCTCAATTGAGCTTATGCCAAAGGGGCATATCTTGGGGTGGTACCTTCTGCTGCCCTTTACTAGTGAACAAGTTGGAAGACGAGTGACAGTTTGCAACGTGTCACGTGCTGCCAGAACGCAACAGAAGGGAAGCCCTTCCAAACCTCTCCAGACAGATTCCAGGCATGGCTGGGGGTAGGGGCTGGAAAGGACGATTATTTTTCAAAGTCAGGACTCCTACGCAAATATAAAACAAACACACGGCACATATTTTGTTTAACTTGTGAGGGAACGTGTAAGATATTACAACCAGTTCAAGGCAGAGTTGAGACACATTTGTTATACAGGCAATCAGAAATGCTGAAATAAATCTACAAATAGATGTGCAAGATTGGTCAATATCAAAAGGGCAATTGCACTCCAATGGACAAAATGTATTTGCATTTCTATGGGCAATAATTATTTGTAGTATTATAAGTTTTCTACAGTTTAAAAGTTGTAAAATAGCTCAAAGACAATAAAAGGCACAGGACTGAATTGAATTGCAACACTGGAGGGAGAGCAACAATGATTTTTTTGTTTTTCTATCTTAATGTGTCACATTTTTTTCTAACAGGGCAAACATTGAGTTCTGTCTCAGCATGGCCAGGACTCTGCATGACGTGATGTGGTGTCTTTCAGAAAACTGAGCCAGAGACCGATGCACTGGGGGTGGGGTGAGGACTGCAATCCCAGGGAAGGAGTAAGGGGCAGGGGCAGGAGTGTCAGTGGGAAGAAAGGGGAATAAATACAAAGTGATGCCCTTCAGGGTTTTTTTTTTTGTTTTTGTTTTGTTTTGTTTTTTTGAGTTGGCCACAGATTATAAAGAAAACAGCAAGATGATGACTTGCGGAGTTATCTTCAGGGAGACCGCAGGGAACCACTGCCTCTCTAGACCTTCTGTAGGTGGAGAGCGAAGATAAGCAATCTCTTCAGGTTGGTCAAGACCCTTCCAAGCATCTACTAGCCTTTGCCCAAAGCAGGGGCTGGGACCACCAGGGAAGTTATCATGGCGGAGGCAGGCTTCTCGAACCATAAAGAGGTGTGCCTGCACACACTCTAGCTTGCCCCTGTGACATGGAGCAGATGGGGTGGAAGTGGTGGGGTGGATGCGGCCGATGAGGCAGGTAGCGGGGCTGGAAGTGATGAGGGAGCATGGGGGCAGGCTGAGGGCAAATACAGGCTGGCACTACCTCTCTCCCCCCGTGGAACTGTGATATTCCTCGGACACTCCTGGCTACCCGAGAACAAAAGAAAGGGGATTAAGTGCTTGCCATGGTGATGTGAGAAACTAAGGCAAATGAAAATTTAAATTTCTTTGCTGCCTATAGTCCATTGACATGTCCTTGAGACAGGCAGAATGACCTCCCTCGAGGAGTTCAGGTGCCTCAAGGATGACACTTTAATGGGGGCAAAAGAGAACCTTAGCTTAACATTATCCCAACTTTGAGGGTCCTTTATCTCAACTGCCCCAAGATATATGCTGGCAATCATACTCCAAACTTATGGCCCCTTGATATACATCTGAGGGGTCTCATGACTGAGGTTTTATTAAATAGTAATAAATGGTGTTTCCCTAGCAGCAGCTAGCCCCTCAAGGTCCTGGAAACCTTGTTTCCAAAATTCCATAGAGACTTATTCTATCCCTGACCCCCTCCCAACCTGAGGGTATAGAATGAGTTACCTGTCACAACCCCAGTGCAGCCCTTCCTGCCCACGGGTCCTGTTCCCTGTGCTTTAACAAAATCACCTTTCTGCACCAAAGATGTCTTCAAGAATTCTTTCTTGGCCATCGGCCCCGGACCCACAAACCCATCACCCCAAAACTTCATCAGGAGGGGTGAGGCAAGTAGGATGGATGGAGAAGATAGAGAGAATGGAATGGGTGGGCCAGATGGAAGGGCATTCCTGCAGGCAGTGGTCATTTATCTCGGTCACCATGTTCTACTTGTCTATTATCAATATCTGGGGAAAGCCTGAGCTTCTGTGGCATCTAAAGGAGAGAAAACACTCTCCGACCTGACTATCCCTGCCCAGGTTGCCAGAAGCCAAGAGCAAGGCACGTGTGGCCCAGGCAGCAGGGGAGATGGTGGGTGCTTGCTGGGCTTCTGCTGCTGGTCTAAGTCCTCACCCTGCTGGGATGTGAGGTCAGGGGATTCCGTTAGGAGCTCTCACTTACTCCAGGAGACAAGCACAGATGGCCCTCTGAATGCTGTGGTCTCTGGATCTAACTGCAGCAGATGCCGTCCGAGCTCTGCTGGCATCTCCTGCTATCCATCAATCATTTTTATGCACCTGAGCCCCCGTTCTCACTCCCACCATCCACATACTGCAAACTTGACAGAGGGCTGCCCTCTAGCCACAAGAACCTCCTTCCTCTGAGCTCCGGGAGGGCTGGAATTGCCGGGGGATTAAACCCTAAACTAGTGATTGACAGGTAGGAGTATGAACCCAAACACCCTTGTCTCTACACAGTCTAGACAGGGTCACCTGGGAACTGTAGCCTATAGTCTCCAGAGTTCCTCCATGAGATGGAGCCCAAGTCACTCCCCTCCATGTCCCCTTCCCCTCCTGTACTGGGTCTCCCAGGGAACACCCCTTTTGTGTCACTATCCAAAAAATCCTCAGGGAGCCTAGATGGCTCAGTCAGTTAAGTATCCGACTTTGGCTCAGGTCATGATCTCACTGTTTGTTCATGAGTTCGAGCCCCACGTCAGGCTCTGTGTTGACAGCTCAGAGCCTAGAACTGCTTCAGATTCTGTGTCTCCCTCTCTCTGCCCCTCCCCTGTTCATGCTTTGTCTCTGCCTCTCAAAAATAAACATTGAAAAAAAAATCCTCTTGTAGCCTGCTTCTGGAACCCCAGACTGAGACACACACCCACATGAACTTGCCAGTATCTGAATTCTCTTCCCCCAAAGCTGCCTGAGGGGTAACCAGAGTAAGTAGATGCTGGTAATAGAAAATTTGAGACAACCTAAGAGAAAAAAACTCTCATGCCATGAATCCATAAAAAGATGATGCCAAAAAACATGTTCTGTGGATCATGGAAAGGGATCCAGTTAGAAAAAAAGAAAGAAAAATTAGGTTGCAAAACAAAGTGCATAGCGTGATTCCATTTGTGGGGAGGGGAAGCATTTATATATGACTGTGTGGTCAAGACCTTAACCTTCCCAAGGAGAGACCTGGCCTTAATTCTGAGGAGGGATGGCAAAGCCCTGAAAGGCCTCTGTTGGGGCCCCTGGGCCACACTAGAAAGTCTGTGACTTTAGTGGAAATTCCTGTCACTCAGTATCAGCTCACCCTCTAGAGGGGCTGAAGACAGATCAGGCACACGAGCAGCAGATGATGGAGCCCCAGTAAAGACTCAGGACACTGAACCCTGGGGATGACACAGGGGTGCCAAGGAAGCCTGCCGCCCACAGACAGCTGGGAGCTCCATCTGGACTCTGCCCCATGTGCCTTCTCCTTGTGTTACGTTAGCCTGTAATAAACGACAGCCCTGAGCACGTGAGCTCTCAATGAGCTCTGAGAGTCCTACTGGGGCTCCTGCACTTGCAGAGGACATAATACTCTACATGGAAAACCCAAAGGCTTCACCAAAAAACTGCCAGAAATGATACATAAATTCAGCAAAGTCACAGGATATAAAATCGATGTACAGAAATCGGTTGCATTTCTATACACCAGTAATGAAACAACAGAAAGAAATATCAAAGAATCTATCCCATTTACAACTGCACCAAGAACTACAAAATTCCCAGGAATAAACCTAACCAAAGAGGTGAAAGATCCATATGCTGAAGTTATAGAAAGCTTATGAAAGAAATTGAAGAAGACACAAAGAAATTTAAAAAAAATTCCGTGCTCATGGATTAGAAGAAAAAATATTAAAATGTCGGTACTGCCCAAAGCACTCTACACATTCAAGGTAATCCCTATCAAAAAAACACCAGCATTCTTTGTAGAGCTAAAACAAACAATCCCAAAATTTGTATGAAACCACAAAAGACCCTGGATAACCAAAGTAATGTTGAAAAAGAAAACCAAAGTGGGAGGCATCACAGTCTGGACTTTAGCCTCTAGTAAAAAGCTGTAATCATCAAGACAGTATGGTATTGGCACAAAAACAGACACTTAGACCAATGGAATAGAATAGAGAACCCGGAACTGGACCCACAAATGTATGGCCAGTTAACCTTTGACAAAGAAGGAAAGAGCATCCAATGGAAAAAAGACAGTCTCTTTAGCAAATGGTGCTGGGAAAATTGGACAGCAACATGCAGAAGAATGA
Source organism: Hyaena hyaena (assembly GCF_003009895.1). Classification (NCBI taxonomy): domain Eukaryota; kingdom Metazoa; phylum Chordata; class Mammalia; order Carnivora; family Hyaenidae; genus Hyaena; species Hyaena hyaena. The sequence goes on from NW_024080652.1 coordinate 121,740, forward strand.
GGGGTGCCTGGGTGGCTCAGTCAGTTAAGCATCCAACTTTAGCTAAAGTCATGATCTTACAGATCCTGAGTTCGAGCCCTGTGTCGGGCTCTGTGCTGACAGCTCAGAGCCTGGAGTCTGCTTCGGAATTCTGGATCTTCCTCTCTCTCTGCCCCTCCCCTGCTTGCACTCTGTCTCTCAAAAATAAATAAACATTAAAATACACAAATTAAAAAAGGTGCAGAAAAATGAAACTGGGCCACTTTCTTATACTATACACGAAAATAAATTCAAAATGGATAAAAGACCTAAACGTGAGACAGGAAACCAACAAAATCCTAGAGGAGAAAACAGGCAACAACCTCTTTGACCTCGTCGGCCACAGCAACTTCTTACTCAACACATTTCTGAAGGCAGGGAAATAAAAGCAAAAATGAACTATTGGGACCTCATCAAGAAAAAGAGCTTCTGTAGAGCAAATGAAACAATCAACAAAACTAAAAGATAACCAAAGGAATGGGAGAAGATATCTGCAAATGATATGTCAGATAAAAGGCTAGTGTCCAAAATCGATAAAGAACTTACCAAACTCAACACCTGAAAAACAAATAATCCAGTGAAGAAATGGGCAGAAGACATAATAGACACTTTTCCAAAGATGACTTCCAGATGGTGAATAGACACATGAAAAGATGCTCAACATCACTCATCATTAGGGAAACACAAATCAAAACCACACGGAGATACAACCTCACACAAGTAAAAGTGGCTAAAATTAACAAGTCAGGAACAACAGATGTTGGCAAGGATGTGGAAAAAGGGGAACTCTCTTGCACTGTTGGTAGGAATGCAAACTGGTCCAGCCACTCTAGGAAACAATATGGAGGCTCCTCAAAAAATTAAAAATAGAACTACTCTATGACCCAGCAATTGCACTACTAGGTATTTTTCAAAGGATACAGGAGTGCTGATTCATAGGGGCACATGTACCCCAATGTTTATAACAGCACTATGAACAATAGCCAAAATATGGAAAGAGCCCAAATGTCCATCGATGGATGAATGGATAAAGAAGATGTGAGATACACACACACACACACACACACACACACACACACACACACACACATACAATGAAATTCTACTTGGCAATGAAAAAGAATGAAATCTTGCCATTTGCAACAACGTGGATGGAACCAGAGGGTATTATGCTAAGTGAAATAAGTCAGTCAGAAAAAGACAGATATTTATGTTTTTACTCATATGTGGAATTCGAGAAACTTAACAGAGGACCATGGGGGAAGGGAAGGAAAAAAATAGTTACAGAGAGGGAGGGAGACAAACCATAAGAAACTCTTAAATACAGAGAACAAACTGAGGGTTGATGGGGGTGCAGGGAAGAGGGGAAAATGGAGAGGGGAAAATGGAGATGGGCATTGAGGAGGGCACTTGTTGTGATAAGCACTGGATGTTGTTTGTAAGTGATGAATCAGGGAAACCTACTCCCAAAGCCAAGGGCCCACTGTATACATTGTATGTTAGTTAACTTGACAAAGGCATTTTTTTAAAAAGGCCTTTTTAAAGGCATTTTCTTTTCCTAAAAGTCTTTTCTTCTGTTACTTTCACAATGAAAGAATAAATGTATTTTAAATAAAATAAAATCTAATAATTTTCATCATTATCAGGGGTAGGGGTAGGATCCTGTATGAAAGGAAAATACCATCCACCTTAGACTAAGAACTTTTCCAGTCAGAGATTTAAGTGAGGTTGAGGGCACATAAATGCCCTGAAGAGTTGCCTAAAGTACAGGAACTGTTCCATCTTTTATATTTCTAAGCAGAGGACAGAAACCCACCCCCAACCCTCCTTTCACAATGGGTGACTGGTGCCCAGGACCCAGGAAGGGGGCCTGCGTGGCTGCGGCTCTCTAACAGGACACCCAGAACCATGATAGGGCTCGTGGAAGGCTACCCAGGTGGGCTTCTGTGCTGGGCAGAGGGATGCCACTGTTAGCAGTGATGAAGACATGCTGAATATAAATGTGAAAATGTTACTAAACATGGTTTCTCTGAAGAGACAATTTCACTCTGCACCTGCTGTAATCGGGACATGTGGCCTCTGACTGCAGGAATGATCACAGAAGCAAATGGGCCCCGTGAGGCCCCCTCCCTCCCCTCTGCATCTGCCTCAGGCTTCACTCTCATCCTTCCCCCCAAAACAAGCCCCTGGCCCCCTGGAAGGCTGCAGAGACCCACTACCAGGATGACAGGGATAGTGTTGACCTCTAGACACAGTCCATGCCTTCTCTACAGGCCCAGGTGTGATGCATGGGGTGAAGCCCATTTGCCAGTGAGGCAGTGAGGCCAGGGGCACATGGCTGCAGCTCTGAAGGCTGTGGGGCCCTCCAGTATCTGGGATCCTGATGCATCTCTGGTGGGGACACTGCACTACACTTGGGTCCACAGTGGCCCGGGTTGACTCATGCTTACAGGGAGCAGAGGATGGAGCCCAGGCTCATGTTCTGGGTGGCTTAAGGCAATGCTCTCCCATGGGTTGCTTCCCATCCTGCGTCTCCCAGAGAGGGGACGTGTAGCCACGGAGATTCTGCCCACTCCAGAGTTTAGACACTACTGGGGGTCCTGAGAGATCTGATTGCAGCTGTGTGGCTGAGGTGCAGGGTCCCATGGCCTGACTCTGGCCACACCCAGACAAGCCTAACTGCTGTGGGCAGAGCTTGAGCTTCGTACCAAAGAAATGGGTCCCTCCAGAGGGAGGAGGAATGTGTGTGGTAGGGTTGTGGTTTTGCCTTAGCATTCCTGAGTCTAGACATGGGATAAGAACTTGGGATGATTCTCGGTGTGGGGAAGGAGGGCAGGACGTGTGGTATGAGCACAGTGGGTGCAGGGACGGGAGAGTCTGTGCAGCAATGCACCGGGGACTTTGGGGACCCTCTCAGCCATCACTGCCGCCAAGAAGGCCGAGAAGCCACACTCATGCACGGTTTCTCAATCCTCACTCAGTGGAAGCCTTTTACACTGGAAGAAACTGAAGGAAGCCATTTGCAGCTTGGCAGCCTCACGTCAGTGAGGACAACCCTGGGCCCAGGGGCACATCCCCACTGGGCAGGACCACTGGCTACCAGCATCCTGGTGGCCTAAGTCCTGTACCTGGTCCAGTTTCTTTCCCCATACACTTCAGGGACCCCATCTTCTCCAGGATAAACACCCCAATCAGAGGGCAGGGCAACAGCAGGCAGAGTGGTCTGCCATGTACCCGCAGAAAATGCCATGAACCAACGTGCAGTTTTACATGTGGTTTATACAACCCTGAGTGTCAAAAGGCCCCACAGTGATTGTTTCTTCACCTAGATGCCCTGACCTAGGATACAAGAGGTCATTTGATTTCTTTCCAAAACATCCTAGGTGCACACTAGGGTACTCTTCCATGTAATTTGATGTCAAGGTTCCCCCTACACCCCATTTTTGTTGATTTGTGGTGTACTCTTAGAGAATTTCCTCCTTAAGCTCCTGGAGGGACCTGGGGCTCCCTGGGGTGCTGGAGTCACATCCATAGCCCACTGGTGTCTACTGTCCAAGCAGGCCTGCAGATCCAGGGCGACAAGGGGAGAAGTTGGTACTCCCTTTCCTCATGAGGGCAGGGCTGTGACTGAATCAAAGGGACACCAGCACCTCAGCCTTCGACAGAAGAGCAGACTCTCACGTCCCAGCACCCACACTCCCAAAGCACAGCTCTCACGTGGGACTGGTCCCTGGTTGGCCTGACCCAGTTCAACATGATCCTTCAAACAACCACAGAAAAGCAAACAAGGCCCAGGATGAAATAAAACTGAAGTGGGAAAACAACTGAAGACGTTAACAACTACCCACTACACAAAGCTGGCTTGCACCTTGTAAGCTTCCTGTTCATGACATCGTGCCGCACCAGCCATCGGGCACCAGGTTCTCTCCTCAAGCCTCTCCCTGAGTGAACAGAAACCATTCCCAGCCTGTTTCTCCATATATGTGCCCCGTCCCTAAATACAGATGCAAGAGGCTGAGGACTAAGCCTGTCTTACCCTGGGGCCACCAGGTAGAGCCAGACACTGTGTGCCACCAAGGGGGTGCTTTGTCCACCAGGCCTGGTGCCCAAAGGGGCACACCTGCCTGGAGGGGGCACTCCATCTCCCCAGCGGACGCCTTCTTCCATCTGTACAAAGAGTCTGGATGAGCTGGAGGTGGTCTCCTCACGCACACAGAACCCACCCTAGGCACCACTCCCCATGTGTGTAGATCCCCATCACCGTCACATGGGGGTGAGGTCGCTCCTGGGAGCTGCCCTTCACTTCCTCGCCATGACCAGCACCCCCCATCATCATTTCTCACCCATGAACCTCACACACAAGTTAAGATGCAGGCCCTCCAAACAGTACCTAACAGATGACTCTCCGAGTTTTCACTCTCAGGGATAACCTGCCCACACAATCTGAGCATGTTTCTAGTACAAGACAACCAGGTGACTCCAACAGGCTGAAATAAAATCCAAACACAGTGGGCACGTGAGCAAGTGTGGCCAACTAGGTAAGTGCTGGAATTTCCCAAACCTTTTAAAAATATTCAAAAAAATACTTGAGGCATCCCACTGTCAACCTCTTCACATCCCTAAGAGGTACTGGAATTCATATCTGGGAACCACTACTTTAAGATAATGGATAAAAGCTGAAACCTCTGGGGGCCCTGGGTGGCTCAATGAGTCAGGTGTCTGATTCTCAGTTTTGGCTCAGGTCGTGATCTCATGGTTTCGTGAGTTTGAGCCCTGCATCAGGCTTTATGCTGGTGGTGTGGAGCCTGCTTGGGATTTTCTCTCTCGAGCTCTCTCTCTCTGTCCCCTCCCACTCATGCTCTCTCTGTCTCTCTCAAAAATAAGCTTAAAAAAATTTTTTAAGTAGAAACCTGAGTTTAAACATATTCTTTTCAAGGTTTATGAAAATTTTCACATATACATAAAAGATATTTATGTATGTGTGAAACATACAGGGATGTGTGGCTGGTTCAGTAGATTAAGCATCTCATTCTTTTTTTTCAGCTCAGATCACGGTCTCACGGTTAATGTAATTAAAACCTATGACAGACTCTGTCCTGCTGGCCCAGAGTCTGCTTGGAATTCTCTCTCTCTCCATTGCTCTCTGCCCCTCCACTGCTCATACTCTCTCTCAATCAATCAGTCAACATTAAAAAAACAAAACAAAACAAAAAAACCCAACTTATAATGTACACGCATATATGGCTATTCCATTACTATTACTAATTATTATTACTAATGGTATTATTATTAATACCATTACTACATTGCCACTTTGGTTCATCATGTAATTATATTTTTTCATCCCTCTATGCATCTATCATCTCTCTTTTTTTGGATAAACTTCGAAGTTGCTGAGATCAGGGAATTTCCTTATAACCTTTCAGGATGCATAGAATTAATTAGAATTCAATAGCTACATACAGTTGAAAAGTTTCCTTTGAGGTAAAATTCACACACAGTGAAATGCACAAACCTTCAGTGCACCAGAATCCAGGGTTTTGACAAATGCTAACACCTGAAACCACATCTCGCCACCACCTGACACTCTGGACAAGGTCTCCACTCACAGCCCCGAGGCAGCCACTCTCCTGAATTTTCCTCACCATATTTTTTTGTCAGACTTACATAACTGGAATCATTCGGTATGTACTCTTTTAAGCCAGCAGTGTGCGGCTCAGTAGCTCATGTCCTTTTATTGCTGAATAACACTCCACTGTATGGATTTAACACAGTTTAGCCATTCTCTAAATGGTCACAGGGACTATCTTCAAGTCTGATTATTATAAGCAAAGTTGTAGACATTTTTATAACAAGTCTTTTTCAGACATGGGTAAATACCATTTCATTTCTCATGGGTAAATATTTAAGAGTAAAATTACTGCTTCATAGGGTAAGTATATATTTAATTCTCTAAGAAATTGCCAGAACTTTTCCCAGAGTAGCTGCACCATTTTACGCTCCATATCCCTATCCGTGCTTGTTGTCGTCAGCCATTCTGGTTGGTGTATAGTGGCATCTTATTATAGTAAGCGCAATTTACATTGTAGTTAAGTCCAATTTATCAATAAGAAACACAAGTTGGTAGCTTAAGATGCTACATGTAAACTCGCCATGACACAGCTGTTTAACTTGCAGGTATTTGCCCAAGGGAAATGAACACTGAACATGTGTGTCCACAACAAAGGCCTGAACGCAGGTGTTCACAATAGCCCAAACCCAACGCTCATCAAGAAATGAATGGCTAGAAACCTGCATGACAGCTCTCAGCAATACAAAGGGACCAGCTACTGCTTCACGCAGTGTCAGCTGATAGCAAAGACCACCAACCAGTACATGCTGTATGATTCTGATTACACGACATTATGGAAGAGAGGCCAGACACTTGGTTCTGGGACGTGTTGAAAGCATAAGCTGTACTATGGTTGTATTATTAACCTAGCCTCATGTTCTGTTCTTTTCCTGTGTTTCCCTGAGTCCTGTGCATGACTCATCATTAACTTTGCCCTTTTCACTCTATCCCTTGTTTGCAGATTGATTATAGAATCTGATGGAAAACAGATGATAACATTTTTCTTAAAACTATCTGATGTACCAGGCACGTCCCAGATGGCGCCTCACTGTCCAGAAGAATGCATACCTCCAGTGGTTTCAAGACTACCCTCAACTTTCAAGAAGCCCAGAAACTTCCCTTCACATACTCACACTCCGAACCAATCACATATAAAATGCCCCTAGATTCAACAAGGCAAGGAAGCTTGGGAATGACCCCTGCCTCCTTGTTGGGCTGCTCTTCTGATAATCAAGCTTTCAGCGCTTCAGAACCTGTGTCAACCAGTCATTGGCTTACCACTCATCAGGGGCCTCAACAAAATGACCAATCTCTACAGGGACAGAAAGAGGATGGAGCACCTGGGTGGCTTAGTCGGTTAAGCGTCCGACTTTGGCTCAGGCCATGATCTCACAGTTGGTGGGTTCAAGCCCCACATCGGGCTCTGTGCTGACAGCCCAGAGCCTGGAGCCTGCTTCAGATTCTGTGTCTCCCTTTTTCTGTTTCTTCTTGCTCATGCTGTCTCTCTGTCTCTCAAAAATAAATAAACATGGAAGGAAGGAAGGAAGGAAGGAAGGAAGGAAGGAAGGAAGGAAGGAAGGAAGGAAGAGAGAGAGAGAGAGAGAGAGAGAGAAAGAAAGAAAGAAAGAAAGAAAGAAAGAAAGAAAGAAAGAAAGAAGAAGGAAAGAAGGAAAAAAGGAAGGAAAGAAGAAGGAAAGAAAGAAGGATCAGAGGTGCCTGGGACTGGGTCATGGTTACACAGATGCTCACATTTGCCGAATTTCGTTAAAATGTACATTCAAAGGGGCTGCGTTTTATTTTATGTAATGGATACCTCTAAGAGTTGATTTTTAAAGTTTTTTTTTTAACTTTTTAAATGTTTTATTTATTTCTAGGAGAGAGAGAGAGAGACAGCGTGAGCAGGGGAGGGTCAGAGAGAGAGGGAGTCACAGACTGAAACAGGCTCCAGGCTCTGAGCTGGCAGTCAGCACAGAGCCCGATGTGGGGCTCGAACCCATGAACCGCGAGATCATGACCTAAGCGAAAGTCGGACGCTTAACCGACTAAGCCACCCAGGCGCCCCTAAGAGTTGATTTTTAAAATGAAGTAAATACTGCTCCTGGCTCAATACACCTTCATGAGGTAATTCCTCTCCTCTGTGGCAGCAACACCAACCGCCTCACACCTTCACCTTGTGTCTATAGTCCTGGAGCACTATCTCCACAACATCAACACCCTCTCCATTCTCTCTAGTTGCCTGCTTTGCTGCAACAAGACAGAAACTTCAGAAAACAGTACATTCATTCATTCATTCATTAAGCTGGTCAGGCAACAAGTATTGCTAGCTCCAAGCCCTGTATTATGAGATGCTGGAAGTATAAACGAGATACGACGTCCATGCTATGTTTTAGAAGAGGTAAGGAGACACAAAGTGAAATAAGTACAGAACTGGTATCAGTAATTGGTTATGCAAGTGCCACGTTCTGGAGCACAGTATGCTCACAAAAAAGGGATCCACGTCTTCTCCCCTGTCGGGAAAGGCTACAAAGAGATGATATCTCCAAAAACAAAGTACAGGTGGAAGAATAAGGGAGCATACAAAAGGGCATCAGACAGATGATAAATTAAAGAGATGGGAAAATGGATGAAATAGCATGGCAACTAGTGGGAGCACAGCAGTTCAGTAAGCCTGGAATATATGGAGCAGGGCAGAGGCTTGTTACAAATAGATAAGGGAGAGAGTGGGGGAGGAGGGAAGGCAGGCAAAGCCAGTCAATCAGGTAGGAGCTCAGGCTAGAGAAAAAAGAAAAATATATTAAGGTACAGATATTTACACAAACACTCTGTATATACATACATACATGTGACTTTGTTCACAGGTGTTGTCTCTGATAATACTGACTTCCATTACCTAATTCTTTTTATAGACATTATGGTAATAAAAAGTACAATTTTATTACTTTAAAACCAGTCGTTCACATATTTGAACATGTTTATCTGCCACTACCTGACAAATCCAATTATTCCTGAAGAGACAAAAATGGAGAAGGAAAGTGATAAAAAAAAAAAAATCGGATTTATCTAGAATACCAACTCCACTGGGGGTGGGGGAGAGGATAATCAGAACTGCCAAGGGGCTACACAAGATTTGTAAAGGTTCATGGTTTAATAACACATAGATATAACTATAAAACAATAAATTACTATTTAAAACCCTAATCTATGCTCATGATTGAAAAATAGAAAATACCGAGTCCTTCATTTCCATTTAGGACTTTTTCTCAACCAAGATGCTTTTTGGGAATGCTAATTAAAATCACATTCTATTAGAGTACACACAGTAACATCAAAGGCCCACAGACGAATGTGAGGAGGAATGCTGATTTCCCTTTCTGTAAACACAAAGAGGGCTGAGGAGGGTCCGACAGCACGTCTGCACTACAGGAACTCGGGCACGCCGCTCTGCTCCCGACTCCTCCTCGCCCCAGAAAGCTCGGTTTCCTGCGCGTGGATGTGGACAAAGCAGCCAGAGGGGCGCGGATGCAGACCAGAGCGCTTTCGCCGCTGGGGGTGAGGACAGAGCGGCGACCGCCAGACAGCGGGGCTCTCCCGAGGACACCGAGGGGCACCACGCCGCCCGGGAAGGGGGTCGTAGCTAGCGACTGGAGCTGCCACGTTCACGGGGGCGGGGAGGGGACGAGGGGGGCGGTGACAGGAGAGGAAGGGAACAGGACGGGCGGGACGGGGGGGGAGGGGCACCTTCTCGTGGGGTGACAAGGCGGGGGACGCCGGTGGGGGCCCGGGGCTTCCCGTCGCCTCCCGATGGAGTCACAAGCCGGCGCGCACCTTGGGCGCACAGCGCGTCACCCTGAGACTGGCTGACTGGCACCCGGGCCCAAGTCGGGCCGAGCCGCGCTGCGTCGAAGGCGGGACCGGCTCCCGACACACGCTCCTGCCCCGCGTCGGCAGCGCGCAACAGGCACCAATAAACACCTGCGGAAGGGGGAGACGCGGACGAAATGGGCAACACACGCTGAGACAGACGGCCAGGCTTCCCCTCGGCCCGTCTTGGCCTCCAGTCGGCGCCTGCGCAGGGGCTTCCGCCAGAGTGCGCCTGAGCCGGCCTGAGCTACACTACGCGCCTGCGCAAGGCCAGTTGCCTGCCGCGTCTGCGCAGTGGAATCTTTATTCCCTTTTTTCCTCAAGCACATTCAAGTTTCTCGCTGACCAGTTACACGTCACCTACCCAGTTTGGAGGCACACGCAGTATCTGGGTTTTCTGCCTGCAATGGGCCCACCCTTTGGCTCCCCTGACCACCATCTTGACCCGGTCCCCCCGGCCCGCTCCCTGTCTCGGCTCGAGAGCGCAGGATCTGCCTTTCACCCTCCGTTTCCTAACGTCTCCTGGAGCCATGTTGTGTGGCTCTGCGCGTGCGCGGGGCCCCTCACCCCCCCCCCCGCCCCCTTCAGCCTTCTGGGTTGGCGGTGTCGTATCGCACTCTGTTCTGCACGTGCGCAGAGCCTCTCTTTCCCTCAGCCATCTATACAAGGGTGTCGTGCTGCGCCCTGCTAGACTCTACGTGTGCGCAGAGCCTCTCCTTCCCTCAGCCGTCTATACAAGGGTGTCGTGCTGCGCCCTGCTAGACTCTACGTGTGCGCTGAGCCACTCCACGCGGGCAGCTCTTGTGGTGGAGTGGTGCGGCGCTGAGCCACTCGGATCTGCACGTGCACGAGAACCGATCGGGGTGTGGGGGGTGTCTTTGTGTCCGAGTTTGCGCATTTAAGTGAGAGTCACCACCTGCCCGGACACCTAGTTCTTCGAGTTTGTCATTTTTAGTGTAAGCTCTCTGTAATAAGGAAGTCGTTAGAATTACATTTTCTTAAACACTAATGATCTTTTTTTAACATACTTAAGAACCGTCACACTTTATTTGAATAGTTTATTGTCAAGTTGGTTTCCATATAACACCCAGTGCTCATCCCCACAAGTGCCCTCCTCTCATGCCCATCACTCCCCTTCCGCTCTCCCCCACCCCCATCAGCCCTCAGTTTGTTCTCAGCATTCAAGAGTCTCTCATGGTTTGCCTCCCTCCCTCTCCCCAACTATTTTTCCCCTTCTTCTCCCCCATGGCCCCCATTAAGTTCTTCCTAATCCACCTATACATACAAACATATGGTATCTGTCCTTCTCTGCCTGACTTATTTCGCTCAGAATAACACCCTCGAGTCCCATCCATGTTGCTACACGTGGCCAGATTTCATTCTTTCTCATTGCCATGTAGTATTCCATCGTATAGATAAACCACATCTTGATCCATTTGTCAGTTGATGAACACTTAGGTTCTTTCCATGTTTTGGCTATTGTTGAGAGTGCTGCTATGAACATTGGGGTACATGTGTCCCTATGCACCAGCACTCCTGTATCCCTTGGGTAAATTCCCAACAGTGCTATTGTTGGGTCATAGGGGAGTTATATTGTTGATTTTTTGAGGAACTTCCACACTGTTTTCCAGAGGGGCTGCGCCAGTTTACATTCCCACCAACAGTGTAGGAGGGTGCCCGTTTCCCCACATCCTCGCCAGCATCTATAGTCTCCTCAACCGCAGCAATTTCTTACTTGACACCTCCCCAAAGGCAAGGGAGTCAAGAGAAAAAATGAACTATTGGGACTTCATCAAGATAAAGAGCTTCTGCATGGCAAAGGAAACAATCCATAAAACTAACAGGCAACCCACAGAATGGGAAAAGATAGTTGCAAATGACATATCAGATAAAGGGCTAGTATCCAAAATCTGTAAGGAACTCACCAAACTCCACACTCAAAAATCAAATAATCCAGTGAAGAAATGGGCAGAATATATGAACAGACACTCCTCCAAAGAGGACGTCCCAGTGGCCAACAGACACATGAAACGATGCTCAACATCCCTCCTCATCAGGGAAATAGAAATCAAAACCACACTGAGATACCACCTTACACCCGTCAGAGTGGCTAAAAGGAACGGTCACACTTTAATGCTCTCATGGTACCACTGATCATCTTGGACTCATTTGGGTTCTAGAGGCCCGAGGCCAGTGAAGGTCCTCGCTACCTTTGTGGGGGAGGTCGCTACTCCGCAAGGTTCTCAGCTGCCAGGAGCCTAGTTTGGACTCTGTGAGGAGTGTGAGGTCAGACCAGGGGGTACTTTGGAGGAATGAATCTGGAAAGCGGGCGGAGGCCCCCTCAGAGCTGGTTCACTGACAAGTTCAGCACCAGAAGCACTGGAACATTTCTACTTTTAGATGGAGAAACCTGCCTGAAGGGTAGGGGATGCCGCAGGAATCACCGCCTTTGCTCCAACCATAGAGGGCAGCCAGACTTCCTTTGATGGCCGTCATGAATGTGTGGTGCTTCACAGCCCAAAAAGTCAGCGGGAGAGGCTGGGTCAGAAAAGCCAGAGAACATGGCCCAGTGAGCAGTACAGAGGCGCCAGTGTCATTCTGGGGGATGCTAAGTAAACCTGCAGGATAATGGAGAAAGAAGGTACACACACCATGGCCAAATAGGCTCTGTGCAATCTGGGGCTGAGGGCGTCAAAGTGATGCTTCCTTTATCCGTAATGTGGGAGATGGGCTGAGTGGGGTTGAAGAGACTTCTGTTAGGAGTTTGCCCACCGTGATGGTGTCGGGGAGCTCCCTCACATTCCATGCCCCCCTGAAAGGCCCAAGCTTATTACCACTGTGTTTCTTGAGACCTGGAGGGCTGTGGCTCTCAGGTGCATGGGGATGGGGAAGGGAGTGGGAGGTATTTCTTGTCCTAATCACTGTATATGCAGGAGAGATGTATTCATAAAAGACAGTGAAAACAAAGGTCAGAATCATGGCCATCCTGCATGTGAAATGAAAATGAACAGTCTAGGCTCAGGCTGAAATGGAGGCTGAGAGAGAAGGCCTTCAGGAGAAAGGTGAGGGACCTGGCACCCCCAGGGTGGAGGGGAGGTGAGGGGGACTTGAACCTGGCAGATTGTAGGGGCCAAGCAGCCAAAGCAAGGTCCTCCGGGGCAAATTTGAATGTGTCTTGCATTACAGGTGAGAGCAATGTTAGACCTAGATAGATATGCATCAGTCCCAGAATGTCTCCTGGGATTTCTATTATAATTTGGTTTTAGAGTAGATATCTGCTTGATCTGTCTCTTTCTCTTAAAAATGGAATACAACATGACGATTCTGGCTATTTCAGTTCTGGTTCATCAAGATTTTAGTGCACTAAGATTTTATTAGCTAATTAGAATTAATTATAATTCTGGGATACTTAACAATGCCATTATACAATTTTCACTGCTGCAAATGGAGAATGAAATCAAGTGCATGTGACACCAACAGGATCTGTTTATCATTAACAACTTTAATGGAGTTCAGTGAAGTAGCCCTGGGCGGGAAGACCCAGTCAATTGAACTGCCTTCACAGCCCTTCCAGAAGCCCCTAACTTAATTCTGGGGGGCTGAATGCGTTTCAGAGATCAAGGGAATAATGAAGGACACAGATGAGAGAGCTCACAGAATCCTTTGATACGATCTTTTTCAAGACCCATCAGCAACAATGTCTAACCGGACGGCTTGGCCCTGAGTTCCCTCACGATCAATACACCATTTATCTTGGTTTATCTGAATTATTTGTGCAGAAAATTTGTTTGGCCTACCTGGGAAGACTGGTTTATGTGCACATTTCTTTTTAGACTGTAGTCATAGACTATTTTCTATTTTTGAGTAATTCCTGGGAATAATGCACAAGAGGTATTAGAAATGACCATCACCTGGATGCAGGTCCCAGTGTCTCCTCCAATGTGCTCTGCTAAATGAGGTGAGAGTAGAAACTGCTATATTTTTAGATGAAATTTCTTTGGGAAATAGTTTCTATTTTATCAATAATCCTCTGGCTAATTTTTTAAACCAGTATTTCCAACGCTACCGAAAAGCTTTAGGATAAATGGATTGTAATAGAGAAAAGCTGCTCTGGAGGGCTGCATTACAAGTGGGCCTTGGGAAATAAGGGAACAGAGAAGATGCCAGCAAAGGATGGGCAGCCCCCCGAGCCAAGAGAGAGCATCTGAAGACGAGGCAGGAGTAAACGCATCTGCGGCAGGGCCACGCCAGTCGGTGCCTCCCACAAGGAGAACTGCATCGTGCCAGCTGTACCTGCATGTCTGGGACCAGTCCTCTGTTCTGTCCATATCTGGCAATGTGAGGAGTCCGGTGCCCTGCTGGTCCCTCTGCCTCTCCCAGCTCCTATCAGATGGTTATTTTTATATTGCGAAGCTGGGAAGATATCTCTTTTGTCCCATAACCATAGTTAAGTCTCCCTCGGTCTCAGGTGCCTATGTGGCAGTGTGTGGGCCAGTCCCTCCCTGCTGGCGCACAAGCACGAGCCTGAGCCAGTGGGAACGAAACCTTGCCAGCACTAAGGCCAAATCCTTTTTCCATATGTGCCATTTTTTCTGTAAAATCATGCCACATTTAAGTTTCTTTATGTTTATACTAATAGCTTTACTTCGTAAAACTTATAATTGATGTTCTTTCTGGTACAAGAGATTAAATAAGACTCCTTCTCAGCAGTCTCTAGGAGACCGGCCCTCTGCTGTGATGCCATCCCTTCTCTCACCATCCAGAATCTTCAGGACGCTGCGCCATCCCTTCCCTGAGCCGTCCCCTCCCTCCCACAGCCAGCATCTCCTGGTCTGGGACCTGCTCTTCTCCACATCTGTGCTCACAAGGGAGCTGAGAGGTGCCTACAGCAGGAGCTGAAAAGCGCCAACCAGGCTTCCTGCTTGCAGCTCAATGGTCTGGTCTTTGTGCAGAAATCTAGGAGAATACAGATTCATGGGCACTCCTGAGGTGGCCGAAGGCTGGCCCCGGGGGCACGTAACCAGTCCCTGCCCAGAACACAGTGTGGATGGCGAGTGTCACCTCTGCAAATGCCAAGACCAGGCTAGACTGGCCCTCCCTGAGCCCAGAGATGGAGGACCTTGAAGGTCTCAGGATGCAGGAGGATGTGCCTGGGCTGCTTCTCAATGGAGCCCTGCCCCATTACACAGGGATTGTGTGTGTGACATGGGTGGAACTCACAATACCCAGGATAATCCCAGAGACATCAAGTGAGGGGTGGTCACGGGGAGTCTTTGCAGCTAGAGACAGTCCCCCCAGCCACCCAGCCACAGCCAGCTTCCTCTTGGGACTGGCCAGGAGTCTGCACAACTGTGCACGGTGAGGCCTGGAAGGAAGGAGAAGAGGAGGGCTTTCCGATCACCTCTGGATTTTCCTTGGAATAAGGAGGCAGACTGTATGACCCCCATTCAGGCCCCATCAGCAGCTGCAGGAGCTTTTCCTCAGCACCTCTCTGCCATCCACACGGACAGCGTTGCTCTCAGGGTGTAATTAAGGAAACAATAAACATTACTGGAGACATTACAGGATGTGACACTTTCTGCCCTCTCTTTCCAAAGCTGTAAATGTGATGGATGACCCATTGTTGGATTATTATGAAAGATGAACCAGCTTCTGAATTTCAACAAAACCTAAAATATCATCAATGAGCACAGCCAGCTTAATGGTTCATAAACCAGATGCTTAATTGTTGTGACACAGAAGGTCGAGAAAGATTGCCTGGCCTTTTTCCAAAAGACGTTAGCCCGAGAACATGGATTTCCTCGGTAGCCTTCCGGTTCTTTCTCCTTCACGTCCTGCAGCCAGTGTCCTGGAGTGTTTCGGACCTGCCTTCTGTGCAGAACATATTTTGCAGGGAGGGCACAGTATGGCGATGCATTTGGGAACCAAGTACAGGTGACCAGGCTGGCTAGGGCTCTGTCAAACCTACACCCCAGGCTCAGCTCACATTGAGCTCAGGGTCTCAGGGGTAGGGGACACACTTCCTCAGAGCACACAGAAGGAAAGGGGTCCTGAGAGTGCACAGCATGCCCTGGGCACAGACTTGACAGTGGATCCAAAGCCCAGGCACACAGAGCAGTGATTGAGAGAACAGATCTACGACAATACAGATCTGCCATGTACCTGCTGCATGTCCTTAGGCAGGTCACCTCCCTTTTATCGCCAAAATGAGATGGTAACACCCACTTCAGTGGACCGTCAGGAGGCACAACCCAACGCGATGCCTAGCATGAAGAGTGCATAAAACTGGCCCATGGGCAGGTGGCAGCTACACATGTCCCTCTTCCAGGCACCTCTGGTGACTGCTGCCCCCGATTCTGTTTCTGTTCACATCTCAACATGACAAGCATCTGGAGGGCCTGTGATGGGAGGCTGGGGCCTGCAGGGCACAGAGCCCTGGTCCAGGAGGCCTCACCTGGTGAGTGCAGCCCAGGGCTGACCCGACGCCAGCGGGTGGGCAGCCAGTGGAACCATATTACTGCACTAGTTTTTCTACAACTGACAAGATCAGAAAGGTGGGACTTTATGCTGATTAAGTGGGGGAGTAGCACTTGTGAGTCAGGGGTGGATGAAGTCAGGGGACGCTGAGTCAAAACCAAAGACAGGTGCTATGGACTTCCTGGAACATGTGGGAGGTAACTTCGGAATATCAAAACAGCATGGTCAGAGTGATCAGCAGTTCTCTCTGGACGGCAGCCTGGGGACTAAGGGCCATCACAAAAACTGGGACACAACAGAGGATGCTGAAGCAGACTCTGGGAGATGTGACACTGTGGGGGAGACAGCCTTATAATAATCGCAGAGTTGGCCACCCGTGTTTGTTATTCCCTACGATTTGTTCAGCTGCATAAACAGGAAGCCAAATTAACACTGGCTAAAATAAGCCAGAAATGCATCCTCTTTCCGCTGAAGGAACCATGGAGGTTGGCATTCCCCGCTCACATGAAATTTGCAGGGGGGTCACTAGCAACCAGGACTTCCTCCATCCCACCATATGTAGCTTCTCTTCTCCCTTGCACAGTGGCTGCTGGACCTCTAGCCTTCAGACCCAGTCACTCCCTGGCCTTAGGGAGGTCTCCACAAGCTCTCGGACACCATTGCTGCTTATACACCATCATCCCCACCTACACTGACTGCAAGGGAGTCTGGGAAATGCATTAGTAATTCAGGTGGTAGAACTGTTATTAAGAAGAAAGGAGGGATCAATACTGGCTGTGATGTTGTGATACAGCAGAAAATATATGCTTTGGTCTTTGTGCTCAGCTCCCAGCCAGAGCTCCTAAAACCTTCATACTCTCCTAAAAGGCAAAAGAGCCAGGAGCATCTTTTATTCTAATATTTGGACTTTGGCCCCAGTTCCCAGCACAGAACTCCTTGGAATTTCCTGGGCTATTGGAACATCTTTTGTCCCAATGAGGCAGCTTTTGGTGGGTCCGGGATAGTCACCAGAAAGACCAAATCTTGATCAGAAGCTTGGGACTTTCAATATTCAATGGAATAAAGACAGTCTCTTTAGCAAGTGGTGGTGGGAAAACTGGACAGCAACATGCAGAAAAATGAACCTGGACCACTTTCTTGCACCATACACAAAAATAAAATGGATGAAAGACCTAAAGATAAGACAGGAAGCCATCCAATGAGAAGGAAGGAAATCTGGCCATGTGTAGCAACATGGATGGAACTTGAGGGTGTTATGCTGAGTGAAATAAGTCAGGCAGAGAAGGACAGCTACCATATGTTTGCATGTATAGGAGGATTAGGAGGAACTTAAAGGAGGACCGTAGGGGAGAAGAAGGGGGGAAATGGGCGGGTGGACAGGGAGGGAGGCAAACCAGAAGAGACTCTTGAATGTTGAGAACAAACTGAGGACTGATGGGTATGGGGGAGAGGGGAAGGGGAGTGAAGGGCATGGAAGAGGGCACTTGTGGGGATGAGCACTTGTGGGGTGTTATATGGAAACCAACTTGACAATAAACTATTTAAAAAAAAAAACAATACAGGAAGCCATCAAAATCCTCAAGGAGAAAGCAGGCAAGAACCTCTTTGACCTTGGCCACAGCAACTTCCTACTCAACATGTCTCCAGAGGCAAGGGAAACAAAAGCAAACATGAACTACTGGGACCTCATCAAAATAAAAAGCTTCTGCACAGTGAAGGAAACAATCAGCAAAACTAAAAGACAACTGACGGAATGGGAGAAGATATTTGCAAACGACATACCAGATAAAGGTTTAGTATCCAAAATCTATAAAGAACTTATCAAACTCAACACCTGAAAAACAAATAATCTAGTGAAGAAATGGGCTAAAGACAAGAACAGACACTTCTCCAAAGAGGACATCCAGATGGCCAACAGATACATGAAATGATGCTTAACGTCACTCATCATCAGGGAAATACAAATCAAAACCACACTGACATACCCCTTTACACCCATCAGAATGGCTAACATTAACAAGTCAGGCAACAACAGATGTTGGCAAGGATGCAGAGAAAGAGGATCTCTTTTGAACTGCTGGTGAGAATTCAAACGGGTGCAGCCACTCTGGAAAACAGTGTGGAGGGCCTCAAAAAATTAAAAATAGAACTACCCTACGACCCAGCAATTGGACTACTAGGTATTTATCTAAGGGATACAGGTGTGCTGTTTCAAAGGGGTACAAGCACCCCAATGTTTATAGCAGTGCTATCAACAATAGCCAAGGTATGGAAAAAGCCCAAATGTCTATCGACAGATGAATGGACAAAGAAGATGTGGTATATATACAATGGAGTATTACTTGGCAATCAAAAAGAATGAAATCTTGCCATTTGCTACTACATGGATAGAACTAGACGGTATCATGCTAAGCGAAATTAGTCAGTCAGAGAAAGACAAATATCATATGGCTTCACTCCTGTGAGGACTTTAAGATAAAAAAACAGATGAACATAAAGGAAGAGAAGCAAAAATAATAAAAACAGGGAGGGGGACAAAAACTCTTAAATATGGAGAACAAACAGAGGGTGACTGGAAGGGTGGGGGGAGGGCCGATGGGCTCCATGGGTGAGGGGCATTAGGGAATCTACTCCTGAAATCATTGTTGCACTATATGCTAACTAACGTAGATGTAAATTTAAGAAAATAAATTAAATAGAATAAAAAAAAAAAGCTTGGGACTTTCAGCTCCATGCCCCATTCTTCAGAGTGGGCAAAGGGACTGGCAATGGAGTCAATAACCGATCCTACCTGAATGATGAACCTCCATTAAACCTCCGTAGGTCAGGTCTGCAGTGCCTCCAGGCCGGTGAACACATCCATCCACCATTGGATGCACTCCAATGCTGAGGACAGAAAGTCCTGTGCTCAGGACCTACGGGACCTTGTCCCGTGTGCCTCTTTATCGGGCTGTTCACTGGTACCCTTTAACCCACCCTTCATTCCCTTATCATCCCACATGATAAGCCAGTAAATGCACGTAAGTGTTTCCCTGAGTTCTGTGAGCCCCTCTAGCAAATTAAGGAACCCAGGCAGGAGGCTGTGGGTCCCAGGTTGTATAGCAGTGGTTGGCTGCACAGGTGACAACTGAGCATCTGAAGTGGTGACTCACCTATGGGTCTGCACTGACACAGGACTGAACGGAGTTGCCGGGTGCCCAACTGGTGTTGGAGATTTGATGGGTGTGGGGAAGCCCACATGTTCGATGCCACAGGTGAGGTGCTCTCGTGGACACCGGCTGAGTGGCCACCGTCTCTGTCACAAGCCTCTCAGCATTTCATCTTCTCCCTCTCTCTCTCTCTCTGTTTTTGGCTTCTCCTCTGACGAAGTGGAAGGCTCCTGAGGGAGGTGACCAGCCTATTAGCAGGTGCTGGGCAAGGGCAGCAGAAAGAGGAAGGTAGGAGGCAGCCACAGCCGTGCTGTGCAGACGACAGTAACTCTGACTGGTGGAAAGGTGCGGGCCAAGGAGAAGGAATCAGAGGCGGACGGGTCACGAAGACAGAGCACAGGATGTGCTGGCAGGATGGTGTGAGTGGACAGAGAGGGGACGGTGCCTCTCAGGACGGCAGGCCACAGGATGTTTACTGCATGGGGGACTGTGGTGGGCAGGGCTGGGGGAACACGTTGGAGGACAGGGCCAGCATGTCCGTAGCCAACAGGCACGCCGCACAGGCAGTGGGTGCGTCGCCCTGAGTACGTGAGGCAGCTGTGCTGTGCCGAGCTGGTGAGCAGAGACGGCGGTGCTGAAGGAGGAAGGCGGTGCAGGGCTGGGGCCTCAGCTGCTGAGGTCTCCGGGGAAAAGGAGCCAGGGAGGCCAGATTAGAGCAAACAAAACCAGGCATGGGGTGAAGGCGGGAACCAGTGAGGGGCAATTCACAGTGTCTAGAGCCGCTGGTCAAGCAAAATCAGAGGGTGGCAAAGAGGGACCTCACGACTCGGAGGCCACGGCTTTGTGGAGAGTGTGTCGCTGCCACGCAAGGGAGGAGCAGCACTGGGCAAGCCTGCTGTGGGTCTGCGTGAGGCGCCATGGTCCACCGATGTGGCCCTTTACTTCTTCTGAGCCCAGCCACCAGCCTGGTCTAGGACTCTTCAAAAAATGGTTTAAACTGAGGACTCTGAAGCCCGTTATCACACTCTGCCTCTGGCACTGGCATTTCACACAAGGCGCTTCCCAGTCTCCTGCCCTTCTGCTAACGTGTAGCTGTGCTGTGTTCCTCAGTTGTTGGGAAACAATTAAACCTAAATTATTTGTGTCTCTTTTATTTAGGAAAAGCCTACAAAATATGAATTTTACTGGCACGGTTCTGATTGTCAAAGCTGTTCACTTTCATCAAATTTTCAGGTCTAAACAGACCTCTCTCATCATAAGGGGTGGCTCCAGGTGGCCTGCTTCTGATTCCCATTCTCATTCCACATGGGACCTGTCGAAGCCCCTTCAAGAAAGGCACACGGTGTATGGGGTGAGGCACAGACTTGAGGAAGGGAAGAGGAAAGATCTGCAGAATGACATTTTCCTCCTGGGATCCCACCTGCCTGTGGGGGCTGAGCTCAACTGTCACCTGGGCTTCCCACGTACATCTCCTTTCAGGGGAGGCAGCAGCTCCTGGTAGGAGGCCTGTGGGGCAGCGAGCCCTTCCCTCTCCCTGGTCCTCATTGGTGCAGATGCAATGAGAATGCTCAAGGCCTAGAGATTTCACATGGGTCACCAGAGCAGCCCAAGTCACCCAGCAGGTTTTATCCTCCTTGACACAGGTCTGCATCAGAGTCAGCTGGGTGTTCGTAGAAGACACAGACTCCCAGGGCCTGACTGAACCTATCAAGAGAATCCGGGCCAGTGGGCCTACTGTCCCCATCACACAGGCCCCTTCAGGAAACTCCAGGTTCATCCAAGCCTAAGAGCCACAGGCATGTGAGTAGTAACTCAGGTTGCCAAGTGTCAGGGAGGCTGCAGCTGTCTGGCCGGTGACTGGGGCAAGTCCCTCTGCCCGTCAGTCCTCGTCCATTCTAGGTGCTCTAGTAAAAATATCACAGCCTGGGTGGCGTACACACAACACATATTTCTCCAAGTTCTGGAGGCCCAAGATCAAGGCGCCAGCGTGGTCGAGCGAGGGCCAGCTTCTCACTGCAATCCCCACCTGTGGAAGGGCAGAGAGCTGGCTGGGTCCCTTCCATAAAGGTGCTAATCCCCTCTGAACACTGGCACATGAATGTTCTTAACTTAAAAGTCACCACATGAATTTTGGGAGCACTTGAGCCTTCGGTCCAATGCACCTTCAAAGCCTCAAACTTCTCTGATGTGAACTGGAGTAACATCTTTGTCACATGGTCTAGCATTAGAGCCTTCTGGATCCGAGCGATGGAAATCAAAGCCAAACTAAACCAGACAAAAGAAAAGTTAAAACCTAAGTTGGTTGGCTCAGGTCATTGAAAACTTCCTAAGATCCAAAACTTCCTCAGGCCCTCTCCGTGTGGCCGCCTCGTTCAAGAAGCCCCTTGCAGAGGGCAGCCAGGCAGCAACACTGCCCTGGGGCTGGTGTCACCCTCAGAGTTGGTGACCTCTGCCCCCAGATGTGTGTTCACATTGGCCTGGAAGATGGTCTGAGCCCAGGCCAGGCGTGTGGCCAGAGCGACCGGGGACTCTGATGGGCCAGCCTTTGCCCAGAGCCGCCCTCACAAGGTGCCCCCAGACCCCAGTGGGTGGCAGGGAGAGAAGATAGTGGCCCCAGCACAGCTCACCCAGGGCCACGAAGGCCGCAGCAGCTCTCCGAAGCTAGTATTGGAGGGGTTGGTGCTGTTTCCTGGGAGCCTTCCAGCCCTGAACAGGACAGGCCACGTTCACAGCTCTGCACGGCACTGGGACTTACAGGGACCTGATGGGAACGTGCTGGAGCAAAGGCTCGCACCACCACACCCTGTTCTGATTCTATTGGCTCTCAGGTGGGTTTTCCATCCCTGCTGGATTTGGGGTCGGGCACGGGGTTATTGAGGCAGAGACCTCCTGTGAGGTCATGCGTTGCCCCTTCCCCTGCAGCCTGCAGAAGAGGTTGTCCTGGCAGCCACAGGGGAAGGATTCACTGAGCAATCTTTTATCCTGCAAAGTAAAAATAAAAAGCGCAGGTCCCTGTTTACTGGAAGGTAAAGAAATCATAGTTATCAAAGAGAGCAAAGTAGTCATTTACCTCAATATGAGGCGTATACTTACACTGTCTGAATGCTTCCTGATGAAAGCACTGTCAAGGGCACTCCCTTCAGCTGCTGGCTCTGCTGGCCAGCCACACAAGATGCGAACACCCATCTCAGAGTGCTGCCCAGGGGCACAGTCCACAGGGACATGGGAGCAGGAAAGCCGTGCTGCCCACCACCACCCCTGCAGAGTGAGGAGCCACGGCCTCTATTGGCCACCCCAGGGGGCCTGCTCAGCCCCCAACACCCAATGCCATCAGCATGTACCTCAGCTCTCCTGGAGGAAGATTCCTGGGGCTCAGGGAGCAAATTCGTCACTAGCACCTCCCGCATTGGTGTCTTTTCATGAGGCCCGAGCCATTTGCAGGGACTCTGTCTTGTGTGCCCTGAGTAGACATTGTCACCAACGGTGACTGGAGGCTCTTGGGGAGCCTCATTTTACAGCGCCCTCGACTCCGGAACCCCAGGGGACAGGGCTGCAGGGCAAAGCTGGGTGAATGACCAGTTCTTCACCAGCAGACTGAGCAGTGAGCTCTCAGCCTAACCACCTAGGGAAGTGAGGGGTTTGGATAGCAGGTGTTCCTACAGGAAGCTGTGCTCTCTCTGCCTCCCTGCCGTAAGAGACGACAGTGCTGTCCCAGCTGTGACCGTAATCTTCAGAGGACCCTTGGCTCTGGGGCCAGACCACACACCGTGGTCATCTGAGCTGCATCTTACGGCCAGACAACCTCCCCCTACCCCAGACAGAACTCCACCTCCAAGCGACTAAAGATGTTGCTTCTGGCCAGTTGCCAAGTGCTCCTTATGACCCCCTCCTCCATCTCCACCTCTGGCCCACCCTTTTATGGGAGGGGGACATTCCAGCTGGGAAGGACAAGATTCTCCTGTCAAACCTCCAGCCCAGACTGGGGCACCTGGGTGGTTCAGTCGGTTAAGTGTCCAACTTCAGCTCAGGTCATGATCTCATGGCTTGTGAGTTCGAGCCCCATGTCAGGCTCTGTGCTGACAGCTTGAAGCCTGGAGGTGCTTCAGATTCTGTGTCTCCCTCTCTCTCTGCCTTTCTCCTACTCATGCTCTGACTTTCTCTCTCATAAATAAATAAACATTAAAAACAAAAACAGACAAACAAAGAAACCCCCTCTATCCCAGACAGTCTGACTGTCCCCATAGCAGATGAGGTGCCACTGGGTCTGTCCCCCTTGGTGGCCCCTCAGCATCATCCGGGGGTGTGATACCGCTGAGCAGCCTCACACACAGGTTGGTTGGATAAATACCTAGGGCCACAGCATTTACCTTCTAGTCCAGAGGACAAGTCGGTGCTTTTTAAACTATTGTGCTGAGAAAGCACTCTGCAAAGCGGAGGTGTTGGCAGGCATCCTTAGCATGTTAGGTCGACCACACAGGTTGTGGCCACGCAACACTGGGCTGCTGTGGCACAGGCATGTTTACCGCAGAGTTCCCATACAACCTGCAAACACACAACCGTTTCTGGCGGCAGCTTGTTGTTCCTGAAGTCAAAGCTTTGTATCAAATTGTGCTGCTAGCTAGCTTCGCACAAGGCACTCAGGCAAGGTGCTGTCTCAGGGGCTGGCGGTCACACCGCATGGCACAAGCACACAGCTCCCAACCCAAGCGGGGGCTCCCATCCTCAGAGCTGCAGACAGGAGGCGCTGGGGAGTTTGCTCACTTGGTGGCCGCCTGTCCATCCCTGTGGGGATAGCTGCTCCCTCCCAACCGCACCGTCAACACCGGTAAGGTCTGACCACTTCCTTGGTCCCAACAGTCAGAGCCATGTGGGCCAGATCTATGGGTTCTCTGTGGTTGGTCACCCTTGCACCAGGACTGGGGGAGCAGATGGAGATGCCCCCGCCGGCCAAAGGCTCAGAGGCAGGTTCACCTTTCCAGGAGCACAGGGCCAGGGCTGCCAGAGGTGAGTTCTAGAGTCCTCCCCGTGGCCTGGGGTGTCACCCACCCACTCAATCTGTGTTGAGAATGGCTCCTTCACCCCTACCATCTGCAGCTGCATGGCGAGCACCCCTCAGCATAGCCATGTGTGAGGCGCGTGCAGCCCTGAGCAGTGGCCAGACAGGCAGATGTTGCACAACCCTGATAAGAAGACCAGTGGAGACCTTGCCTGGGCTGGGAGGCTGGTCGGAGGCTCAAGGGGTGAATGGTGGAGGAGGTGGGGGGAAGAGGAGAATGGGGGAGGGGAGCCAGCCTCTAATTTGACGGGCACTGGGGAATTTCCTCTCCGTAGGCTATGGATGCAAAGATGGCACGGAACGAACTACCCAAATTTGTCAGCTTCTATGAAGGAGCACGCATCCTGCTGCACAGCTGTGGGAGTCCCAGCATCTGCTGGGTCTGGGTCTGCTCTGTGTCCCTCATTATTTTGGGTCCATTGTGGCAGCAGAAGCGCAAAAGGAGAAGCTCAAGTCCTCAAGCATGCTGCAGAGCCAACCAGCATCACACCCACCTGAATCCCACTGACAGGTTCTGCCCAAGGAGGCCAAGGGCAGGAGAGGTCCCCGCTGAACAGTAACCAAGTCTGCCCCCTCCTTGGCAGTCATGAGCCTCGCCGCGGGGCCTGCTGTGGTCATGTGCATGCAGCAGCCAGGGTAGCTACACACCCCCAGTAAGTCTGTATTCCCAGCTCTCTGCTCCAAGGCTGCCCTAAGGCAGCACACAGCCCCTTGAGCCCTCTTGCTCAAGGCCACATACAACCCATTCTACCTTATGTGGATGTGCCATCACTTCTCCTTCCATCTCCACCTGGAATGTTCCCTTAACTCTTCAGGCCGGGTTAAATCAGCAGAGTGTATTTGGGGAGGGGACAGGGTCCCATCCTGAGCTCCAGCCTTCCTGCCAGAAATGCTAGGAGGAAGGTCCCATGGGGAGGGTGCTGGGTTCTAGTTCCTGGGCAGGAGGTTGGGTGTGTCTAGCAGAAAGATTGTGGATAAGTGGTCTGGGGATCCCTGCCCTGAGGTTCACGCCTGCCTGACTCTGTGAAGAGTGGGAAGGAGGGTGGGAAAAGTGAGTTCTGGGTGGTCAAGGTTTGATCCCATTGGTACTTGCCCAGGAGTCTGAGGCTGTTAGGCTCATGGACAGGAACCAGAGCCCGAGTGAGGGGACCACATTCAGGGGCTTGGGTGACAGGTCTTGGCCAGCAAGCACCTGGGCAAAGGCTCCTGGGGGCAACTTGGGGTTCTACCCCAGCCACTCACCCCACTCTGCTGGCCCCGAGGGCAGAGAGTCCCTCCTCCCAGAGACCAGGTGAGGAAAAGAAACAATTATCTACATCCACTAATGCTAAGGAAGGAAAATGGAAACAGCATTTATGAGCACTTACTGTATGCTTGATCCTACACTGGGAAACGACACAGTCTGGGCTCTGATACATACCAGCCCCATGACTCTGGAAGATCCACCTTAGTCTCCCCAAGCCTTTGTCTGCTCATCCTTAAAATGGACAGGATAATCCCTGCTGGCTGGAGGACTAGGAGCACAGCAGGAGACAGTCCCTTTCCAGGTGGGCAGGCACAGTCCGTGGAAGGAGCCACAGCCTTTAGCTCCCTCCCCATCTCCGAGGGTTCTCAAGAGCCTCTCTGGAGTTGTGCCCCCAATCACACAACAGGGAGATACACAGCCGTAGACTGCGACAAGCTGCCCCTCCAGATACAGAGGTCCTGCCAGGAGGCGGCACCCAGATGGCTCTTCTGGGAGCCTCTGCATTAGGAGGCCACGTGTGCCCACCACCCTGCCTTGAAGAGGGAGCCCCCCCACAGGCAGTCTGCTCTCTCCCAGAGCCAAAGGCAGGTCTCCAGGGTCAGATGACACTGAGCACGTGTTAAACCCTGGGCAGCACCAAATGCCCTTTGCAAGGAAGTTTCACCCAGCCCTACACCATTACCCACGGAGGTGCCTGGAAACTGCTGGGATGGGTCACTGTCCAGGCCCCCGTGGTCAGATCTGGGGCTTCTCAGAGCAGCATCGGCTGGGCAATAGCCTCAAAGCAGCCTTGCCTCTGAGAACGAAGACGTCTCCACTGTGCCTAGGAGGAAGGCAGCTTGATGCAAGACTAGCAATTGAGCGCGGCAGCAGTGCACGTGCCGGGAATGGGTAAGGACTTTGGTACCCAGTTCTGGTGGAACCACAGGGTTAACTACATGTGAGGAAACTACATGTGAGATCAGATTCGTCCTCAGCTGAATGTGGCACCCTCACCCTTCTGGAGGCCCCTGCAGCCACGGTGGAGGTTGTCAGCTCACCTGCGGCTGTGATGGTCGCTTCCTGGCTCTGAACCTGCACAGGCCCGGCCCAGCCCGGCCCCGTGGAGAAGAGGGGATCTAGGAGGCTGCCTGCAGCACATACCAGGCCATCCAGGTCCAAGCCGACGGTGTGGTGTGGCACGGCCTTGTCACATGTCACTGAAGGCTTCACCCTGGTGCTGCAGACTGCACTGTGAAAACACACCTTGCCAGGAAGGGCGGGCAGGTGCACATCTTTATTTTTAAAATCCTGAAATCTAGACTCAACCTACAGAGAGAGAAACCATTCTGGTCCCAGGACTCAGGACAGACGCCTGAACAGGGAGCCGGGTCTGGGACCCTGAGGTACCCAGAGCCTTCCCAGGCGTGGGGACAGGCTTCAGGGGCCTCCTGAAAGCTGCTGGTCTTCTCAGAGAACAAAATGCAAAGGCATAATGCCCAAAATTTAGGTTGGTGACAGAGTTGGGCTATTCTGCCAAAAATGATAAATTGGCATTGTTGGGGGGGAAGCTGTTTTCCCGAGAGCAATAATGGGCTCCCCTGAGTTCCAAAGTCCGACTTAGGGTGCGGCTTCTCTGAAATGACAAAGGAGTGACATTGGTGACTTTCCCCAGGGTTTCTGCAGTGCCCGGAGCAATTGCACCGACTGAATAATGCACCTGCTGTCCACGTTCTCTCCAGATTAGGTCCCCAGCCTGGGCTTCACAGAAGCCTGAGGAAATACCATGTGGCAGGCACGAGGTGCTGTTGGTGGGGAGAGAGACCAAGAAGGAAATCTTCCCTCCATGGAGCCCTCGCGTGACAGGGAAAGCTCTGACCAGCTGTGCACCTGTGAGGTGAGGTTGTATCAGTTAAAGCACATGTCCTGGGATTGTGTCACTCACCCACATTTGCTCAGTATCTACACAATTATGTACTTAGAATACCTTCTTTTAAAATAACTGATGTTTATCAAAGGGATGTATTTACACAGGAAACTTCCATCACAGGTTTGATGTTTAGTAACATTTCTCCTAATAAGCCTTAAAAATGAATACACAACTGTTGTCAGAAAAAGAACCTGAGATTTTGAAATAAGCGGAACAGTTGAGAACTGCAGGGGGCACCAAGACCTGTCCAGGGGCACCTAGTTCATGTTCTTGTTCACTGTTGAGACCTCAGGCTCGGGCAGGTCACCATTACCCTGGCAGAGATGCAGTACATTCTGTCTGCTGGGACAGGTGACCCCATAATTCTCACCAGTCCAGCAATCTTATCATAAGGTTTCTTTGTTAAATTGCCTATAAACACCCTGTCTTCCAAATGCTCTCAACACCCGGGCATAACATCTTGCTGATCTCCTCATCAATGAAGAAGTTAACTGAAATCTTTGACATGCGACCATTTTCTAGTTGCTTGAGAGTTGTGATTTTACCTCTTTTAAAATTGTATTTTGGCAATCTTTAACTGTTTTTAAAGTGCACACAGGTGCCACTCTGAAGTCATTACATACTCCTTCCAGGACTAAGGGCTGGGACAAGAAGGAAGGGAGTAAAAGCCCTGGTCTTGTCCAGACCACCCTAATGGGAGGGGAGAGTGGCTGGTTTGTAGAAGAGTATTGATTCATCTATTCATCTATTAACCCATCCACCCCGTCCTTATATGCATGCATGCATGCATGCATGCATCCACCCACCCATCCATCCATCCATCCATCCATCCATCCATCCATCCATCCAACCACCCATTCACCCATCCACCCACCCATCCATCCATCCATCCATCCATCCATCCATCCATCCATCCACCCAACTACCTATCCACCCACCCATTCATCCACCCATGCCCCCACCCACCTATCCATCTACACATCCATCCATCCACCCATCCACCCATCCATTCATTCATCCATCTATCCATCCATCCTCCCTTGATAGTGCACCTCACCTGTGACCTTGGGAGAGACCTATGGCAAGAAGCAGACAGAGGGGGGTGTGGGCCACTAGACAAAGCTGGGCCACTGAGTGGGTAGGAGGTGTCTGCTTACAGGAAGTAACATCTGAATAGGACTTGGGGTGGGGTTAGTGTTTTAAGAAGTGGAAGCAGGGGAGGAGCAAGTACTCATGTGTTTCCAGAGGGGGTGGTTTGAAAGGAGGCACAGTGTGGTGGGGAAGAGCATGATGAATTGGGGAAAGTGCTGGGCTCATGGAGGGTACAAGGAGGATGCTCACTCTGCACCTGTGTGGAGCACATGGATGTTCATCAAAGATGGGCATGTAGCAGGGCCTTGAGGCCACCTGAGCATGGGTCTCTGAGGGCCCATCAAGGGCCTGGCTGCCAGATCCTCCTCTGCCACCTATGGGACCCAGCTGCTCGTGACAGGATGACAAATGGGCTCCACACATATTGGAAGTGCTTTCATTCTTTGCAAATGAATGCTTGTCTTGTGTCCCTGTTGACAAAGGATATCTGCTTAACCCAACACCCCTTTCTCAGCCTGCCAGGGCTCTGAGAATGTCTGTTTTCACCTTGGCTGATAAGCAAACCCCCTCAGTTGGTCACTGACCCTGCAGACTCTGCTCAAGAGGCCAGCCCTGACTCCCCGACCCCAGCCCTGACTCCCCCCACAGCCCTGACTCCCCCCCCCACAGCCCTGACCCTCTCCCAGCCCTGACTCCCCACAGCACTGACTGCCCCCCACAGCCCTGACTCCTCCTCCACACAACCCTGACTCTCCTCACAGCCCTGACTCCCCACAGCCCTGACTCCCCCCACAGCCCTGACTCCCCTCACAGCCCTGACTCCCCTCACAGCCCTGACTCCCCTCATAGCCCTGACTCCCCTCACAGCCCTGACTCCCCCACAGCCCTGACTCCCCCCAGCCCTGACTCCCCTCATAGCCCTGACTCCCCCCAGCCATGTCTCCCCACCCCCCACAGACAGTGTCCTGACCTGGGAGTTGTGGTCCTGGGGGCAGAAAGAGCTGTCTGGGGAGGGGCCTGCCTCAGGGGGTGAGGGAGCCTCTAGCGGAGTGGGTCCTGGTGAAGCTCCAAATCTGGCTATCTGTGTCCTGTGACTCTGCCTGAGGCTCTGCCATCCTCTGCCCCACCTAGGGCCACATACAGGAGATGCTGGTCAACTCTCATGGGCTTCCTCTGTCTTCTCCTGGGCTGTCCGCCAAACACCCTGATTTTGTCAATTCTTGGCATAGCCATCAAGACAGCATGAGGCCACCCTGCCCACCAGTCTCAGAGCATCCGAGGGAGACCCAGAGACAGACTAAGTTCTCCTGTCTGTAGCCTGGCCAAGAGACTGTGGGGCCTCTGTGCACAGGCAGAAGGGGACACCCAGGCCCCCGAACATGGGACGAAGGGAGCTAGGGGGTCATCTGGTCAAGTCAGCCAGTGTCTGGGGTGGGCTCAGGAGGAGGCACGTTCCAGATAAGCACCCAGTGGGAAAGAGGCTGTTTGATTGCTCATGACTATTTCTAACAGTTTTAAAAAATGAGCTTCTGTGGCACCAGCGATCTTCCCACCAGGCAGGCACTTTCAGCCTAACTGGAGCCCCACACCCGAGCACCGAGGGGACTGTAATCCCCACCGTCCTGCTTTGTTACTGTCACTTCCCCCTCGGAAGTTCAGGACCACCAGTGGAAAGGACAAAGACAAATAATAAACAGAGAGAGCCTGCTGGTGTCTCCTGTCTGCACCTGCTGTGCACCACGCATGACCAGGCATGGGAGTGTGTGCAGATCCACAGAGCCAAGAACACGTCAAGGCCACCCATGTGGAGTTTGTTCGAGCTCGGGATTTGGCATCATGGTGAACAAGGGCCCCAGGGGGGTCCTGGGGGCAGCTACACCGGGAAGTGAGGCAGCTCCCTGGCCGCACGGTGCCCTGCAGGACTGGTGAGAGGTGCATACCTGGCTTTCTCTGGTTGGTCTTGGGTGGAGGTGATGGGTGTCAACAATTCGGTTGCCGCCTAACTTTTGCAGCCGCTGTCCGGGTCCCGACCTCCTGGGCCAGCTGCTGCCAGTGTTGTATGGGGGAGCTCTCAGTCCTGCATCGTGGTCTGGCCGGGCCACACGGTGTCCACGGTTACATCTCTCTTACAGGAGGAGGCCAGCCCCCCCAAACCAGGGTCCACTTGGTGGGAGTGCCCATGCCGTCAGGCTGCTGCACCCAATCGGAAGGCACTGCTGGTACCCGGCAAGGTCCCGGGTCTCTAACAGGGCCCCTCAGATCCTGAAGAACAGTAGGGGTCTCTCTGGAGTCATCAGATGGGAGGGTGAGGAAAGGCTTGGGGGGAATTCCAGACCCCTACCCTTGGCAACTCCCTAGAAACTCTGTTGTGATTATTTATCCACTTTTATTTAAAAACCCATTTCAAATAGAGTATAAAATCATTGAATCCAAAACACTTTGATGTGAAAAATCAAGAGGATTATTTCAAAGGGAAAAAGGACTTGAGTTGCTCCCTTCCTCGAGGGAGACCCTGCCTGGGAAGTCTTTAAACGGAGCCTTCTTGAAAGCACGTATCCTTAGGTCAGTTGTGCCCTGTCCCGATGCCCGAGATCGTAGGTGTGTCGTCTCCTCTCTGTTCCGGCCACCCCCAACCCCACTGCCCCAGCTGTGTAGGGGCACCTGCGCATTAGGCAGCCATCAGAGGCCTCCCACCAGAGGCTGCAATTTCCTCATTGTGTGGGTCCCAGCCTTGCTTTTAATAGCACCCACACCATTACCAGGAGGAGGAAATGGGCCCACTTCCTCTGTGAGGGTAAGAATTCCATTAATGTTCTAAGAATTCCATTAACGTTCACTCTGACCTTTGCTAATTCCAGCATCATTAGCACTGCATACGTTTCAAAATCTGCTTAATGCCAAAAAGCAGTAATGGGTGTCTGCTATGCTTGCTTAATGAGCCATAAAATGAACCAGTGGGTGATGTGTTTCTTGCCGTCAAGCCCCTGGTTAAGTAATGGCCAGGCAGCTGGGATGAGGCTATGCATCTTGTCACCAGACAGCAGCTCAAGGCACTGCCTTTTCTAATCACAAATGATTAAAAGGTAAAAATATTTATATGCATACACCTTATTTCCCATTATCTTAAAAAATTCTTCTCAGTAATTAGTTTCTCCATCATCATTTGGGGAGAATGTTAACACCATTGATCTCTGTTTGTTTAATTATGATAAATCCTCACAGGAGGCTCCCCACCCTGACAGGCTGGCACTGCCTTCCCCAGGTCCTCACGCCCACCGTCAAGCCCCCTCTCAGACCCGCCTGGCACCTCCTGCCGGCCGGTGTCCCCAAGCTCCAGGTGGCAAAGCCTGTGTCTTTTCATTAAGGAGAAACTTGAGAAACACACACCCAAAATGCTGTTACTCAAACAATATTCTTTTATGTTTGCTCACATCGAATAACATTCATAGTGTGTGGACATTTTAAATGGTTTCTATCTCAGGGGACATATAAGACTGTTTTAACAGATACCGGTGCTATTTTCTCAAGATCTGAGTCATCTTGGAAACTACCAGTGTAAACAATTGCATCGTATTCCAGCACCTTCGCAAGTCAAGATTCAGCTTCCATCCCTCCAGTGCTGGGGTGTCCTGTTCCCTGACACGTACACTTTACTGGCAATACCACAGACGTCTTTAAGAATGGAAGTTTGCCGTTTTGTAGCTGTTATTGTGCGTCTGTTTCTTTCTTCGGTTGAGTAATGTCTTTACGGGGCAAAGAGATGAATAGCTTTAAGTGGCCAGATTTTCAAAAAGGCTGTGCAGGTCTGCAGGGTGGGTTCCTTCTGGAAGGAACAGGGGTCTGATAGGTTTGTTCTCACCCCGGATTTTATGACTTCCTACCAGACATCAGCTGCCCTGTGTAGCCCCCCACACCCCACTTTGTATGGCCTGGACCCAGGGACTTGCTTCCAGTGGCTGGCCGGCTCTTCCTTAGAGACTGGGTAGGAAAGACTATGCCTCGGGTGCCTGTCTCTCTTGCCCTTGCCCTCAGCTTGCTCCCTCTGAGGAAGCCCCGTCCTGCTGTGAGCTGCTGATGGAGAGACCCACATGGCTGGGAACTGAGGGCAGCGTCCCCAGGGGCCTGGGGCGCCGGTGGAGGTGCTGAACTCCTACCCAGAGGCCATGCTGTGCCAGGCAGGGTCAAGGGCTGGTCTGCCTTCCCTGGCTACCGGCCTGCAGGGGTAATTCCAAAGGGGCACCTCCCTCCCACTCCAAACCCCATCAGGAGCCACACTCAGATGGTAACTTGACCCCAGTCAGAGGCAGTTTCTCACACTTGAGAATCTCTTTCTCTGGGCTATTCAGCCCTGGCTTCATTCTTTTTTTTTTTTTTTTTTTTAAATAATTTATTGTCAAGTTGGTTTCCATATAATACCCAGTGCTAATCCACACAAGTGCCCTCCTCCATGCCCATCTACCCCCTCCCCCACCACACCCATCAGTCCTCAGTTTGTTCTCAGCATTCAAGAGTCTCTCATGGTTTGCCTCTCTCCCCCTCCCCCACCATTTCCTCCCTTCTTCTCCCCTGCGGTCCTCCGTTAAGTTCCTCCTAACCCTCCTATACGTGCAAATATATGGTATTTGTCCTTCTCTGCCTGACTTATTTCACTCAGCATAACACCCTCAAAGTCCATCCATGTTGCTACACATGGCCAGATTTCATTCTTTCTCATCGCCATATAGTATTCCATCGTATAGATAAACCACATCTTCTTGATCCATTCGTCCATTGATGGACACTTAGGCTCTTTCCATGTTTTGGCTATTGTTGAGAGTGCTGCTATGAACGTTCGGGTACATGTGCTCCTATGCATCAGCATTCCTATATCCCTTGGAAAACAGTGTGGAGGTTCCTCAAAAAGCCCTGGCTTCATTCTATAAGCAAAGCCTGTGCACTCCCCACCTCCCCTGTCAGGTTGGTATGAGGGGACAAGGGAGTCTCAGAAAACCAGTACACAGTAGGTGCTTAATGCATGTCAGCCACCAGCCTCCCCACCCCACGCATTTATCCCCCTGGGCCTGACGACTTTGCACACCCTGCACCTCATAGGCGCTCTGGGATGCCCGTTCCATTATCAAAGGGGTGAGTAGGCCGGAGGGCCAATCAAAGGCTTCCATGTCAGGGCAAGGCCACCATTGGCCCCAGAGGACCCTTTCCAGGGATCAGGTTTGGGAGGCCATGTAGTCACAGGTGAGGGGAGCTGGCGGGTCTGAGGACCCGAGGAGGGTTTGCCTGCTACCCTGTCACAGCTTCTACTCTGTTCTCCCTGCAAGGACCTGAAGCCAGATGATGCTGAAGACGAAGAGGGGAAGGGCAGTGGGGTGTGGACGCAGCTATGCCAGGGGAGGGCCCACTTCTCCGGACCCTGGGCCTAGCCGACTGGGACCTGTGGCCCTAATGCTTCAACAAGTGAGGCTGGGCTTCCTCGCCTCAGAGCAGCCGTGCCAGAACAAGGACGGACGCCCGCCCTTCCGGGAGGGGCTGGGACCCCCTGGTCCTTGCAAAGAAGGCTGATTCTCAGGCCTGTGTACACACACACACACACACACTCCAACACACATGTGCACTTGAAGACACGTGCCTGCATGCACACACCAGGTAAACATGCACACGTGTGTGTGCGCTGAAGAACACCTTCCTCATTCCACCTCCCAAAGGGGCTCATCCTCACTTCCTGTGACAGGAGCTCAGTGTCCCCGGTCTCAGGGCTGCTCAGGAGACGCCGCTTTCTGTGGTTGGGGCTCATAGAGGCAGCCTGCTCCCTTGCCCATCAGGTGCCCAGGACCCAGGCTCACTCCCTGACTAACCTCAGGCACATGCCTGCCATGGCTGGCCTCAGTTTACCCACTTGTGCAGTGAGCAGATGGGCCAGAGTGACACTGGGGCCATTTCAGCGGCCACTGCAGAGGACTCAAGTCCCCCCCAACCCCGCTGCCTAAATCCTGGCCGGTTTTTCCTGTATCCCTGTGGTTTTCTGACAAAGGGGGCATGCTAGCACTTGAAATGTTCTCACCTCTTGCTATTTTTGCAAAAGGCCTGAACGCAATTGTTAAAAATAGAAATAATGAGGAAAGCAGAAGCTTCTGACCTTGAGTCAGGAGGCCAGGACAGGTTCCCAGTATCCTCCCGGCTCGTGATGATAGATGATGGTTCGCGCTGCACATGTCCTTAGCTAATTTATCCTTGGCCGAGAGAGAGAGAGAGAGAGAGAGAGAGAGTTTTTCCCTGACTTTTGCTTTTTTTTTTTTTTTTTTGGAAGGCTGAAGGGTGCTTCAGGCCCAGGAGCCATGCCTACTCCGTTTTGGTTGCTCCCTGGCTGGCAGTGCTGGGGGGAGTGCTCCAAGTCCTCGTGCCACCTGTGCTGACCAGAAACCAGGGAGACCCCACCAGATGTCTGGCTCTGTGCCAGGAATGACCCCTCAGCTTCCCGCTCCCCTGAACTGACTCAGCCCCTTGCAAACGGACCATCAAGGCTAGGGGTCCTCTAGCACGCTTGGGAGGCTATGTGTCAGGCTGGGACACAGTCCCCAGTGTCCCACACAAAGGCTGGGCCAGGCAGGGCCAGGGAAGTGGTGGGACCCAGCATCTGGCTGCTGCAAGCCTGGTATTGTTTAAAGACGCAGGAGAGGTTTGCATCTGGAAGGGCCCTCAGCATCTTTCTTTTTTTTTTTTTTTTTATATTTTTATTTATTTCTAGGAGAGAGAGAGACAGCGTGAGCAGGGGAGGGTCAGAGAGAGAGGGAGTCACAGACTGAAACAGGCTTCAGGCTCCAAGCTGGCAGTCAGCACAGAGCCCGACGCGGGGCCCGAACCCACGAACCGCGAGATCATGACCTAAGCGAAAGTCGGACGCTTAACCGACTAAGCCACCCAGGCACCCCCTTCAGCATCTTTCTTATCCGGTGGGGGCAGGGGTGGGACACCAGCTTCTTTCCATTCTCGGTCACACATGCAGCCACGCCTCCCAGACAAAAGGAGCCCCTGCCCCTCAGGAGCCATGGAGAGAGGCAGAGGGTCTTCAGAGAGGTTAGCATCTACCAGCCACAGCATCCAGCACTGAGCTGCGATGCTGCTCCTTCCGGGATGCCGGTCCGCAGAGATTGAGAGCTCCTTATAAACTCCAGGACCCTCCTCAAGGCTCACAGTTGTACATCTACCTTCAGGTGCTGAGACAGAGAGTTTCAGCAAGAAACAAACCTAAGGGCTTTCTTACAAGCCTCGGTGTGTGCAGAAGGATATGCGGACATGGCTAGGGAGGATGGATCCACGCAGGAGAGCTGGGGAGGAGCCCTGGCCGGAGGGAGCATGTAGTATGTTCTGGAGATGGGGTAAGCATGTTTGACTTTCTGTCTCTTACAGGTCACCCCAAGGCAGGTGCTGGACCAGCCCCAGGAGATGCTTACAGTGGCTGATGGTACCTGTCTGCTGTAGCCCTGGGGATGCCGGCATGCTGGCCCCTGCTGTCCTGCCTCCTTAGCTCTTGTGTAATTCAAGATTCACTTGTGTGTACACCTATGTATATGCGTACAGGTGCAAAAGCACATAAGCATGCATCTGAGTGTGCATAAATGTGCACCCCTGCATACACCACATATCTGCCTGTGTGTGCAGGTGTGAGTGTGCCTGTGTGAGCCTATATATGTGCTGTGTGCACATGTGTCATGTGTGCACACACAGACACTTATATACAGAGAGGCATGTGACCGTGTGTACATGCGTGGACCTGCCCTAAGTCCCCTGACTGGGCTCCCCTGTAAGTGATGGTTGGCTGCTTAGTCTCGGGGAGGCCCAGTTTTTGGCTGGTATGTCCTACTGCCCTGGTAGAGAGGCTCTCAGTCCTCTGGTAAATAGGGATTGATGCTCCTAACTGGGGGTTCACAGGGCTTCCTCTGGCCAGCCAGGAAATGACAACGAGGGGAGGCCCCAGGCTTTCACACAGTGTAGGATGCTGCGGATGGATGACGGGGACCCAGCTTTAAAAACCAGAATCAGCTACTCCAGGCGGACCAGGATGTGGGTTCCAGGTGGGTTCTAGAAAGCAGGGCACACAGCCAAGCACTACTGGCCTTCTCGGAGGGGAGGCAGCCCTAGCCTCGGAGTCTTCTCTGTCGGGAAGATGAGCAGCCACCCAGAGGTCCATGCCAGCAAACCCCACCTGCGTCCTGCCTGCTTCCTGAACTTGCACTTGTGCACATCCCTCTTCAGGGGTTCGTCGTGTCCGTCCTTGTTCCCGCCTTCTGTCCACCTGTCCCTGGGGTGGGGTGCAGGATGCACCATGGATAAGTGGAGCCATTGCCTGAGCACATCCGGGCTCCACAGGAAAGAAAAGGGAGAGAGACATCTACTGAGATGAAAATAGAAAGTCCTTGCGAGTCACCCCGGGCCAGAAGCAGGGGTCTAAGTGAAGAGAGAGTCCTGAGGCCCAGAAAGGACCAGGCATCCGCAACCTGACCTCTGCAGAGACGCCTCTGCTTTGTGCCTGCCTGGCCTTGCTGGCCCACTTCTGCCACGATCACACCGGAACAGAGAAAGTACAAGCCACCCATCTGAGGCACACCATGAGCAAAAGCCAGCATCATGCAGGGGCCGGACTCAGGCATCTGGTCTCTCCTCCAAGCTGTCCGGGAAGGGCCACTCCCTACGTGGTCCAGGCCCACGGCCCCAAGCCTCCTGCCAAACCTTTCAGCTGAGGCCTGACCACCACTGCACATGCGCCCTCCTTCTGCTCTTGCTGAGGGATGGTGGGACCCCTCTGCCTTCCCAAGGTCCCATGCTTACAGACACCCCACCATATGCTGCCCATACGGGGTTCCTCATGTTCAAAGCCTTCTCTCCACTTCCAGGGTACAGCTCTAGTGCTATTCATGTGAGGGCTCTGGGCACAGCCCCAGGCCATCCCAGCCAGCCCTCTGCCAACACTGGCTGGGTCTCCTCTGGGCAGGTGCCCTGTTCTGAGTACCTTCAGGCATCTGACACATGATATGTGCCTGCAGGGCTTGTGGCTCTTGTTCCCACTGGAAACCAAGGCCTCAGCCCATAAAGCTGGGCTGGGGTCTGGGGTCCCTTCCTGTCCAAGGACTCAGAAAAACTCAAGGAGGCCCTGAGGCTTCTGGTCCATGTGTCATGCCACAGCCCTTCCCGCCAATCACAGTGCATCCTGAGCCCCACCCCAGGGACAGGCAGACAGAAGGCGGGAGCAAGGATGGATGCCACAAGCCCCTGAAGAGGGATGTGCAAAAGTGCAAGTTCAGGAGGCAGGCGGGACACAGACGGGGTTTGCTGGCATGGACGTCTGGGTGGCTGCTCGTCTTCCCGACAGAGAAGACTCCAAGGCTAGGGCCACCTCCCCTCCAAGAAGGCCAGTAGTGGAGGGTCCCTGCTGGCCCCGCTCATGGCCCTGACGTGGCTTCAGGTGTGGAAGGTCTCTGCTTGCCCTCCCGCCCACCCTGCATGGCCACTCTGGGAACAACACAGTCTCTGGGGTCAGGCTGCACCAAGCCTTGGTCTCCTCATCTCAGGTGGGGAGAGGGTACCTGCTGTGAGGTGTCCTGTGACACAAGAGAGTGGAAATCACCTCGCATTGCACACAACAGGCACACAGCAGACATGAACCCCCAGGTCCGCGGTGCTGGGCCTCCTTCAGCCTCGGCCATGCAGCGCCTACGGCCCTCCCGCCAGGTCCCTCCCCCTGCACACTGGTTCCAAGTTGCACCCGGGCTGTGAACGACATAGGAGCCCAGCTGTGGCCTGCTCAGGGCCAGGCTGAGTGAGGAGGGAGGGAGGGGAGACCAAGGAGGAGGGAGACGCAAGCTAAGATCAGACAGGCTCACACATACCTAGACACTTGAAGAGGCTCTTGAAGAGTGTGTAGGAGTTTACAGGAAGGTGAGTGGAGAGCCAGCCAGGCCACGGGGCCAGTGTGGACAAAGGCCTCGGATCCCCAGAGCCTGGTGAGGGTCTTCTCAGCGTTCCTGCTATGCTGCCTGATCCCCTTGCTCTCAGCACCAGATGGATTTCAGCAAATGCAGGCTCTATGAGTTCTCAGTTTCTTAATTTAAAAACATTTTTTTAACATTTATTCACTTTTGAGAGAGAGAGAGAGCGAGAGCATGCACAGACATGTTGGGGAGGGGCAGAGAGAGAGGGAAACACAGAATCAGAAACAGGCTCCAGGCTCTGAGCTGTCAGCACAGAGCCCAACGCAGGGCTCGAACCCATGAACCATGAGATCATGACCTGAGCCAAAGTTGGATGCTCAACAGACTGAGCCCGCCAAGCACCCCATGATTTCTCAGTTTCTAATGGTCAAAAACCAACCTCATGGTTCTTAGGCTTTCAGCAACCAGTCTTTAAAATTTGCATCCCAAGGGGCACCTGGGCGGCTCAGTCAGTTCAGCGTCTGACTTCGGCTTAGGTCATGATCTTGCAGTTCATGAATTCGAGCCCTGCATTGGGCTTACTGCTCTCGGCACAGAATCTGCTTTAGCTCCTCTGGCTCCCTCTGGCTCTCTCTGACTCTCTGTCTCTCTCTCTGTCCCTCCCAGGCTTGCACTTTCTCTCTCTCTCCCTCTCTCTCAAAAACAAATAAACATTTAAAAAATAAATAATAAATTTTAAAAAAAGTTTGCATCGCAAACCAGTGCCCCGCAGTTGGGCCTGTCGGTGTGGACCCGCTCATGTCCAGGTGCAGGAAAGCTGCCCGAGGTCAGAGGAACTAGCTGTGCTGGCAGGACAGAGGGGCATGCGAATCGACAGAAACTTTATAAAACACTCTATATTTAAAATATGCAAACCAAACTATCTCTTTAGAAAGAATCCTCTAAGACCAGGCGGGAGCCACAGATCTAAGGCCCTGCTCAGCCTCCACCCTTCTTGTCAGTGAGCTAAAAATGATTTTAGTGGTTGGGAAAAAAATTAAAGAAGAATATTTTGTGACACATGAAAATTTGACGAAATTCAGATGTCGGTGTCCATATGCAGTGAAGTTTCATGGGGACACAGCCTCTCTGTCACTTGCTACAACAGCAGAAGTATTTGTGATGGTGTGACAGCAGAGTCTATTTCCAGGGGAGCCGTGACCCTCTTCTGCCACAGAAACCCAAATTTCCTGCTTGGGGGCTTGAACGAGAGCCTCAGAGGTCGGAGATGAGGGCTAGAGGGTACAAGAGCA
The DNA here is from genome assembly GCF_003009895.1 of Hyaena hyaena. Lineage (NCBI taxonomy): Eukaryota > Metazoa > Chordata > Mammalia > Carnivora > Hyaenidae > Hyaena > Hyaena hyaena. Next base: position 161,371 of record NW_024080652.1, read on the forward strand.
TTGCTCCTCTAGCCGGAGAGATGGCCCATCACAGCCCGGGCTTGGGGCACTGAGTCCTTGAGGCCGGCGGGACAGAGAAATGGCCGGGTTTGTTTGCAGATGGTGCAAGTGCCAGTAACTGTCCTCTCTCTGGGCAGGGCACGGGCACTGATGCTGTGGCAGCAAGTGGGAGCCGGGCCATGGTGGGGAGGCCAGCACCTGGGGTTGGCGGAAGGTTCTTGTCCCTAGGGTGACTCCTCCAGGGAAGCCCCCCTGGATTTCTCCACCAGGAGAGGAGTTGGCTGGGCTCAACCTTCCCTCCCAGACTCTCCCGTCCAGCCCCTCTGATGCCAGATCAGCCCAGCAGGTGCCCCTTTGATCCAGGCACCTCCAGGTGTTCTTATGCTGTTTATATGACAGGTGGGCAGGATGGTGGGTGGTCCAGGCACCGGTCAGCCTCCTTCTATTTTACAGATGCATTTGGACTCTGGGCTGAGCTGAAACCCAGTGCATTTCCTGCACCACTTCTGCTCTGGACTGAATGCTCTTGTGTGCCCCCTCCCCCTCCAATTCCTCTACTGAAACCTGAGGCCGAGTGGGATGGTGTTGGAAGGGGTGCTTTGGGTGGTTAGGCCACGGGATGGGGCTTCCATGGATAGGATTCATGTCCTTATAAGGAGAGACCCCAGAGGGGCGCCTGGGGCTCAGTGGTAAGCGTCTGACTTCGACTCAGGTCATGATCTCACGGTTCCTGAGTTCAAGCTTTGTGTCAGGCTCTGTGCTGACAGCTCAGAGCCTAGAGCTGCTTCGGATTCTATGTCTCCCTCTCTCTCTGCCCCTCCCCTGCTCACACTCTGCCTCTCTCTCTCTCGAAAATAAAGAAACACTAAAAATAAGAAAGAAAAATGAGAAGAGACCCCAGAGAGCTCTTCGGTCCTTGAGGCCACGTGAGGACACGGGGTGAAGACAACAGTGTAGTGACCGGGAAGCCAGTCCTCACCAGACATCAAATATGGGGGTTGGTGACTTGATCCTGGACATCTGACCCCCAGTCACCCGAGTGGATTTGGACATCTTAGGCATCCTGCCTGAAGGCGGGCCAGCTGGGCCCATAGCGCTGGACCTGCGGGCAAAGCAGGAGCTGAGGGAGGTACACACAGTGGCCATAACCCCTCCTGCAGACCTGGGCCTCACCACCCAGTTTACCTACAGAAAGCATGAAGGGTTGCTGAGCTCGGGGCCAGAGTGTAGGAGGAGGGATGGATGGTCGGCTTCTTCCACATTCAGTGATTTTATAATCCGTTAAGTGATTAAAAGAACATCAACCAGATTCCAGACACTGACCCTGCCCTGGGTTCGGTGAGCAGGTGGGTGCGTGGAGTGGGTCTGGCCCCTGGGCCGCTGTGCAGGGCTGCTCCTCTCCCTTGGAGGTCTCCCCGGTGGTGGTGCAACATCAGAGTCCCAAGACCAGGGCCTTCCTGCAGTCCAAGTGGCCCCCTCGACCACCTTCCAGGAAGTCAGGAACACACGCCCCCAGCTCCCACCTGGGCCTCCGTTGCCTGGCAGTGATGGCCTGTTGCCAAGCCCAAGGCCAGAGTCAGGGTGGAGAAATCTCAGATCCCTGGGCAGCCTGTGCTGGGAACGCCACACTCCACCACTCCTGGGGTTCCCCCAAGCCCACCTGCAAAAAGCGTGTGGGCAGCCCAGGGGAATCCCCCCGCCTAGGGCCCAAGGACCTGGACCGGCAGGTGTCAGCATGGCTGTGCAGTCACCACGGGCATCCAATGTGCCTCCACCTTCAGCCCCTGCGTCTCCACCTCTCACGTTCCTGTCTTTATGACCAAAGTGTGAGGCCTCTGAGAACATCCAAGTCTCTGCACCTGCATTCTTGAGGGAGGGCCGGGCCCCACTGAAGCGTGAGTAGGGGGTGGGGGAGACAGACCAGTGGAGGAGGCCACATCCTCCAGGGACAGACCAAAGGCAGCCGAGCAGCCCCTGGGTCCCCTGAGGGCTATGGCCAGGGGCTTTCAAAAGGGTACTCAGTGTCCCCCAAGCCAGTCCAGGGCCCCCTCCCTGGCTCCACTGAGAAAATAAAGATTGCCTAAAGGACACCGGCATGGACCACAGCTGCTGGGGGACGGTGGTCTGGGAGACTCAGGGCAGGGCGCCATCAGGGGTCCCTGGGGTGCTGCCCCTGAGGCCCAGGTGACCAAAGTGCTCCAAGAGAAAGTGAGCTACCTTGATGCCTGGCTGTCCTCCAACCCAGGCGCCAGTGACACAGGCTTGGCCCCCAGTGGGATCCCTTCGAAAAGCTTCTGGACCCTGCACACACACCTGTTCCAATCCCCATTTCTACTGCAGTCCGTCTGCCTCCAGGCTTCCAGATCACTCTTCATTCTGCAGATGCCCTTCCTTGTTTGCCCCGACTGGTTCTCCTGAGTCTTTTCCTCCACTCCTTATTCCAGCAACGCAGTGTGGGCTCCGGGAGCTGACCCCTCTGAGGGGAGCTGAGCTTTCCTTTAAGCCTTTGGACGAGGAACTAAGCTGAATCTTGGGGTGTTTAAGACATTTCTCTTTAGACCAAACGCTGTGATTTCCCTGGACTGAGAAATCTTTTCAAATCCTGTGGTGCCAGGAGGCTGGAGAACAGATCTGAGCCACAGTTACGGGAGCCCCAGGAGACAGACCCTGTCCAGCAGGGACCCAGGGGAGTGACAGGGGAGAATGGGCTATTTGGTCTTGACCAGTAAATGCAGGCCTGAATTAGAGGAGCTCAACAAACGAGAATTGATTGTGTCGTCTGATAAAGAAGGTTGGCCAGGTGGGTCGGTGCAGATGGCCATGGGGCCGAGGAGGGAGGACAAAGACCTCAGTGTGGGGCCCTCAGGCTGGGGGAGGTGGCTGCCAATCCCTGCGGAGACGCCACTTCAAGGCTGTGCCTCAGGGCTGTGCCCAGATCCAAGGGCACCAGCAGCTGTGCTTGCTGCACTGACGCGGCGGGCAGGAAAACAGAGCAGGCAACGAACCTCAGTCGGTGGCGTCCGGGGACCCCTACTCAAGGCCAGACCTGCGGGCCGTGCCCACTGCACCCGCTCAGATGCCCACGGCCTCAGGGCATTGCCACAGCCCTGGTACCATAGCAACAATACAGAGTTGTGATAAAAGCCATCTGTCATTCATAAAATGTAACGTCGCCTTTTTGCAAAGCCATAAGCTATCCCGGGGCTCAGCCAAGAAATGGCCTATAAAATCCTTAGTAATGACCTCAAAGCATACTTTCCAACATAAAGAATATTCTAGGCAGCTGCTTCTAGGATTTATCTGTGTGCAGTAATTTTATATCCAAAACTATTACCAGGCTCCGTGTCTGATGCCCCTCTTCAGCAGCTTCACCCTCCACCCCGCCCCCCTCACCCATTAGCAGCAGTAAAGCGTCCAGAATGTGCTTAACAGTCCTGGGAGCACAGGGCCCTGTCCCCCAGGGTGACAAGTGGCAGTGCTGTGCTCAGGTGCCATGCCCTTTGCCATTGATGCGTCACACAGCAGGGGCCCAGGAGAATGCCAGCTGTCTTCGGGACCCCCAAGTTACCAGGGAGGAGGAGCTGAGCCCTGTCTGGAATCTGTTCCTACGGTGACACTGGGAATAGCAGGTTTTGTCTGGGTTGGACGAGGGCAGGCATCCTCCCTGGCAAGGGTTGTTGGTTGCCCCTCTGACCACCAGACAGAGCCTGAGGTGTGCAGAGGATGGAGAGCCTCGGGAGGAGGGGCCACCTGGGGCCTGCACCCAACAACTGGAGGAGGCCTGGAATTTTCATGATTTGGCCGAGGAGGTTGTCAGTACCACTGTATTACACAAAGCCATTGCTGTGATGGGGGAGAGGAGGGGGGCTGCGGTGCACCTGAAGCAGCTGCAGGGGTCAATGCTCCCCCAGGGAGAACTTGAAATCCCCACACCTGGTGGGGTATCAGCATGGGGCTTTTGCTCCACACCCAGGAATTTGATGGCTCTAAATAAGATGTTTTTTTGTCATGTAGTCTCTCACTTGATTCTTGCATTTGTCTCCGAATATCCGACTTTGTCTGATATCTGCATTTTCATCTCTAATTGGCAAACCAATAAATTACATTAGGCATAACATGACATGTGGTAAATGCCTTTTAATTAAAAAAAAAAGTCTTTCTAAAATTACCCCTCTCTACCCAGAAAAAGATGGAATGACGTCATAGGCGACTTGGGGATAAAAATGTTTTGCAAGTTTTTTCCAGTTTGGCTTTCTGCATTCAGATTAGCAAGCCCTGATGGACATCAGAATGACATCCTCAATTGTTGAGAGACAATCTGATTAAAAACATATTCAATTACTATGTTCCCGTCTTCCCCCAGACCCTTCCCTTACCAGAGGCCATGGTCCCAGATGAATTGGGTCCCAGATGAATTAGCGCCCTAAATGGCCTACAAACTGGATCTAAAGGCATCTCCGCTGTACTGTCTGTGCGTCCACACGGAAACGCCTATCTGTGCCTGCTGAGAACCCGCTGGGCTGACCCAGTGAACAGCAAACAGCTAGCATGGGACCCATGACAGCGGCGCAGGAGCTTCTGGAAGAGCTGGTGTGAGGACACCTTTCCCTGTCTGCACGCTCTGCCCAAGGGCCCCGCACCACCTCCTCCATCTGCCGGATCCTGCTTCTGGGCGTGCACACACAGCCCCTCCGAGGAGCGCCCCAAGGATCCCCAGGCAGCAGCGATCTTGCACCACCAATCTCTTATGACTCTGCGTCCACCCTGCTGCCATCTGGGAGGCCAGAGCCTCTGCAGGACCTAGAACATGACACAGGCTTCCTGCCTTTCACAGAGGCGCTGGAGGTGCTTATTAAATGGCAAACGGCTCACGCCTGACTGCACTCAGCTGAAAGCCTTCATTTAGAAACAAGGAGAGTCAGAAGCAATCACTCGTGTGCTTGGAGCATCATCTGTGCTGCACACGGGGCTAAGCCCTGGCCACTTAGAGCCCTGGCTCTGCCCGTTTTCCAGCACCCTTCCCAAAGCCCTGGGAGGAGGAGGGGTAGATACTGCTCAGGGAAGAAGCCATGGCTCAGAAAGCCAAGTGGGATCACACGCCTCACGAGTGGGACGTGGCGGCAGCCGGATGCAGATCTGGCCCTGGGCCTTGTCCCTAACGACCCACCAAGGCAAAGAAGAGCTGCTCCCAGCACATGGACTGACCTGCGTGTGAACGGACAGCTCTGAGCACCAGCAATGGTGTGTGAGAGGCACCAGGCGCTTCCAAGACAGGTGCCAACTGAATCCTCACCACACTGTGAGGCATAAACGTCCCCTTTCAGATCAGGAAACAGAGGCCCAAGGCATCATTTCGCTGGTGAGGGACAGACCAGGCTTAGCTCAGGTCTGCAGGGCTCCCTCTCCGCCTACTGGCTCCAGCTTGCCCACAGACAACTGCCCTGCGTGGTTTGAACTCCAGCCCAGCGAATATGCCACCCAACAGGCCTCCACTCTCTTATAAAAACTAATGACAGTAGTCACACCCACTTTGTCAGGGTGATTTACCGCAGAGTCGCCGCTGTTGGTGGTTGTCGGCTGGTCCCAGCTCGAGGTCTTGTATTATTTCAGGGGTTGCTTTTGGAGCAGTGTCTGCACTGGCAACGTGGCCCCAGTGGGGGCCTGCCCCTTGTTTTCAAAAGGCAGTGTCTGCAGGGTAAGGGCCCCTCTCCCACCCCTGAGGCTGGGAGGGCTGTGTCCCTGGGCTCTTCCCAGCAGGTCCCCAGGCTGGAACAGCCTCCCAGACAGGGAGGAGACCTGAGTGCCTCTGACCCCTTCCTGTTAGGTCCTGCCTTTGCAGGACCCTACCGAGGGGTCAGGAAGCAGAGGCCCTGGCCATTTTTTGAAATGTTTCAAGTCATTGTAATCTGCTGGCTTCAAAGTTCAGTCATTGCTGTAAGTGTCTTCTTGGCATGAGTTCCAGGTGACAGGATTATGTGACAGGGCCCCACCTGGTTCATTCCTTCTCTCCCTTGAACCTCCAGCAGAGGGGCCGGCATGCAGCAGGTGCTGGGCAAACAGCCTCAGAAGGGGACAGGTTTGGGTAAGCTTTACTCCCCGCTCGCCCCCTCCCACCCCAGGCTGAGCATCATGGGCATGCCAGGTGACGAGGCAAGTGGGGTCCCAGCCTGCTGCAGAGGCAGGAGCCAGTCACCTGGGGGAATAACGCTCACCAGGATGGCGAGTTTCTCCCTGGGCCTCAGGAGAAGAAAGAGAGAGAGCACAGCAGAAAGAAGGCAACCTCTGGGAACAGGGGCTGCTTTGGCCCGAGCAGACACCAGCCTGGTTCCAGCCCTGTTGACCCACTGAACTCTTCCCAACAGACTCTGAGAAGATCCTCAAACACGTCCTCCCTCCTTACCATCATCAGGGGCTCCCATTGTGGACTCTGGGAATTTTCCATGAATTAGCTAGCATCCCACTGGTCACTAAGCGTGCTTTCCATGACCAGAGGGTGACACACCATGAGAATCTTCTGGGGCCTCGAATGTATGCTCTTCCACAGAGCCGGCGAAAGAGCCCTGGGCCATGGCCTGCGCTTGAACTTGCTTCCTTCCTGGGAGGCACCGTCTCAGACTGATCCCCTGACAGTGGTTGTGCCCAATGATTAGGAATCACAGCTGCTTTTTGCTTCCCCGTCACCGATTTACTCTGCTGAGGGCAGCTAGGTGAACGGTCAGTGAGCGCTCCTCGTACCCAGAAGCGGCAATGCTCCAGTGACTGGTTTTTAAAACCCACACACTGAGTGCCAGACTGTGGCCCAGCCGTCCGTGCAGCTACCACCACGCTCCCTGCTTCTGTCCCATGAAGGTCTACACTGGCTCTATTTCCCAGCAGGCAAAGTGTGGTTATGGTAAATTCCAGAGCATCACTTTATCATGTAGCATTACGACTGCCAGCTCACTTTCCTCATGATGAAGTGCAGACACAGTGTCATCAAGGTCCTGAGACAGGCTCCATCCTTCTGGAGATGGTGGTGGGAAGCTTGCCTCTGGCCATACCGGGCCAAGAGTGGTGACCAGGCTCCTTCCTAAGTGGGGGAACATTTAGTGATGTGACTAAATATGTGGCATGGAAATGAAAATTCAGTCCCCACAGAAATGACAAGAGGCAGTGACAGAACAAGGAAGCAGGGTGAGGGGGGGTCGAGAAGCCTGCGGATGTCTGGGCAAATAGTCCTTCAACAGCACATGCAAAGGCCCTGGGGTGGGTGCCTGCTTGCCTAGGAAGTAAAGGAGAGAGGAGTACAAGTCAACAAGGTGGGGAGGAGATAGGTTCTTGATGGTCTTGCAGCCCATGGCCAGCACTTTGGATGGAGAGCAACTGAAGGGCTCTGAGCAGAAAATTGACCTATTCTGTTTGTCTTAATAGGCTCACTCTGATGCCAAGTGCAGCATGCAGTGGGGGCCAGGTGGGCAGGGCAAGGATGGAAGCCAGGAGACCAGGGAACAGGCTGTCCCCACAGTCCAGGCCATCGGTGGCAACTTCACTCAGCAGAGGAGGTGGTGAGTGTTTCAACATGTGTTGAAAACTGCGTTAAGAAGACTTATGTCCAGGATGATTCCACGATCGTTTGTTGCAGGCAAATATTTGACTAGGAGTATGGGGGGGGGGGATGAGATTTTCATGTCACCCAAGGGCAAAGTGCCAGTTGGGCAGTAGTTCTGCAGACGTGGGTGTCGGGGTGCCAGTGCACCAATGATATCTAGTGGGACCGAAAAGGACCAGAGGTGCGCGGAGACGGGGGTCCTGGGACTGAGACCACGCCCCCAGGAGCAGGAGCCGGGCAATCGGACCAGCCTGGGACGGTGGCAGACGGAGCAGTGGAGGTAAGAGGGGCTGAGAAAGGGCCAGGGATATCCTTAGTGATCTGGATATCAGGGCCTGAGCAGGAGGACGGGGGGGAAAGGAACCCTGGAAAGTTCCAAGCCCATGAGGACATGGCCACATGTGTGTTTCCAAAGCTCTTCCTCATTTGAGCAGTGTTTGTAACAAACCTCTGGTGAGTGGGAAGGAGCTGAAGTTTCCCGTGGGTGCCCCAGTTGGAAAGAGCCAATTTCCTACTCTTCGTGGTTGGCTGAGATTTTTTAACACCACTAAGTGTTGAATTTTACAAAGTGGATTTTCAGCACCTACCAAGGGATCAGAGGATTTTCTCCTTCATCTGTGAAGTGAACAGAGTGATCGCTGCTTGGAGGTGGTATGGCCTCATCTGGAGGACATCAGAGCGCAGGAGTCCCTAAATGACCAGGGACTTTCCATTCCTTCCCTCCATGTTGGAGCAATTTCCATAACACCTACTCCTCGAAGGTCTGATCAAGGTCAGGCAAAACGGGCTTGACTTCTGTGTAGAGGGATGAATATCTGACAGCCCTTCAACTTCTCCTATATGATGGGTCTAGCCCCATTGTTCAGAGCTTCATTGGAACTTTCCTTTAAAGTGCCTATTTTGTTCGTGCCATCAGGCTGGTATTGCATGGCCCCATTGCTTTGGGGACTATAAAGCCTGCCCCACTCCCAGCTCTGAGCCTCACCTCAGGACTCTCCTCTGCACCCCTTTCTGTCCCTTGCTTGGCTCTCACAACACACGGGCTGTCCCACTGGCCTTTCCCATCTTATTAGCCACCTTTGGCACTAATCTCTCTCTGCTGCGTTTGCTTTTGGTTTACTCTTCATTTGGGCTTTTCCTTATCGCTCTTCTTTAAGTTTCCTAGACGGAAAGCTCAGGGCAGGGATGTTTGGTCGTTATAGAGTTCTAGGAATGTGGTCACCTCCCCAGGCCCCCTCTGCCCACCCTTGTGGTGTGTGGTGGCATCCTGCAGAATGTGTGTGGTGGCATCCTGCAGGTTTCAACAGGTGCTGTTCTCACTCACGCTCATTTTTAAACAGCATGCAATTTCCCTTCTGATCTCCTTCATGACCCCCAAATTATATACATGAGTGTTTTTATTTGTGGTATTAATTTCCAGGTAGGAACATTTGTAAAGCATAGATCTTGTTCTTACTAAACTGCATTGTGTTCCATGAACAGACTGCAGATCATATATGCATATGCTTTTGTATGAATGTGTGTGTGGTACTTACATACGCCCAGTGAGCTGACTGCACATGCCTTTGCAATTTCTTGACATTTTCCTTATGGTCAACAGACGGACAGTTTTTATGGCCATTCCATGTGTGGTAGAATATAAATCATGTATTTGCACAATCCACAATGGACAAAATAAACTCATACTCTTTTCTTGTTTTCTTTGTTCATTTTTGGCTTCTTGACCTGTTGCTTTAAATTAAAACAAAGATGCCCTGTTTTCCAAAGACCCCTCAGGCTGTGACCATGCAGCTGGGGAAGGAATGGGCCAGAGTCCCCCCCTTATCCACTGAACGCTTCCCTTCCCTCTGCCCGGCACAGAGGACCCTGGTGTCAACTCAGCTTCTCCTGTGGGGGTGTTGCTCCTGCTGGTGGCACCTCCCTGTGTAAGTCCCACAGGCCCAGGCCCCCTACCCCACCACCCCTGCCCACTGAGTCCAGTTCCCCCAGACAAGGGTTAGAGCTGCACAGCCCATGGCGCCTGGACACAGGTGCCCAGTGGTGACCATGACCCGCCCACCTCCAGCTCCCAGAATAGCCTGTGGCCGAGGCTGGCCTATAGTAAACAACCCCAGGAGCCTCCCTGGTGGGTCCCGGATGAGTAATCCTTAGGAAAACATCGAAGGATCCGAGAAGAATAGGTGCCAGGGCCTAGTGGGTGGGTCCCTCTGGGCCTCCCTCCTAGGCCCTCCTGGAATATTCCCCAGCCATTTGGCCAGGAGAACCCGTCATCCTCTGCTGAAGAGCCTGCAGCTCCCAGGAGAGTCTTTCTCCGGAAGTTCTTCCTCCTCAGCTCATCACACACACCCCGAAGTCCCTTCCCAACCCCCATCCTTGTGGGGAGGCCCACTTCCCAGACGACTGCTGTGCTGGCCCCTCCGCACCTACCCCATCCCTCACCCTCCAGTCACCTTCATGCCCTTCCTACACTGCTAACAGTGGCCCTTCAGCCAGGCCAGCTGGCGGCTTCACGCACCCAGGGGAGGTTCAGGGCACAAGGCTCACCTCCTGTGTGCTTTGACCAAGACTGAGGAGTGACTTGCTAGTGGGGGAGTCTGGGCAGACTTCTAGGCTGCCCCAAGCCCGTAAGAGCTGGTGGAGCCTCCCTGGGCCTCCTATCCCGAGAGACCCAGCCACGAAGAATCCCAGAGATCTGTGCCCAGGCTGCTTGCTCCCTCTCTGCCTGGAAAGCCCCTCCCTGCCCAATACACTGGGCACCTCCTTTTTCTGCTGGCCCAGACCTCGTCATCCCCACAACTGCAGCCCATCGCCCTCCCCTCACCCCTGCAGGGCCTTCCTGGCTGATATCCTTGGATGGTGCCCTGGGGGCCGTACCAGCTCAGGCATCCTCAGACAGCCCAGAGCTCAGTGCACAGGCACTCTCGCTGCTCAGAAAGGGAGGTTGGTGGTCCCCAGCCACCCTGTACAAACAGCCCTCACGTCACCCAGAATGCCCGATGTATAGAGGAACAGGCAGAAAAATCTGGCCAAGGGTTTTCATGCTCTGTCCCCTGTGGTGTGTGCTCTGTTCTCAAAGGCTGTTTTACGTGTACACCTCGGCCTTAACCCAAGTTGGACGATGGCTTTGGTCTGCTCTGAGTACCTGCTCCACACCAGGGCAGAGCATGAACGAGGTATCATGGGAGGCGCCTGTGTAATGGAACCTGTGCATTTGAGGGAAGACAGGCCATAAACAAGAACAGGAGAGTTGTCTTCAGATAGTGGTGGCTGCTGTTAGGAACACAGAGGGTGGGACACTGTGGAAATGGGTGGGGGTGCTTCGAAACCATGTGGACAGTACGACAACACTTCTTCAAGGTGATGGTTGAGACGAACCAAGAAGTACACGAGGGAGCCATCCAGTGGTGAGCAGGAGTCCAAATAACACCTCAGCTCCCAAGAGAATTCGGGTGGGGTGGGGGGGAGACGTGAAAATAAGTGCACTGCGAGCCCTTGTGAGGCCCCCCTACATGATGACTATGGGTCATGGGGGCGAGCCACCCCACGGCACTCTGAGGATGCTGACCAGGGAAGGGCGAGGGGCCAGAGGCTGTAGAAGCCCAAGGCCTGGGGAAACATTGTGGGGCTCAAGCTCTTGCTCCACCCCAACCCCTCCAGCGGCAAAGGGCAGGGGCTTTCTCACCAATCTCCACGAAGACATCATCTCCTAGGCCTCTGTAGGGAACCTCGCCCCAGCCCTTCCCTCTCCTGCACACAAATGGTGCAGTCGGTGTGGGAGGGAGGGGGAGTTCCAGCTCCAGGTGAGAGTCACCTTCACACCTAGTCCCCTCTAACCTCCAGCTCCACCTCCGAAAGGGCTGAGCTGCCTTTCACTTATTTCAAATGGTCTCAGAGACCCTTACTGCACTGATCAGTTGGGCTGGGATTCCTCTGCCTCATCAGCAATTATACAGTGGGCACCCACTACATGCTAGGCACTGAGCCAGACAGAGATTCAATGACGAGTCTGAGGGATGAAGTAGCCCGAATGCACAGAAGGGAAAACTGAAGTCCAGAGAGGGCAGGCAAGTGGATGGGAAGGCAGGGGCTCCCTCCTAAGGCCCCCATAGAGACTGCTTCCCTTCTCAGTCCTGCCAGCGAGGCTGAGAATTTACAGTGCCTTGAGGGCACGGCCTGTTTCCTTCGTGGTGGATGTGTCTGGACCGCCTTCCCCGGCCAGGGTCATTACCCTTCTCACCAGGACTTTAGACTGACATTCAAATTAATATCCCCTATTGGGGGCTGGGGACCCAGAGTTGTGTGGGCCCGGAAGAGGTCATGTAGAAGCGCCACGTCTGGATACGGGTGGCTGATTTCACGCATCTAGTGAAGCAAAAGACACACTGACACACAGGCACACACACACACAAGCAGCGAAGGAGGTGCGGCCTCCGCAAACACCAGGTACCTCTCAATGCCAAGCAAATCTTAGCTGGGGGGCGCCAGTGCCACCAGAGTTAAGGCGCAGGCGTGTCCCCTTGGGGTGGGGTGGAGCCCCTGGGGTAGGGCCCCAGCCCGGTGCAGGAGCCTCCGCGCGGCTCTGGCATCCCTCCACCCCCACCCCGTATTTGCTATTTTGGCCAAATACCCATCTCCTCTTGTCTCTACAGCCGCGGCGCCCCTTCGCCCCTTCATCTCCTTTCGCCAGCAGCGGGGCCCACGGGCACCGCCCGAGGCGGGGGCGGGGGGAGGAGGAGCACAAGGTCGCCGCCCGGCAGGGAGCTCATCCGGCGGCGCAGACGCCCAGCGGCTCCGGGGAGGGACTTGGCCTGGACTCTGGCCCTCCGCTCATCTGGGGAGGAGCCGGGAGGCTGCAGCTGGCGGCGTCCCGCCCGGGGCGGGCGGAGGTCCCTGGGAGCCGCAGCCCGGCCTGAGGATCCCCAGCGACAGCGCCGGCGCGCGCCCCCCAGGCGACAGGAGCCAGCGCGCCGCGCCCGCGCCCTCCGGCCTGCGTCTTTCGGTCTCTCCATCTGCTCTCGGCAACCGCGGGAAGAAGGCGCCCTCTCCTTAGCGGGCCCGGAGCTGCAGAGGCAGCGCGGGGCGCGGCCGATGGGAGGAGAAAGGAGAAAGAGAGCGGAGTCGGCTCGGGCCTGGCCGTGACTCTCGGGGCTGCGTCTCCGCCAATCTGCGGGCGCTGACGCGGGGGGCGGCTCCACGGTTCTCGGATATCTGCCGGCCCGGGCGCGGGGCGCCGAGAGGCTCGGCCGCGCGGGCGCTGCGCTCCGGGGACGGCCGCTACACCTGCCCGGGGACCTCTCCGGCCGCTCTGTGCGCCCCCCAACCCGGTGCCCGTCCCCAACTGGTCCCCGCGTCCTTGCGCCCTGCTTGGCCTTCAGGTCCCCGCCTCCGGGCGGCAGCGGCAGAGACGAACCCTGCCCGAAGGAACTGCCCCTTCTCCGGCTGCCCTGCCCGGCGCCTAGCGCGGCCCACGGAACTGCTGAGGGGACTGCGCCGCGCAGTCTCAACCGCCGCCCCCAGGCCACCGCCCCTTTGGCCTACATGGGCCGTAGCGTCGGGCTCCTGCGCGCCTGATGAGCGCAGAGACCCCACGCCGGTCGCTGCGTGCCCGGGGCCTCACCCGGCTGCGCCCCCAGCTCCGCGGAAGAGGGCCGCTGGGCCCGGCCGCTAAGGGCGCGGCCACTCCAGACAGGAGAGTGGGGACGGCCCCGAGATGGCCCGGCGAGCGGGCGCTTGGGCAGTGGGCGCCCCGCACGTGGTGCGGGCCAGGGGACAGCCCTGGAGCTGGTAGCTGTCCGACGCCAGATGGACGTTGACCCGCGCCGCGGCACTTTGTTCGTGCCAAACCAAGACTAGCTGGGGCACGGGCGGAGCGCGCTCCGGGAGGGCGCCCGGAGTCCCAGGCCGCGCGGCCATGAAGATGATCCTGGTTCGTAGGTTCCGCGTGCTTATCCTGATGGTGTTCCTGGTAGCCTGCGCGCTGCACATCGTGTTGGACTTGCTGCCCAAGCTGGAGCGGCGCGCCGTGCGGCCCTCGGGGGAGCCCGGCTGCTCGTGCGCGCAACCCGCGGGCGAGGCGGCGGCGCCTGGCTGGGCGAAGGCGCGGGGCCGCCCTGGGGAGCTCCCAGCCGCCGCCTCCGCGGCTGGAGACGCGGGCTGGCCTAACAAACACACGCTGCGTATCCTGCAGGACTTTAGCTCCGACCCTTCCTCCAACCTCACATCCCACTCGCTGGAGAAACTGCCGGCTGCAGCCGAACCGGCCGAAGGAGCCCTGCAGGGGCAGGATCGCGGTGGCCCCCGTCCTCGAGACGCTGCGAACCGACCGCTGCTCCGAGACCCCGGGCCCCGTCGGTCGGTGCCACCCCCTAGCCCCAGCGGGGACAGCTCTCTCCTGGCTAGACTGTTTGAACACCCACTCTACCAGATGGCCATTCCACCGCTAACGGAGGACGACGTCCTCTTCAACGTGAACAGCGACATCAGGTTCAATCCCAAGGCGGCAGCTGAGAATCCTGACTGGTGAGTGAGGCGGGGGGGGGGGGGGGGGGGGGGGGGGGGGGGGGGGGGGGGGGGGGGGGGGGGGGGGGTCAGCTCGCTAGGGGTGCTGGTAGGACCTGACCCCTCAACCAGCCTTCAGTCCGGGCTCCCCTTCCCAGGAAAGGCCTTGCACCTCCCAGGCATTGTGTAAAAAGGCCTAGAGGGTCAGGAACCAGAGGGTGTGGACCCTCATGGCAGAGGCCCCCCCTTCAAGGGAGCTTTGGGGGTCCGGCAGCTCACTGCCTCTTGTTCAGGGCACTGCTTTGTCTCCAGAATGACTGCCTCCTTGAGATGGGCCTCTGGGGGGCTTGGGGGTGGTTCCCTGTGGGGCCAAGGGAGGGTCAGTGCTGCCTTCACAGGAGAGCAGTGCTGACCTGCAAGGTCCTGGTCACGGGCTCCGGACACTGAGTCCAGCAATGCATGCATGCGTCGGCAAGAGACTGAATGAGAGGGGAGCCTGCCCCTAACCCTTCCCTGGGGAGCTGCTGGCCATCAGGCTTCCAGACACCGGGCAACATTTCTCTGGTGGGCACATCAGGAAAGTCTGCAGAAGCCTAATGAGCCCTGTGAGTCAGTCGCCGAGAACAAAATTAGCAGAGGGGCGTGCTGGCCCCAATGAGGTGGAACAAAGGGGCTCTCCCAGCCAGGGCGCAGACAGCAGCCTCCCTTGGAACAGGGCCAGCTGTGTTGGGTGACAGCTTTATAAAAGGTGAGAAGCATCCCAGGAGCGTTTCTTTAAACCGTCCTGGTGTCAACGCTTCCCCCCAGGCCCTCCTCAGCCACACGGGTCAGAACAAGGAGATGCTGCAACCCAGAGAAGTGAAATATTAACTAGCAGCCAAGAAATACCTGCCTGCAAGAGGGTTACCCAAGCAACGCAGGGGAAAGGCCAGGTTTCCAAAACATCTCATAAAAATCCTTTCTACTCTGAAATTTGACCAGGCCTAGGCTTTTCTGTCTAAATACACCAAGGTGTTCGGTGGCCTTTGAGCTTTGACTGCTGGCCAAGTTCAAGGAAATGCTCAGAAACTTGAGAATCAGAGCAGTGGCCCAGACCTGGAGCTCTTCACAGGAGAGACAGAGCCCAGAGCCGATGGCCAGTGATGCTGCCCCCGTGGGACAGGACTTGGGGCCACAAGGGCCCTATTTGTGGGTGAGTTAGAGCTACGAGAAGTCCCATTTTCCCTCCAGCCCAGCAACAGTCTCTGTCCTCTGCCAGCCTGGCCCCCTGACTCCAGAGACCTTAGGATGGGCCATGTGGGTGGCAGGTCCTCATCTTGGGCCTCAGCTGAAGTGAGTGCTTGCTTCTTTCCTCTCTCCCCACCCAAGACTGCTCTCGTTAAAATCAAATTTAGCTTCTTGCATCATTTCTACCCCTGGCTGTTGGAACCAAAAGACAGTGCCCAGGGAAGATTCCTGACCAGAGGTGTGTCCACATGTGCACACAGTTCGCGGTCAAAGGTGGCTTGCTTGCCTGCTCCCGGGAGGAGTTGATGGCCCCTCACACCCCAAGCTGACATCACGCTGGTTGGGCTGTTGTGGTGACCCCAGGACAGAGGAGGCAGGGCCTGGTGCTGATGTTACGGGCTTGGTCTTGATTTAGTTATAGCTGTCTGGGTGCCTCCGGAGGGTAAGTAGGAATTACGGTCTTTGGATATGTTATTAGTTAGTAGAAGAACAGCCACAGAAAAAGTGCGGACACCACAGGGTCCTGTCTGAGCAGAGGCACCTTTGAGTAAATCAGCATTTGTTTGGATCCAAAGTCTAAAACCTTGGCCTTGGCACCAGCTCCCCCTTATTCATCCGGACCTCACCCCTCCATTCTTTCCCTGCCGACTCTGGTCACCTTCATTTTCTGCAGGCCCCGTGAAGGCACTGAAAACGAAGAATTCTTGCCCACTGGGGAGGCAGCAGTGGACTCGTACCCCAACTGGCTAAAGTTCCACATCGGTATCAACCGGTATGAGCTATACTCGAGACATAACCCAGCAATCGAAGCCCTGCTGCGTGACCTCAGTGCCCAGAAAATCACCAGCGTCGGTAGGTGCCCTCACTGTGCTCTTCCATTGGGGCAGGTGGGCTGGGGCTGCTTCTTCCCCGCAGGAGAGCTGGGAAGCCATCGGCCCTTGCCGGAGCATCACCTCCTGAGATGATTTATGAGGCACCTTCTGGGAGGGGAGGGATGCCTTCCAGGCCGTCAGCGGCCGGGGGCTGCCGTCCACTGTGTGTGCCGGCACTGTGACAAGTCTAGCGAGGGAGGGAGGGGTGCCTTACAGCTTTGCTGTTGCATTCTGCTTCCCCACGTGAAGGCGGAGGTCCTCCGGAGGAGCACTTTCCAGACTTCAGGTTTCCCCTCCAGGGGTAAAGAAGGGCACGCCCCCTGGTGGCAGGGGCACCTCCCCCAGCACAGGAGGGAGACACAGTGCAGAACTCACAGGCTGGTGCTTTTGGATCAGCTCGGCATCAGAGCTCTGCCAGGTGCCCCTGCCTTGTCCTGTGCCTGAGGAGTGACCAGGGCTTGACACTGTCTGGGGTGGAGGCCCGTGCACTTCGTAATTCAGAGGCAACATCTCTGAGTATTTTGGGATCTGCTGAGTCAGACAAAAAGGGGCATCTGATGACTGACTTCAGGAAAATGTGTCAGCGGCAGTTTCTGATGATGGAGGTTGGGTGCCATTGTTCTCAGGCCTGTAGGCAATTGTCTGTGATTGTTCCCGTTAGTCACTGGTGGCAGTGACAGCTCAGGGGTGCCTTGAGGAGGCAGTGAGGGATGGGCTGAGGCCCTTCGGTGGAAGCTGCCAGGAGCCTGCCTAGGTACCATGGCCAGGAAGGCGTGGAGGGAGGCCAGTCGGGGGTAACATGAGTGTAGGCTCCCTGCCCTCACAGTGTCAGGCAGTTCTCTGACACAGTTTTCTGGTATTTTCCCAAGTAGCCGCGATGCTGAAAGGGTCCCAGTGCCCTGGGACTCTGTCCAGCTTCTGACACAGGGGAGATGGGCTGGCAAGTGGGTTTTGCAGGGGTCTTTAGGGGCTGTTTCTGTTCTCTCTGTCTGGTACCAAGCTGTCTGCTGGACACTTGCCTTGACGCATGCTAGGTTGCTCAGCCTTGTGAAGAAGAGCTGGCAGGAATGAGCTGGCGTCTTCCTTTCTTAGCTGGCTGTGCAGGAGGGGTCTGAGCACCTCCCCAGACCCCAGCCTTGCCCCAGCTGTCCCCATGGGACGCCAAGCCTCCCTCCTGCCTCTTGCAGGCGTCAGATGCTTTAGGTGGGGCTGGGAAGGCGGCTGTGTGCATGACAAGAATTGTGCCATAGAAAGCCACAGCTAGGGTGCCCTTTTCACTCCTGAAAGGAGACGAGGCCATTAAAGAAGTATCCAGGGCACTGACCAACTCACTAGCCCATTCAGCAGATGTTCTTGGGCACCTCCTGAACTCCAGGCCCCTTCCTGGGTAGTGGGTTGAGGATGAATGGACCCCAACAAGATTCCGCCACACAGAAGACCTGAGAGGCTCAGGGAGGCCAGGGAACGGACACACTATGAGAAAGGACACATGCTTTGAACACTATTCACACAAAATCTAGGAGGAGAGTTTAGAAAGGAGGAGGCATCCATCTGGAAGGAGAGGCACAGAGGACCCTCTATGAAGAGGTCTGACCTGAGGCTGAGATGAAGCATCCACGATGTCACAGAAGGGCGCAGGGAGGGCTGGGCTTTCCGGGAAAAGAATAACATTTTAAATTGCAAATGGTTTTAGAGAAGACTATGTGAAAAGAGCCTGCTCTGCTGCTGTCCTTGGTGCCGTTCTCTGCCTCAGTTTCCCCATCTGTCAAATGGGCTTGTGCCTGCCCAGGTACATTGCATTTGTTCTAATAAGACGATGCTTGTGAGCGAGTGTGCAAATGTTAACATCACGTGCTTGCAGGGCCACCACCCCCAAGTGCAGGGTCTGGGGCGCAGGGAGGGCTGCTGGGACTCCTGTGGCTGGCCAGGCTCACCATAGCCTTCAGGGAAGACAGCCTCCAGCCTCTTTGGACACCCATGCCATGCAGAGGACAGGGCCCAGCAGCTCAGGGAGCAGCTCAGGCAGAAGACAGGCCTCTGGGGCTCTCGGGCACATTGCCTACCCTAGACACCCTGCTCTCTCTGTCCCCCCAAGGGCCTGGCCTTGAGGCATCTCCCACCCACTTTTGGTCTGCCCTGGGCAGCGGTGGCTAAGTTGCCTGTCCATGGTGGACCGAGCCCGTGGCTGGGGATCTCATCCCAGGGTCCAGTTTGGCCCATGCATGGTGGTGTAAAAGAGGCGGGGGAGGGGGTGATTTCTTGCCCATCTGTCTCTGGTGGGCTGTCTGTGATGATATCACTCCCTCCCAGACGACTCTGGCCTCGCAGGTCCTTCTCCCTCACTGTGCAGGACCTGGCCGGTGCTGGAAGGCTGATTGATGTCCCTGGCGCCTGGCGTGAGCCTGGCCTAGCAGATTAATCTCTAGCACTTTGGGTTCTCGTGTGGAACATAAAGATGGTTATGACCTAGACCCTCCATTTGCAAATCTGAAATCCAAGCGTAACCTGTTCAACAGCAGAACCTGACTCAACCTGAACTTACATGGGGGCAAAACCTAAACTCACAAGTCTGTCTGTGAGCCCTTATTATTCTCCTTTGGAGTGAATATTCGTGTGTTCCTCTGAGGAAGGAAGAGTGTGTTTAACTACGGGGTTCTGCCCAGGCCTATCTGGGCCGCCACCTAAGGTGGGATGGATGCATTTTATTTGCGCCTTCTATCATCTGAGATGTTTGATGAGTGGCATGGCCCTATGAAACCTGTATTGTGGGGTTGCCGAGACACTTCAAGGAGCAAATAAGAGAAAGATGTAAAAATAGAGGCGAAGGAGTCTCTGCAGGCAGGTGTGTGTGTCAGGGCAGCATCCAGGAGCAGACCAGAGCCTCCTTGCCCAGAGAAGCCTGTGCTGGACAAACTAGTGGAGGGCCTCAGCCGACGCTTGGCCCCACACTCCCTGCTGCCGTGGTGAGCTTCCAGGTGAGCTCCCTCAAAGATGCACGCTTGCTGGGTGGCGTCTGCCCCCATGTCCAGTTGGATGTTTTGGTTAAAAACCCAGCTGCTTGAGACGTTAGCCCCTGGCTGGGCCCGTGGCTTAGGGGAGCCAGCTGGGTAGATTTGTAAATGGAGGCCCTAGGTAGGAGCTGTCTGCTGTGCCTGTCACTGCTATGACCCGGAGTTGGGCACAGCCTTTGAGGGTCTTGTGGGGGAACCCTAGATGGCGCCTCTTTACTGGAGCCCAAGCCTGCCTCAGGGTCAAGGTGCAGCAATGCCACCCTCCTGAACATGAAATGGGAGAAAGATGTAGAAATCACATTGACTCACACTGGCAGTGTACAGGAGAGTCTAAGTGTAAAGAGCTGGAGATCCACCCCACCTCTGAAGCCACTTCTGCAAACAGGAAACCTTCCCCCCCTCCTTTCCCTCCCCGTGAGGTGGAGCTCGAGCATCCCTGTTCCGGGCTCAGAGCTCTGTCCCTTTAGCCATCTGGCCACATCGGCCCCTTTCATCTTCAAGTTGTGCACCGTGTTATCAAATCCCGGAAACACTGTTCCTGCAAGCTTGCAGACCTTCTTCTCAGAATGGCTCCATCGAATCGCCCCCGTTCAGAACCGCTCGATCCACTTCATGAAGCACATGTGGCCTTCAGTACAGCTGCTATGGCCGACAGACATTTATTTATAGCCGGGCTCCTGGCTGCTTGGTAACGGCCGTTCGCGGCCTTTAAAGAGGTTTGGGACGTTATCTACCTCTATTCAGCTTGAAATCAGGCATGCAGCGCCTTCGGCTCGGGCCGGTGATAATTAAATCGCTATCGTGCACAATTATGGATGCAAAGAATAAATGACACAATTAACTGCTCTGTACTTGGAATTGCTTAAAAAGGAAAAGAAGTCACACCGGTGTGAGAGGATCCAGGCAGCCTCCGGCTGGAAGACACCACTGCTGCTCCATCCAGGTTAGGACGCGGTCGACCACCGTGGTCGGTCTCTGAACGAAGAATGAAGTGCTGGGCGCTAACTGATCTAGCTGGATCAGGGGCTAATGGGCCAGCAAGCTTCCAGGAACAAAGGCTGAGGCTGGGGCTGCCCAGGGTGGGCAACTGCTCTGGGGTCTCCTGGAGGCTGCCCTGTCTAATTGGTCAGAGGCCAGCTCCTCAGGAAGGCAGTTCCAGCCTCAAAGAGGCCATAGTCCCCCTCCCGCCCGGGGGCCACTTGGGGCCCAGACTCCAGGTGCTGGCTCTCCAGCCTGTAAACTGACAAGTGACAAGGCTCCATCAGCAGGAGGCACCTTAGGTCATTGGGGAGGAAGGACACAGCCCCTCCCTCAAGGATGATTACAGGCAGCACCCCCGAGAAGGTGATATAGCTGAGCCCCTCCTAGGTTTTTCTTCCAGCTGTCTGGTCCAAGATCAAGAACAAAAGCCCACCAAGTGCCCCTGGGCACCTGCCTTCTTCTGAGCAGAGACAACAGCTGGGGCTGCAGAGTCCCACAGGCCTGTATTCCTATTGTGTTCCTTCCCATTCCAGGGAGGGTGCTGGGTTCCCACTGGGGCTGTGCTGGGCTTTCTCTCTGAAGTAAATTTAATTATCAAAATAGAAGTGAGCGGTCTTGAAGAACATGGTATACACAGCAGTCTAGGCTGGGGGAAGTTACAGCTCAAACACCCTGGGGGGCACAAGTCAGGTAGAGTCCTGCCAAGACATCACGGCAAGTGGGATGAGAGGACCCAGCGCCTCACGGCCTCTTCCAGTTCCTCGCTCAGAGCAGCCCCCTCGATGCCGGCACCAGGGTGGTCAGCAGTGAAGGCCAAGTGGACATGCGCCACGCTGCTCTCTGAGGGTCCGTGCCCCTCATGCCCAAAGGCAGCCTCAGGGGCTCTGCCTGGTGCCTGGGGGTCTGGAACACGGGTCAGATCCCAGTCCTGCAGGAGGTGAGGCCCGTGAAGTGGGCAGGGAAGAACGGGTGACTTAAGAGCTCCTAGCGTCACATTCTTCAAATGTGAGTCGTCCATGGCGAGGCCCTTGCTTCCTCTGGCCCTTCAAATAAGGCAGTGGCTGTGAAAATATTTGGACTACCTGTCTGACCGTGATAAGGACAAGCATGGGTCCCACTTCCTAGACGAGGTGACAGAGGCCAAGGGGAGTAACGCCAGAGGCGCCACCCCCCCCCCCCAGTGGCCAGGAACACATGGGCGTGTGCCTGTGGGCCACAGATCTCTTAAGAATGAAACTTGTTAATTTAAAAGTCAGGAGGCAGCTCATCAAATTATGGGTTGGGGGGTTTTGTAAGAAACGAGAAGACCCTGGTTTCCATGGGAAACAAAGAGCTGAGTGGTGGCTGATCCCAGTGTGCCAGACCCAGGTCATTGTCCCTGCGAACATCAAGGTGAGGACACCTGCTGACAGAGCCCAGGGGCCTGTGTCTCCCACTCACACCCCATTGGTGTGGCACTGCTGGGGTCCCTGGCCTGGACGACACCCCTTGTCCCTTCAGGGCTGTCTCCCTCCTCCCAGGGCTGCTCCCGGTGCTTGGCCCAACTCCACCCTTCCTCAGGGGATCCCAGGAAATGTAAAGAGTATACAGTGCTCTGTTAATATGAACTAACGTGTGCTTACTGACGCATGTCATTAATTATCGCTACTCAGTGCTAACTCATGCAGTACTGTTAATGCACAGCTGGAGGATACGGTTGTCCAGGGATAGCCGGAGAGACAGAGCTGTCGTTGTGGACATTGTGGTCTGAATGGTGCACGTCCCTGCAGGGGTGGGTGTGGGAGGACAGAGCATATACAAGAGGCGCTGTCGGTGGGGGCTGGAGGGAACCAGGTCGGACATCACTCAGGTGCCCCTCGTGTGTTAGTGATTTGATGACAGTGGGGTCCAGATTGGTGGGGCCACAGAGGTAGAAAGAAGGTGGCAGATGGGGCTGGTACAGGGAAGTGGCGTCTGGGACATGTGCTGTGACAGCCCTGGCCTTAGCCTGGCCTCACACCCACCAGGGGCTCACTGCTCAGCTGGGTCCCTTCCTAGGGTCTGATGAGCACCAGTCCCCTGGGAAGCGTGGAGACCCAGCCAGGTGAGGGCAAGTCCACCTGCTGTCATGGGGGGCTCTTGCCACACGCCTGGGCCTCTCCCCTCGGGTTTGCCTCTGCTTCTATCATGCCTTGCAGCCCTGCACTGCGGCAAGATTCCCCAAATCTGCCTTGAGGAGGAAACCCCAAACTGATCCCTACTTCTTGAGGCCCAGTCAGTGTCCCGGTGCTGCCTCCTAGGCCCTCAGCCCTGACCACCTCCACAGGTCCATTCTGCAGCAGCAGAGTGAGGCCACCCACTTCTGAACACAGGCTCATGGCGGTGTCTGCCTCTTTCCCACCCCAGGCGAACACGTGACCTTCACCATGACTGAAGGTGGTTTGCCTGTGGGTTTTGGCAGGGAGGCCATACCCGATTTTCAAGCAGAATTCCGAGTGTCTTCCGGCTGTCAACCCCAGCTTGGCAGACAGGAAGGCCCATGTCCCCAGACAAGAGAAAGGTGGTATCCAGAGGAGGTGGTCTTCCTGGAGTCCTGAGTCACCAGGAGATTCTAACACACTTTAATTTCTAGTTACTCGCTTGCTCCATGGGGAAGAACGAGTAATGCAGCAGGGAAACAAGGGTCGGCAGTGCATATAGAGATTTGCCTTCCAGAACAAGAATGACTAAACAGGCCAGATTTGCATAATAATTTATTATTCAAGAAAACCGGGATTACAGGCCCTGGAAAGAGCTGATGCGCTGTCCCTGATTGGCCTTGGAAGGAATAATTAAATCCAGTGACCCCAGTTATTACATGGAAATGGGGACATTGAATGGGGCTTAATCGGGCCTCTAATTTTTTTAATAACCACTTCTGTGTTCATCTTATTAAAAATATAATAAATGTTCATTGTAAAAATTTAGGAAGCACAGATAAGGGAAAAAGGAAATTAAAATCATCTGTAGCTCTATTCTTGGGGGGGAACCACTGAAGCTTATCTGTGCACCCAGATTTCCCCACACGCTTGGTACGCATCTTCTGAAGAGGCGGCTCACCAAGCATAAATATTTGCTTGGTCATAAATACTAAGCTGTTCTTTGTATCAGTAGAAATTCTGTGGAGCCAGTGAGAAGGCTGCATAGTACTCCTTCATGCGGGATTAGCTGCATCGTACGTCTGCCCCCGGGGGCGGGCATTTTGGGTTATTTCCAGTGTTTTGGAGTGAAGTGGCATTTGTTTCTGGCTTTGTTTTCCTGAGGAGGGCACAGGTTGGAAAAGCGTCAGAACAGATGCACATCACAGGCTGGTCTGGGGGACACTATGCCTCCAGCATCACCTGGACTCCAAGACCGGCCTCAGACTCTGCATAGGAAGGAGGGGGCCGTGGCTGGGTTGGGAGCTTGGAGGATGGACTGGGCCTCGGCCCTCACAGAAGCCCTGAGGCCACTGAAGACACTCAGGGAGGTTTGAGCTCCTGGCCATTCTCCCCACTCATGACTGTCGGCCGTCTTGAATGTGCAGTGTACCCGTATAGTCGGTTCTAAATGCTTCAGAAGATTACCTACTCAATTGTGACAGCAGTCCTGGGAGGTAGATAGGATGGTCATCCCCATGCCGCATGTGAGCAAAGGCACTGCCAAGTCAAGAAATACATTTCCCTTATTTGTCTGGACCCTTGCCACAGCCCCATGAGGGAGGCTGGGCAGGTATCTAAACACCATCTGACACAAACTGACATTTGGGAGACTGAGGACTCCTTCAAGGGCACCAGGCCATAAGGAGCTGGGCAGAGACTCCAGTCTCAGGGCTCCTCCACACCAAAGCCCCCCAGTATAGTGCCCTCCAGCATGGTGCACCCCCAGTATGGCCCACCCCTAGTATGGCACCCCTCTAGCATGGTGCACCCCCAAGATGGTGTTCCTCCAGTATGGTACCCCCAGGTATGGCACACTCCAGTGGGTACCCTCCAGTATGGTGCCCTCCAGTATGGCACTCTCCACTATGGTACCCTCCAGTATGGCACCCTCCAGTATGGTACCTTCCAGTATGGCACCCTCCAGTATGGCGCCCTCCAGTATGGCACCTTCCACTATGGCACCCTCCAGTATGGCATCCTCCACTATGGTACCCTCCACTATGGTGCCCTCCAGTATGGCGCCCTCTACTATGGCACCCTCCAGTATGATGCCCTCCAGTATGGCACCTTCCACTATGGAACCTTCCAGTATGGCACCCTCCAGTATGGTAGTCTCCAGTATGGCACCCCTCCAGTATGGTACCCTCCAGTATGGCATGCTCCAGTATGGTGCCCCTCCAGTATGGCGCCCCTCCAGTATGGCACTCCTGGATGGCCCCTATGATGAATGAGGTGCTCCCAGCCAAGGGGTCTTCAGGGTTTCCTCAGACTAACCCTGTTCAGGTTACCCACAGAATCCCAGAAACCTAGACTGGGCAAGCAGTGGTGTGTAGGTGTGTGTGTGTGTGTGTGTGTGTGTGTGTGTGTGTGTGTGTGTGATGAGGTCATGCAGGTGTCTGGGGGAGGAGGCATTGCTGGCAGGTATCTATACCTGGCCATCTTTTCTAGAAGCCATTCCCGTTATCTATAGGTCAGACTGTCTGAGAGATTTCGCACCCAGCCGGAGTCAGGTTGGGCTGTATATCAGTGTCAGTGCAGGAAACCCCAGAATTCCCAGGCAGAACGGGGCCCTCGGCCACATCCAGAGGCCCAGGCGGGGCCAGGGGACCAGGGAAGGAGCTGCTCACTTGCCCACAAAGGGATGATTCTGAGGGCAGCAAGTGACCCTGTGTCTCTTTCCCTCTCTCTTGCAGCCATGAAGTCGGGGGGCACACAGCTCAAGCTCATCATGACGTTCCAGAATTATGGGCAAGCCCTGTTCAAACCCATGAAGTAAGTGCTGGGGGCTGGTTGGGACGAGGGGGCCAGGTGTGGGGACAGGTCCATGCTGGAGTGTGCAGGCACCCAGTTTCTAGTGGAAAATGCAGCGTTTCCTCCCGGAGGTGTTTGGGGTGAACTGTGGGTGACTAATCTGGGCTTTCTCCCCATCAAGGCAAGTGGGCAGCACAAGGATCCTGTACCCTACCCCCTCCTCTTCCTGGCCTCCCCAGTCCTCCCCCTCTCTGCCTTCATCCACTGGCAGATCATTCCTACCCCAGTGAGCGTAAGTGTTTGAAACCAGGAGCCTGAATGTGGACAACAAAGAATGCCCCTGAAGAAGTGACTTCCACCTCTCCTGCATGCCTCAGGGGTCAGCAAACTTTTCCTATCAAGGGCCAGCCAACAGATATTTTAGGTTTGGCAGGCCGTATGGTCTGTGTCTCAACCAGTCAGCTCTGCTGTCCTAGCCCTAAAGCAGCCAAACGATATGTAAGTGAACAGACGTGGCTGTGTGCCAATAAAGCTTTATTTATAAAACTCGCAGTGGGCTGGATGGACCCGCAACTGTAGTTTCCTGTTCTAAATAAAGCAGAGACATTGCTACCAAAATAAATATTAAGGCGCTCACTGGCACATGAAAATTTGTGGGAATGGTGAGAAAGGATATTTGAAAGCCGGGCCACCCCAAGAAAATTCACAAGGAGCATCATGGTTTTGATGTCTGCCTTGATTGCCCTGGGGCTTGGCTATCTACCCTGTGGTCCAAGGTTGCTCCGCCATCTTTGTTAGCTCCAACAAGGCTGCTTGTGCACCGGCAAGGTTTGCTGCACCCCCGAGAACCCACACGGACCGTGCAAGTTGTGTGTGAGCCTGCTTCTCTGGGCGTGGTGGGACTGTCCCAGGCTACAAACCACGGGCTCTGCCGGTCGGAGAAGCTGTCTTTTGTTCACCAGATCTTGGCCGTCTGTCCTGACATTCAATTCTCAGGATAAGCTAGAAATACAGAGATCTTTTCTGCTTACTTTTCAAATTTTGAGAATGATGGTAACTAATTGAGAAGCATTCCAAACAAAATGTAGCTGCTAGTGTGTAACTTGTGACCAAAGGTCTGATGTTGTGTCCAGGGTGTTTCTGGGACTCTTGCTCTCATTCCTTGGGACAGATGTCCTGCTGGGGGCTTCCGCGAGGGTCCGCTTGACCTGTCTGTGACCTGGGGCTGCCTGGAGCAGGTGGGACTGAGAACCTTATTCACATAGGCGAGACAAAGGACACCAGGGGTGGGCAACAGACCTGGGGCCACCGGGATACAGTGATATGCTGAGGCATGGTGAATGAAGCCACCTCCGCGTCTGTCGAGGGTTCATGCACAGCACCTCCTTCCCTGTGTCTGTGCAGGAAGGGAAGTTCAGGTCTCCTCCCGGAGAATCTTATGGAAAAGGGAGCCGTAGAAAAGGCCATTGCAGGAGGATGGCTGGAGGCAGCCATGTGGACGACCAGCGTGGGTTCATGTACCCCTGACTCATGAGGGAGGACTGGGGAGAGACAGCTAGAGGGTATGCAGCCTGGGGACAGGCGTGGGCTCCTCATGGAACATTCTGGAGGGGACTGAGGCCTGGGGGCGGGCGTGGTGCGCTCCTCGTGGAACATTCTGGAAGGAGATGAGGCCTGAGGCAGGCATGGGTTCCTTGTGAAACTTTCCATCCTCTTTGGGCTTCTTCATGGTTTTGGCCCCTGTTGAGAGGAAACAGTTGAGAGGTCGTGGCCTCTCACAGTGGAGCTTTGCAGAAGGGCAACTTCTAGGTCCCTTGATGTCACAACAGTGCCCTTCCTGTCCCTCAATGGGGACAGGATCTGTGTGAACGCCTGCGGTCAGGGTGCGGTGTGGGCAGCAGCAACAGCAGCCCTGGTGACGCTGCCTGAGTGGCTGCTCATGCAGGCGTGGCCGGCCCGGCATTCCCTGGGCCAGGCTCTGTGCCCAGGGTTTACACGTTTGTTGTTTTGTCTTCAGAGCGCCTCTGTGAGCTACAGGAAGTAGTAGTATTCTTGCTGCTGTCCTGCCGTATAAAGGGGACGGCGCCAGGGCTTGGAGAAGCCGTGAACGTCACCCAAGGTTGAGCCAAGAGTCCAGGGTGCCTGGTCTCCGCCCCCACCTGGCCTCCCCCTGCCCGGCCCCAGCCCAGACTCCTCCTCTTCCAGGTCTCCCCTCTCCCCTAGCTTCCCCTGCTTCTGGCCTCCACTGCGGCCTCCCCCAGCCCCTCCTTCCCAGCCTCCCCCAGGTGCCCCCGCCTTGGTGGGCTCTACAGTCACTGAGCAGTACAGAAGTCTAGCAGGGTAGGACAGCCAGGCCCCTGTGTCCCCAGAAAGCTCACGTCACTCACATCACTCACGTCACTCATGTCGCTCACGTCGCTCATGTCTGCCCCTTCTCTCCTGAACTCTCAGCCCCTAGCCCGTCTATAGCAGGAAGGAGAAACAACTGAAGGCAGAGGCCACCCATGGACAGCCTGGGGCAGGGTTTCTGCAGGGACTCAGCAAAGGCCCGTGAGGGT
Organism: Hyaena hyaena; assembly: GCF_003009895.1. Classification (NCBI taxonomy): domain Eukaryota; kingdom Metazoa; phylum Chordata; class Mammalia; order Carnivora; family Hyaenidae; genus Hyaena; species Hyaena hyaena. The sequence goes on from NW_024080652.1 coordinate 189,016, forward strand.
GCTGAGGCCAGGCTGAAGCCATAGAAACAGGGGTGAGAATCTCTAGGCAGCTGGGGAAACTGAGGCCAGAAAGGGAAAGCAGATGTCCATGGCCTGCCAGCTAGACTGTCAGAGCCATGGTGGGCATCCTGAGGAGAGCCAGGCTCTCTCCCCTGCACACAGTGCGCTCCTGGGCAGAGGGCCTGCCGGCAGGGTGGGCACAGAGCAAGGGTTACAAGCGGTCGGCATGGGCCCTCTCGTCCTGCCCTCTTGCTGCTCTGCTGGGTCACATCCAGGTATTTCCAGGCCCCGGACTCCCCTCCTCTGACCGTGCCCTGAGTCTGGCACGGACTGTGGCCAGCAGCCTCCACTCCCTGATGACCCAGGGGCCCCGGGCCCAGGACCCGAGGAGGCTGCACATGCCATTCCTGTCCCCAGTGGCTGTGGTCTGAATATGAAAACACTGTGGTTTATAACCGTAGCATTAAAAAATTAAAATCTGTGATTAATAGTTCTTTTTAAGAAAAACTTTGTTCTATGAGCTGCTAAAAGTTTTGTAAGCTGTCAGTACAATATTATGAATGAATTAGATGGTGGTACTTTTCCTCCAGAGGGATGTAAGTTACGAGTTCTAGAAGAGAGACGGCCAGTGAGACGGGGATGGAGATGGGTCCTGCAAAGTGTGATTTATGTGCACATAAACGACTACTTAGAGTTTCATGGTTACATATTTTTTTAATGTTTTATTTATTTTTGAGAGAGAGAGAGACAGCATGAGCAGGGGAGGGTCAGAGACAGAGAGGGAGACACAGAATCTGAAACAGGCTCCAGGCTCTGAGCTGTCAGCACAGAGCCCGATGCGGGGCTCGAACCCACAAACTGGAAGATCATGACCTGAGCCAAAGTTGGACGCCCAACCGACTAAGCCACCCAGGTGCCCTGAAGTCATTGAACACCACACCCTAGCACATTAGCTCACAAGTTTCTGGACATTCTTGCTTTAGGGTTAAAGTAAGATTTCTAACACGTTAGGGTCAAAACGTAACTCACGTATCATATAGTTCACTTGCTGAAAGCCTACGACTCAATAGCTTGTAGTGTATTCACAGAAATGAGCGTCCACCACAATCCGTGTTAGAACCTTCTGGTGACTCCAGAAAGAACCCGTACGGTGTTACCATCAACCCCCGGGCCCCCCTCGCCCACCCTGTAGGCCCGGACGCCACTAATCCATCTGTGTCTCTGGGATTTACCTGTTCTGGAATTTCCTGTAAACAGAATCACATATAAATGTGACTGGCTCCTTTCACCCCACGGTCATCCACACTGTGGCAGGTGCCGGTGCCTCACTCCTTTCTGGGGCCGAATGATACCATGTTGTGTGGATAGGCCACATTTTATTTACCCTTCCACCTGTTAATGGGCTTTGGAGCTTTTTCCAGTGTGGAGCTGTTAGGGGTAACGGTGCCATGAACACTCATGTACAGGTTTCTGCAGGGACGCGTGTTTTCCTTTCTCTTGGGTCCATACGTAGGAGTGGGGTTGCCAGATCTTGTACCAACTGCACTTAATTGTTGGAGAGGCTGCCAGACTATTTTCCACGGGAGCTGCTCTCCTTACCTCTGCGGTGACCCTGCGTCCTGGCCAGTGGCTGTTATTATCTGTCTGTTTGATTCTGGCCCCCCTGTGGGTGTGAAGTGGTGTCTCCTTGTGGTTTAGACTTGCATTTTCCCGATGACTTATGATGTCGAGCATCTTTACATGTCCTTGTGAGTCATTTGTGGATCTTCTTTGGAGAAATGTCTATTCAAATCTGCCACTTTTCAGTTGGGTTGTCTTTTTTGTTAGTAAGTTGTGAGCATTATTTATGTTTTTGGAGCACAAGACCCTCATCACATGTGTCATGTCCTTTGAAGCACAATAGTTTTGGTTTGTTTATTTGTTTTTGGTTTGTTTTTAATTTTTTAATGTTTTATTTATTTCTGAGAGAGACAGCATGAAGAGGGGAGGGTCAGAGAGAGAGGGAAATACAAAATCAGAAGCAGGCTCCAGGCTCTGAGGTAGCTGTTAGCACAGAGCCCGATGCGGGGCTCAAACCCACGAACTGTGGGATCATGACCTGAGCTGAAGTCGGACGCTTAACTGACTGAGCCACCCAGGTGCCCCATGTTTGTTTTTGTTCTTAAGTTTATTATTTGAGAGACAGACAGAGCCAGGGGGTACAGAGAGGAGAGAGAATCCCAAGCAGGCTCCACAGTGTCAGGGCAGAGCCCGACACGGGGCTCAAACTCAGAAACTGTGAGATCATGACCTTAATGCGAGGCTCAAACTCACGAACTGTGAGATTATGACCTGAGCCAAAACCAAGAGTCAGACCATTGACACACCAAGCCGCCCAGGCACCCCTGAAGCCCAAGGGTTTTATTTTGAGCATGTTCTGTGTATCCATTTTGGTGGCCTGTGCTTTTAGTGTAGTATTTACTGAAACAGTATATGAGCTACGTAAGCAGTGATGGAGGTGGGGTGTGTGGCTGCGGTTTGCCGGGTGGGTGCGTCCATGGAGCCAGCAGGCGTGGCCACAGCTACCATGTGTCCCAAAAGCAGCTGTGAAGAGCCGGTGGTTTGGCAAGGGGGGGGTGGACTTAGCTGGACACACCAGAGGGTATGGCTTGTTGCAAGAAACCTCCACCTGCTCTGGAAAAGGTGCCTTCCAGGCAGGACCACGACACTGGCTGTGACTGCCTCCTGCAGACATGTTCCCGCCCCACCCTCACATGCCCACAGAGCCTTTGGGCCTGGTCTTGTGCCTCAGATGCACACTCCGTGCAGACCTCGCCCTCCCGCTACTCAGGGGGACAGAGCAGAGTGTCTGCTCCACCGCTGTGGCCCCAGGATCGGGAGCTGGTTCACGGGTGGCGCTCTGCACTGTGCACAGAGCGAACGGGGGGGGCAGACAGTGCAGACGTGAGCACGTGAGCAGCTCCCCTCACTGTTGAGCATGACCAGGGCAGGCTGGCACAGGGTAGGAGGCTGGAGGGCTTTCAGTTGACTGAGGCCGGAGTGTGGGGCTCCGTCGATTGCTCCAGGCCAGGAGACCCGAGAGAGAAGGTGAGGGTGAATGCTGCTGGCAGAGGGGTGTGGGTGCGGAGAGAGGGGAGGGCGTCACTGGGTGTCAGGGGAGAGACGTGGATGCAGATTCAGGGTTAGGGTCAGTGAAGCGTTTTGACCCGGGGACGGGGGCTCCCCGCGGACAAATGTGAGTGGCGGCCCAGAGCGCTGAGGACAATGGACCTGCAGCGCACACCATCTGCCACTTTCCTGCCGTGTGACCTCGCACACCTGCATCCTCCTCTCTGGGCTTGAGTTTCCTTACGCTGTCAGAGGCTGGATTCCAAGAGGCTCTGAGGGTCCTCTGAGTCTCGGGAGGAAAGGGACTGATGCCCAGCCTGAGCTGGGTGGTTGGTTTGGTGGGAGCCAGGGAGTAGCCGGCCATTTCCCCCCAGAGCTCCCCCGAGCTGTGCAGTTATTTCTGGTGCTCCGGACGCTCCGTGCTCATGGCAAATACCACAGGGAAGGTGAATATTTGGTGCCGCTGCAGGCAGGCTGGGAACAGCACGCAGACGCATTTCTGCTGGGTCACCCAGCACCTGGTGAGGCTGGTGTGAGGGGCCATCGTAGCCAACACTACCCCTCTGCGTTGGAGCCCAACAGTGATGTGGACACGGGCCCCAGAACACCTCCGGTGTCTGTGTGGGGTTTGGGACCAAAAGCATCAGCACTCAGAACTTCGTGGGTCCCAGGGTCAGGACACAGGGGGTTTGCGGGTCCCAGGGTTGGGATGTGGGGGGGTTCACAGGTCCCAGGGTCAGGACGCAGGGAGGAGGGGTGTTCACGGTTCCCAGGGTCGGGACACAGTGGGGTGTTCACGGGTCCCAGGGTTGGGACGCGGCGGGGGTTCATGGGTCCCAGGGTCAGGACCACACCATATTTTTTGGGGGCACAATTCAACCCATTGGGGCACCAAGTAAGCAGAGTCTCCACGCGCCAGCATCACCTCTCAGGGCCGAGCTGACAAAGGTACTAAAGAGTCCTCATCTCCACTGTTCATCAACTCACCCTCCAACCATCTCGGGACCTCTTTTTCTACGTGTTTAGAGATTAGATTAGACCAAGAGCAAATATTGTAAGTGTTCGTAAAACCCAGTTCCTGCACATAGACGGCCTCCCCAGTTCTTCTGCACGTGGAACTCTACGCTGCTGTGATCATGCTTGTATTTTCAGAAGACCCTGTGGAATACGCCCAGAGTGAAGTGCTTGGCCACAAGGCAGGGCTGTGATTGGCGGTAGGAGGTCTTGCCAGAGCCGTGCAGAGGCCACACAGGGTCTGTAACCCAGCAGCCCAGGGTGAGGTTCCCAGGAGAGGGCCTGGTACCTGGGCTGCACACCGATGTCTATGCTTGCCCTGGGGGCTGCACAGGGTACTCACAGGCAGGCGAGGTGTTGTCCACACAGCCGGGAGAGGTCATAGGAGGTGAACATATTGATCCCAAGGTCTGCCCATAGGTCCCTGGGTTTGGTAGAATCATTGGATAACATCAGGGCCAACTGTGTGCGCACATCTCTGTGCAGTGCTGATACTTGGTGGTGGTGCCTGTCCCCACATGGGAGCACGCAGCTGCTTCTCCCACCGGGTGCTTCTCTTCCCCCTTCCCTGTCATGTCTCGATGTGGGTGCAGCAAGAGCACATGTCCGAGGCTGCCGTGCTGGGTTTTGACCCTCGCCCTAGAGAGGGCCACTTGCTCCTCTTTGCGCGTCTGCCAGGGGTTTTCGGTCTCCACTCTGGCCCGTGAAGGAGCCGGTGATGGATAGCTGATGGCTGTGTCACTTGCACCAAGTCATTTGACCTTTCCAATCACAGAGGTAGGCTTTATTTTTACTGCCAACTCCCCTTCAAGGAGGAGGAAACTGAGGACCCAGAGGATCCGGCCAGGGCTCTAGTCCAGGGTTCCGGATGCCAGGTCCTGGCCTTTCAAGCAGCATGGGGCTAAGGCAGGGCTGTGGTGGGGGCCCTGAGACCCACCCTGCTGGGGTCAGGGTTCTCTGCAAGGAGGCACTCACTCTGTGACCCCTCCCAGCCGGCAGATTTCTGGAGGCCCCACACGTGGTGAAGGGGCCTAAATACTCCGGCTCATCTCCTGTTTGTTGTTTATCTGTGTTCATGGAGCACAGAGAAGGGCCTCTAGCCCCATGTCTTGTCCACCTTGGTTCATCTGTTCTCTGCGGGGCCAAGCCGTGGCCCAGGGGCTGGAACTGAAACTCAAGTGTGTGTCCATAGCCTGCAAACTGGCCACCTGGTTTTCTTTGCAAAGAATGGAAATGTGTGTGTGTGTGTGTGTGTGTGTGTGAGTGTGTGTGTGTGTGTGTAACCCAGAGAAACTGTCCTCAAACAGCTGTTTGAGGCCCAGGAATTTCCTAGCAGTTGAGATACATAAACAGGCAGCTGCAGAAGAATGTTCAGGCTGTGGTAGTATCTCTAAACACAAAACCTGGAGCCTCCGCTCTGCTCCGACCACGCCTGGTCCACGGGCAGTGTGTATACTGAGTGCAGGAGGCACCAGCTGGCAAGCAGGGCCCCCTGTGATTATGACCTTGGTCTGAAGGCCTGCTGTGACCTTGGCCCTGCTCTGGGCTGCAGCCCAGTTGCCTCCCCCAGGGGCTGAGGGCCCAAGGGGCCGTGGGGCCGTTTCATCCCTCTCGGGTTGAGTAGATTTGGTAGGAGACTCTCGAGCTTAGCATCAACTTTCCCAGGAACTCTGGGGCCACCCAGGGAGCCATAGGCTAGAGACCGCTGGCCGACCCCCCCCCCCCCATTAACCTGCATGCCTCCCACATGACCAGTGTCCGACCGGGGGCCAGACTCCTGGACAGGCACCCTTTTCCTGTGCTTGCATTTCCTCTGGGCAGGTCCTGAGCAGCCCCTGCCCCTCACTGGGCCCCTGTCTGACTGTGGTGTGAGGTCCCCGGGGAGCCTGAGTTCCTCAGTGTGCAGGGAGTACGCTGCCCTGGGCCATCATGGGGCAGGAATTCCGGAAACAATGGTTGGACGTCCTGAAGTGATGTCCATGTAGTGGCTGTCCAATGCAGGGAAATGGCTGGGAGGTGCTGGCTTTCCCCTCTGTCCCGGGGGCCGGTGCAGACAGAGAAGCTGTGGTAGGTTCTCCGTGGTCCCCCCGTGGCCAGGCCTGTCAGCAGGTTTTACAACCAGCCGGGGCTCCAGTCTCCTTCAAGTGTGAAACCATGCACGCTGTTTGCACTTCACAAGAGGCCTCGTGAAAACTTGTGCCCACCTCCCCACCCCGGGCCGTAGAGGCCCCCCCGCCCTGGGGAGAGGGCTCTGGCTTCTCGGCCGCCCTTCAAGGAGGGACATACGGCCAAACTGTTTACTTTCCTGTTTCACTGCCATAGCAGCGACATATGATATCGTGTAAGTTCAAGGGGTACAGCGTGTTAATCTGACAGGTTCACACGGCAACCCAGGTTAGCTGGCAGTCGTCTGTGGTGGGAACAGTCAAGATGTGTTTTCCTAGCAAGCCTGCAGCTTAGGATGTAGTTCTGTGCTGTGTGTGAGGCCCCAGGCCTACCTGTCTACCAATTACAAGTTTGTATCTTAAACGACACCTCTCCAATTTTTAGTGTCCTTCAGTGCTCTGGGTAGATGAGCCTCGTGGCTCACGTGCAGACACGCAGCTAGACGGTAGCCACCGCGGGTGGGCTCCTGGACCTCCATGGGCCTCCACGTCCTCTTCTGGGAAATGGGTCCACATGCCAGCATGGGTCTGGTCACTCGTCCATCCCAAGGGCCCTAAGCCAGTGCTTCCCGCTTGGCAGGGCTGGGAGAGGGGCTGAGGTGCCAACATGGGGCAGTCCACATCTCATAGGTGCACAAACCCAGGTAGGAACCAGGGTACCCTCAGAATCACTGAAGGAGCAGCATAGCCAGGACACGAAGGGAAGGGTCCCCAGTTCCCCCACCCATGGCAGCTGGAGGGGTAGGTGCACGGCACAGCAGATGCCCCTGCACAAAGCTCTTCGTCAGGCAGGAGGTGCCGACAGCAAATCCCATTTGCAGTGCCGGGCGGACCCTGCTCAGGCCACAGGCTTCCTCCACGATTGCTGCTTCACTGGGGCCCAGATGTGACCTGGGAGGGCTCCGGTGGGCAGGTGAGACGCTGTGGCATCGAGTGCATGCAGAGCCCAGAGCCCCGAGGTGACCACCAGGCTGTGTGAGCAGCAGGTGAGGTTCCAAAAACAGATTATCCTGGGAATGGTTCCCTGAACACACGAGAAGCTGTGCTCCTGCCCTGTCCTGTACTGTGCTCACAGTGCCAGGCGCCTGGCACAGGGCTGGAACAGTGCTCAGGGTGAGAGCGCAGGTTGGCTTCTGGACGGACCTGGGCACAGATCCAGGCAGGACCACTGATGAGGCCGCATAAGGTGGGAGGGCAGAAACACGGGGTCTTGGCTGCCAAACAACCTTGGGAGAAGACCTTTGAGCCAGGTTTTACAGGGTGAATAGGAGTTCTTCCTGGGTGCAGAGGGATTTTGAGGAAAATGCCCTACACACTAAGGCTTGGGGAAGTAAGATTTTGAGGAGCAGTGAGCGAGCAGTTGGGTGTTTCCAAGGATTTGTCATTCTCTTGATAAATAATTCACGTTTTCTCTCCACTGGTGCCCTGACCCAGGCCCCTAAGGCAAACTGATTGCCCAATAGCCAGTCACTGGGTGTGGAGCCGGCAGAGGCCTGGGCCTGACCAGATGTGAACAAGGAGCGCTTTGTGTCTGTGCTCAGTGTGGGCCAGCCTCCAAGCCCACGTCCCACCCTTGTTCCGACTGGCTTCCAGAAGCCCCGGCACCCGCCCCTATGGGCAGCCAAGCCAGCCTCCGTCCGACCGGGGCCCACCCGCCAAGAAGCTGGGAGAGCCCGTGTCTCTGCTGTGGACCCTGATGGGTCCTGGGGACTGGCCCACCCTCTCCGGCACCCCATTGGCCAACTTACTTCCGACTCCCTACCTGGCGCCTACCCCAGGCCCCTGAACAGGAGGAATAAGGTCCAGCCTGCAGGGAGCCTATGTTCTAGTGGGACGAGCAGTTCAGAGGGTGCATCCTCCAGAGAAGGTTCCCACTGGGCAAGGTGACAGAGATGCTTTCACGACAGGCCCCTCCGATGGTGTCTGTAGGGTTCCTTCCCCAGGCACTGGCCCCAGGCACTGGTAGAGTGCCGACTGCACGCAGGCGCAGCTCTGGGCTACAGGGCAGGAGGTGGTGGGTAAGTGAGGCCTGGACGGCAAGGTGAGAACCAGACACATGAAGGTCTAGGACAGGCTGCCTGTGGTCCCGTCTGAGACTGGTGGCCCGCACAGGTATGGAGAGGCCACGGAAGGGCAGGGTAGGCTGGAGACCCAGAGCAGGCAAGCCCTGTGGCCTCCCCGTGACAGGAGCCGAGTGCAGCTTTAGGGGCCGGAGGAACGTGGTGCTCCCACAGGGAGGGCTCCCCGCTGCCCCTCAAGAGCACCCTGACCAGAGAGCGAGGTTTCATGGCAGTCAGCCCATTTCCCGTGGGGTTCCCCGAGTGCCGCAGCTGGGCCTCAGGACAGGAGGAGGGCCCACGGACAGTGGGGCAGGTGCCCCCACTGCACCCTGACAAAACCCCTCAGGTCTTAGCAAGGAGCAGCCCCCCCACACATTGCAAGGGATCAGCACTTCCTGTGATCTGATCTTCATGGGTGAGAAGGTGTTGGCCAAGAGGCACTGTGCAAGGACTTCTTGGGGGGGGTGGGCTCTGGGGGTGGGAGGGCCTCTGGGGACCAGGACTTCAGGGTGTGTGGAGGCCTCTGGGGGCCAGGACTTCAGGGGGTGTGTGGGATGAGGGCCAGGCTGTGGCCCAGGGGGTGTGGCGGGACTGGGGGAAGGGGGGGCGCGGGGGTCAGGCTGCGGCCCGAGGGGGTGTGGCAGGACAGGGATCACACTCTGGCCCGAGGGGTTTCTGAGGAAGCTCCCAGACCAGTGTGGGCAGTGGGCAGGAGGTGCTGTTGTGGGGCACGTCCCTGAGGACACAGGGCAGCTGGGTCCAGGGTCCTGGCAGTGAGGAAGGAGCAGGGTGAGGGTCCCAAGCAGCCCAGCACTGCTGGCCGTCTCCAGAGCAGCCTGCCAACACCATTGGCCTCTTACCAGGGCCCCCAAGTCCTGGGAACCCTCAGGAAATGGCCCAATTGGGGAGCAGATGGCCACTGAGGAATGAAAGGCTTGAACCCCTAGGGGCCTGAGCGGCAGACCAAGACCAGCTGGATTTCTACTGATGCACCCCCTCCAGGAGGGTCTGAACCCCTAGCTCCGAGCACGGTCTCTCCAGCTGGCTGCGGAGGGGGATGGAGGGGGGCTCAGCGATGCCATTCAGGGAGGGGAGAACAGCCTCCTGCGAGAGCAGGTGTGCACATGTATGTGTGTGTGTGCACACACAGTCCAGTGGGCACATGGGAAGTCAGGACTAGCACCGCTCCCTGCTCAGGGCTCAGTGGGTATGGGACGGGCTCCTCTCTGGCTGGCTATTGTCTGGTGGCTCCTACACAGTGACCAGGCTCCTACACAGACCAGCACCGCCTGTGACACTGAGCGGCTCAGCCATCAGGTGGGAGGACTAACAGGCACCTCATTGTCAGGAGGTGCCACTGAGCATTCGCCCCTTCCAAGTACCCCTCCCCTCAACGCAACACGAACATCCGCTGCTCGCCTTGTCAGTGAAGGGATCGGGGTCTGTCATCTGCTCGCCCATCACGGTGACAGGGATGGGGGTCTAACCATCGTCTGCTCGCCCACTAGACCACGAGCTCCATGGGGCGCGCCCCAGGTCGTCTTCCTCCACACTGTATCTGCAGCACCAGCTGCTTAGTAGGTGCACAGAATGAATGAGTGGAATAAAATGAATGGATGACTAAACAGACCAATGCACGTAGCCCACCAACAAGGGGCATGTGGGCCCCTGAGGGTTCAGAGCAGCACCTGGTGTCTGGGGCAACAGACGGGCCACACCTGGCACTGGCTCGAAGGAGCAGGGCCCCGACAGGCCATCCAGGCCACTGCGGGTAAGCGCACACAGGGCACCCAGAGGCCAGCAGAGGTCTCTCCGGACCTCTGCGCAGGCGGGGGTCCATGATGCGGGGTGTGCACAGTCCCTCCAGCGGCCTGCAGGCAGGGTCTGCAGCCGTGATGCCGCATCCCGCTGGGAGCCTTCAGCGTGTGTCCGTAGAGCACGCAGCCCACGTGCCTCCTGATTGCCTGGGAGCGACGAGCAGATGCCACACTGTGTGTAGCCATTTACCTTACAGGCCTCTGCTGCGGGGCACTGGGGCTGTCTCTAGCTTTCTGGTTTATGTTTAGAGGTTCCCCCCCCCCAAATTGGGCCCTATTAACTGAAAAGCAAATAAGTAACAACCTGAAACAGGCTTTCAAGAGACTCTCCTGGGTCTTCCTGGGCTTCTCTGGACACAGTCGGGGCAGCCCACAGGAGGCCGAGCCAGCCGGACCCCCGTGGCCCAGAGCGGCCGGCATCTGCCCTGGGGTCCTTGCCCAGCAGCACCCTCAGAAGGCACTGGCCACGCTGATTTCCACCACACTGAGAACAAGCTAGACTTAATCAGCTTAAGGAGCACCCTTGGGGGCAAAGTGGGTCTCTCCTGATCTGCAGGGGTGCGGCCAGGAGCGCCCTGTGAGGCCTGGGAGAATGGTCTCCTCCCTCACCAACCTCAGCCTCGCTCCCCTGGTGTCCACTGCAAGACTGGGGCCCTAGAGCCCCCACACACGACTGGAGGACACAGTGACCTGCTCTGCCCCGGGCAGCTGAGCCCACAGGAGAGACTGGCTTGGCGCTATCCCCTCGGAGAAGGCGGCACAGCCTTTGCGAGAGGCCGAAAACCCAGGGGGAGCTGGCTCAGAGGAGTGCGTGCTGAGGACCGTCTCAGCCCTCGGGACCTCTGCATCCACAGAGGGGGCCCTGGAGGCTCGGCCAGGGGCCCACTGCCATGGCCACACAACCGCACAGCTGCGTGACACCAGCACCAGGGGCCGAGGAACTGTCGCTCCATGCTCTGTGTGTGGCCCTGTATGTTCATGCCAGGTCACCTTCTCAATGGCCCCAGAGCGGCCAGGCCCCTCCAGCAGCTGAAGTCACTCCCAAGTGACTTCACCAGCTACCCCCAAGCCCCTCATTGAGTGACCATGAGCCAAGACTGCATTAGTTCAGGCTGACCACAGATGGTAACCATCTTCTGCTCTCATGTGGCAGCTGGGAATTCCTTTGCTTAACAGAATTGAAAGGAAAGGAAATTATGAACAATTCTCAAACAGTTGCAAGAGAACCTGGCAGGAAAAGGAATAAACGGTAAAAACTGAACAAAACCTTTAGGGAGGTGGCTCTGACCCAGCACCCGCTGTGCCCCCGTTGTACAGACGGGAAGATGAAGTCCATGCAGGGGCCACACACCTGGCTCGTGCTAGGGCATGTGAGCCCTTGGAGGCTTCTGGGAAAGATTATCCCCTTTGTTTGAAGGCAAACCAGCAAGTCATTTTTCCCCAGAAAATGTTCTCCCAAACAGCAATATCGAGATGCCTTTTTGTACTTTTCTCGGGTTATCTTGGTCTCTGGGGTGCCTGCCAGCACGTGGGCCACCATTCTAATTGTCTTAAAAGAGAGAAAACTAGAAGGAGGGAAGGAAAATACGATCTTCGTTTTCCCTGTGCTGGGAAGGAAGTGAAAGCAGGCACTTGTCTCCAGTCGGGCTGTTTTTTATTCCTCAGAAGGACATTTTGCAGACTCCAGATCTCCTTAAACAAGCCTCAGAGAATGTGCTGGAATGCAAGCCCCCACCGTCTGGATTAGTTTGTTTTTCTGACCGGAGGAAAAACAACATCACAGCAGCCACGTTGGTGCTGAATGTTCAGGCCACTTAGGAGATGGGGGGCGCAGTAGCTTCGAGTTCCATTACCTTAGAGAGAACGATGAACCACAGGGCTTCACAGACGCGCCCACCAGGACGGGGCTTCACTACGCAGATGCGCACACCTGGAGGAGGTGTACCCATCTCCCTGCTCAGTCGTCCCCACGAACGCCAATGCTCTGCTGGAAGGGTATTTAAAGCACAGTACATCTTAAACTCTCAAGCAAATCAATTTCCCCCTTCATTGCAAGTATTTTTTTAAATCTTTATTTATTTTTTAAGGAGAGAAAGTGTGAGTGGAGAAAGAGGAGAGAGAGAGAGAGAGAGAGAGAGAGAGAGAGAGAGAGAGAACACGAGCAGGGGAGGGGCAGAGAGAGAGGGAGACACAGAATCTGAAACAGGCTCCAGGCTCTGAGCTGTCAGCACAGAGCCTGACGTGGGGCTCGAACTCACGAACCACGAGATCATGACCCGAGCCGAAGTTGGATGCTCAACCGACTGAGCCACCCAGGCGCCCCCACTGCAAGTATTTTTAAATGGAAATGACTTCAGGCTTTCTTTACAGTCACAGATCTTTGAATCACTTTTAAATTGGTTTTCATTGAGTTGACCCTAAGAGAGCGAATTTTCCCACCCAGCCAAAGCAATGTGTGACTTTTCTCCCATGCAGCCTGCCTTAAAGAGACCTGTAGGACGGGCGGGAGCTGCAGGTCTGAAGGCCCCTGTGGTCCCCTGAATGGCAGCGGGTCACCTATGGTGTTGAGGCCCCGACGGCCAAGGCTCGAGGGCTGGCCAGTCAGGAGCACGTGCCGCTCTGTGCCCAAGCAACATAGCACCGCAAGGAAAGCCGTCTGCCGGCTGTGGCCATCAGGAGACCCAGGGGATCACAGAAATTTTGCCAAAACCAGAAAATGGGTTGGTAGAAGGCCCCGCCACGGGCACAGTCTTGGCCTGGTGTCTCCTGATCTGTGGCTTCTGCAGAGGAGGGCCCAGCGGCCTAGCTCAAAAAGCTACCCGGCCTGCACAATGCCAAGAGTGTCAGCCAGGGGACGGCTCAGGCCCCCTCTGCAGGTCACACACCACTTCCTCCATCAGGACCGGCTCAGGCCCAGTGGACAGTGCCCCGACTCAGGCAGGCCAGCCCCGGGCACCATCAGGCCTTGGTGGCCACCCTGACAGGCTGAAGTCCTGTGATCGCGCAGGTCCCTCCCTACACCCACTCTCCCTAGAACTAGGCACCTGACCAGCTGTCACATATCCAGACAGGGCCAGAGCCAGGTGACTGAGCAGCCCAAGGGCAGGGCCAGGCCCACGGCCCGGCTCCCGCCGCACCCCTGTGCCTTCCCCGCCAGGCCCCGCAGAGGCCAGTCTGCTGGCCTATCTTCACATCTGGATTAGAAGTTCTTGTAACTGTCACACCTCCAAGTGCTTGTGGGACGGGCATGCTTTCCGGGGCTGAGGGCACCTGAGTGCGTGTTCCGCTCGGCACAATTATGCAGGGTCCCCTCAGCCCATGACAAGTCCACACCAGGGCCTCCCCACTCTTCCCAGCTTCTGCAGCCCTCACTCCCAAGGTTTCCCTGGCATCCCCACACCTGCAGGTGAGCCCCAGGGGCCATGTCCCCGCTGCAGCCACTGAGGCCCCAGAACTTGCTCAGACCCACACTGCTGTCCGCCACTGAAGACTGGCTGGATAAACAGGTGCCCAAAGGTTTGAGAAAGACAGGCATTTTTACTAAACATATGGGGCCAGGGCAGGTGATACCAAAATTAGCAAGAAATACTGAAAGTCGGTTATAGGGCTGAAAGATCACACTGAAGTTAGCTGCCAGGGAGAGGCCCTCCTCTCTCCTTCTAGAACCTCTGCCAGCCGAAAACCTGATATTAAACAGCTTAATATATCTCTTTAATGACAAGGTGGTTGTTTTCTGCTGTGTGAATGATGGGAAGATTACCCAGGATAGAAAGGCTAATTTTCGCTTCTGTGCCTTCATTTGGTGAGTCAGGGATCCGCTGTGTTTAGAAGGAGAAGGGAGAGGGTTCACCTTATCTGGTGTTTTGCCTCCTGAGGTCATCCCTGGAAATGGGAACCAGGGCCCGTCCTTTCTGTGGCATCTGCCCGCAGGGTATCAGCCCGGAGCACAGGAGCCTAGAGATGAGGGGATCACCCTGGATTAGCCAGGTGGGCCCTGAACTCAGCTCCAGCTGTCCTCAAGGGAGGGATGAGGAACAAGAGAGAGTGGTGGGACCGTCCTAATGAAACTGCTTCCGTGCTCAGTGACAGGCTGATCTGTCCCACAGGCTGTAGCTGGCCAGCTCCTGCCTCGGCGTGTCAGGGGGGCTGAGTCTGTTCATTAGAAAAGATGGCTGGGCCCCTGGGTGGCTCAGCTGGTGTCCTCAGCTGGTGAGGGTGCTGGTGGAGAGCCCTGGCTTGGCTAGCTCAGCAGCCTATTTGTGCGACAGACCAAGCAGGGAGCCCAGCACCTGGGAGCCCCTCGTGCGTGTACCGGCCTGAGCACCCTTATCTGCTGTGCAGAACCCGCTGGCCAGGCAGGCATTTGCCCCCCCCACCCCCTCAGTGGGACTGGATGCCTCCAGCAGCATGGCAGCAGCAGTGGAAAGGACCATGGGCCCTTGCTGCTTCCGGAGGTGTTACCCCCGTGGGGCCTCACCTCAGGGGGCTGCGGGCTCACTCTCCCCATCAGCCTGGAGAGGGTGGGAGTCAGCGCAGACAGACCCTTCTCTGCCAGCTGTTCTCCTGAGGTGTCCGCAGAGAGAATGTGGCCCAGCCCCTGCCCACACCGCCTTGCCCACCAGAGACTTTCTGGGGCGCCACTGGGTTGAAGCAGGGCCATGGGCCCTGAACCAGGCCCTCCTGTCACCAGCTGAGACCTCTCTGACTGGCTGTCACTTGGCTGTGGATGGGGACGCCTCCCAGGCTGCCGTGGATCCACACAAGCTGCTTAGCAGGGCGCCCAGCTCCTAGGAAGAGCCAGTTCATGTTGGCTTTTCTTCCCCCACAGGCTTTGGTTAAAAGCTGCCAACTTCCTCTATTTTTAACCGAGCACAAGATTTCTGTTTTCCCACAACTTAAGGAACATTGAGATGTTAATAGTGGCAGTGGGAACTGGGGAGGGAGGCGTACTCGTGGAGGGGGACTGAGTGGTCCGCAGTGTGGGGTGTGGAAATCACAGTTGTTGGAGGGGCCCTGCCCTGGGAGCAGGACCTTTCTGGGGACCCTGACCCGGCTCCAGGCCCGTGGGGTGTCCTAGTGGCCAGAGGTGGTTCTGATCAGGGAGGAAACGCAGATGTATGGGGCCAGCTGGGGCCTGACTTTGGGGGGGCCCTGAGGAGAGAACCCAGGACCTGCCATTTCTAGCTGTGTGGTTCTGCATGTGCCTCTCTTCCCTTTCCTGACCTCAGACTTCCTAGTCATTAAAATGGGGACAAGGACTGAAGTCTTGAGGGCTCATGTGATTCTTACTGGATTCTACCTCTCTGGCTTCTGTCAAAACAGAGGCACCTTTTCTCTCAAAATGCTCTGCATCGGGTCTCAAAAGTCTAATAAATGTAGCCGTGACGGCGTGACCAGATCTGAGGAAGTAGACCGCATTGTACAACCTTCCCAAAGCTGCCACATCACCGTGCCCCCCCCACCAACTTTGGTGTTGCCAAAGTTTCTATATTCATTCCCTGTGCACCTGCGGTAGATGACCTCAACGTTAGTGGCTTAAAGCAACACAAATGTGTTCTCATGCAGTTTTGGGGATCGGAATCTAAGAGGGCCCTGCAGGCTGTTCCTTCCAGAGGCTCTGAGAGAGAGTGCATTTCCTTGCCGAGGAATGCAGGTAGCCTCCAGAAGCTGGAGGAGGTGAGAAAACGGATTCTCTCCCCGAGCCTCCCTTGCGAGGCCACCACGCAGCCTCTTCTGCAGTCAGATCTCCCTGTGTCTCCTTCTCATAAGGACCCTTGAGATGACATACAGAATAATCTCCCCATCTCAAGGTCCCTAACTTAATCATAACTACAAAGTCCCTCTTGCTATGGAAGGAGATTCAGACCACAGACTTTCTGGGAGAGGCCAACATAATAGTCATTCTCACTGTAGTATAAAGTACATGATCGGGTCTTCTTGACTTTACTTCTGAGCTAAGGGAAGTAAGTCCCTCTAAAGGAAGGGGTTTGGTGTGGTCAGCTCCGGAGGGGAAGGAGAGAGGGAATGTGACAGTGTAGCAGGCGCAGGCCCCAAGAACTGGTCCTGAGCAGCCCCTTGCCAAGGTTTAGCCAGCTTGGGTTCACAGGTGTCAGGGTGCTGAGGGTACCCCTGGGGGCTCTCCGGGGACCAGCTCCTTCCCTGAAACAGTCGCTGGCTGTGGTTTGCGCCTGATGCCTCAGCTGCTGTCTTCCAAGGAAAGCCAGCCATACACTTTTCCATTTCCCCGCTGCTCAGGCCTGCCGGAGGCCGGGTGGGGCCCACACTGACCTCAAGGTCCATCAGGGTGGGGCTCTGAGGCCCTGACTGCTCCCTGTATGGGAGGCAGTGACCTGTGGAGGCAGGGTGGGAGGGGGTGGGAGGTTCCTCCTGTCCCTGATCCCCTCAGAGTGGCTGTGGCCCAGCCCTGCCCTCTTAGTCTGCAGGAGAGGATGGTGACTTCCTGGTGCTGTGCCTCCAGGCGTCAGCCGCCTGGTCTCCCTACCCCTCGTCAGGGCAGGCACAGGCCGTGGGTGTCGAGCCAACCCCACAGCGTCTGATAGCATCTCCTTCCCACGTTTCCATGGCCCACGCCCCAGGAAGAGGCCCAGAGCCCCAGGTGGGCCATGCCCTTGGACTGCCCTCCACACCCAGGCCCAACTTCCACCACAACACCTGGAGGAAGAGAGGCTGCCAGGGGACTGGGTGTGCTGAGTGCGGCCTCCTGCCGGGTGCAGCGAGTTCAGTACTTTTCCGAAGCGTTTCCCCTAAATGGCTGGGTCAGCAGTGGCAGCTCCACTCCCTGGTGACTCCCTGCCCAGGAGGTGGCCGGAGGCTGGCAGACCTCCCCACAGAGGGGACCATGTCCTGTCTCCTGCCTGCCCTGTGTGCGCAGAGAAATCTCTCTGCCCTGTGCTGGTCCACGCTGCAGCCCAGCCCTGAGAACACTGTACGACCCCCTGCAGCAAGCACCCCGGCTCTGAGACCCTCCAGGTTCTCCCCTCGGGCATGGATTGGCTGGTAAGGACACCCTGCAGGAGCTAGGCTGTGGCTCATGTCACCTCACCTGACGGAGCAGGCGGGGGCCCGGTGGGATGGACTCCATGCTTCTCCTGCTGTCACTGCTGGTGCACGGCCAGATTTCCACGATGCTCATTGATTTCAGCACAGACCCGGGAGACCGGCAGGCAGCCAGCTTGTCCCTCTGGAGTGCCCTCACCAGAGTGCCGGCCCTCTTCCTGGCTGACTGTTCGGGTGACAGGGCCTGGGGTCGGCCAGCCACACCCAGAACCCTGTTTTCCTTGTGGGGAGGGAGACACACAGAACTATCCCCACTTTACAGCTGGGGAAACGGACAGCACGCTGGCTCAGCCCTCCTAGCTAGCGATGGAGAGCCAGGTCTGCCCAGTGCTGACCTGGGCACCTTCACTGGGCATCTGTCTAAAACAAATGACTGGAGAGGCCCACGCCAGAGCCCACCTTCCAACATGCCTGCCCCTCTTATCTTTGGGTGTTTCCTGAGTGCCCAGGTCGACCCTTATCAGGACTGGTTACACTAGGACCCCTACCAAGTCGCTCACAGCCTGTAGGGGTGTTTCACACATCTGGAGGCAGGCCCCAGGGGCACCTTGGAGCCTCTTGGAAGTGAAGAGTCACTGAGCACACAGACAAAAAGCACTTCGCCACCACCTCTCTGCGTTTCCAGGGTCATTCTGCAGAAGGGGTATTTGGAAGCCAGAACAGCCAGCCAGAAGACCTGGGGTTGGGGAAAGAGCCACCTCTTTGTGTAAGCAGCCTGAGGACAGAGGTCACTGGAAAACCCTGAGGCGGGAGACGTGAGGGAACCAGGAACTGTTCCGGAACCTGGTCACAGAGCTTCCAGGAAGTGGCTGGGCTCTTCCCAGAGTAGCAGGGCTCTGAGCCACCTGCTTTTCACGTGTTTGACCTGATCAGAGGAGTGGGCTGGAGTGAGGGAGAAATGAACAGATGCGAAAGCGTGGGCAAATGGAAGTGCTCACTTGTTAGCATTACAGATCAAGTCACCGCACATCAGGCAATAAGGGGTCAGTATGGGTTATGGATAGTGGTTGTGGAGGTGATCGTGGCAGTGGTGGTGGTGGGGAGGTGGTGATGATAATAGTGAAGGTGGTGATGGTGATGGAGATGGTGATGGTGTTGATGATGATACTGGTACAAATTGAAAAAATGAGAGTGGGAAGAGCTCAAGACCATGGATCGATTTGTGCCCTTTTGCTGTCCTTCCTCCATCAATGCTTCCTTTGTTTATTGCACACCTGTTCTAAAGCAGGCACTTGGCTAGGCACTCCCGTCCCCAGACCTTGCCAACAGAGGTCGAGTGTGGCAGCGCTAAGCTCCTCAATGGAAGGCCCATGCCAGGGAAGGCCCGCCAGACTGCCAGGGGAAGCCCATGGGGGTTGGGACAGATCTTGGGAAGGATGTTGGCGGCAAGTGCGGGTGGAGAGCCCACCACAGGCGAAGGTGCAGAGGTGGGGAAGGCCTGGGGGCTGGGGCCGGGAGTGGTCTGCTGATGGAACGGCAGGGGTGAGGAGAGAGGAGGGCAGAGCTGCAAAGGGCTGTGAGGTTTCTGCTTGCAGTAGTCCTGGGCTGGAGGTGGGTGACATGGACATGGGGTGATGAGGGGCATATGTGGGAAGATTGAGCCTGGCCAGCACCCTGTGGCCCCAGCTTCACCCACTCTCGGGGCCTCTCCCTCCTGCCTGGGTGCCCGGCACTTGCCCGGGGCTCACTGCCAGAAGGCCTGGGGGCTGAGGATGCAGGAGCCAAGGCCTGGCCACAGAGGCTGGGGTTGGCCTACCCTGACTGCCCGCCTGCTGCCAAGCCAACAGCAGAGCAGCAGTAATGGGATGTGCTTGTGACTGGATTCATGCCCGTGCTAGTCACTCATCTCTGGGTGGAGCCTGGAGTCTCTTCTGCCACAAATGCAACAAACCCAAACTATGTTTTCACACCACCCAAAGCTCCTTTGTGGCCGCCCTGCATGGCCGTGCCAGAAGAAAAGGCAATGGACCAGACCCTGCTTCTCTCCAAGACCCTTCCTACAGCCCTGTTATAGCGAGGGGTGTGTGTGTGTGTGTGTGTGTGTGTGTGTGTGTGTGTATACACCTGTGTGCACACGTGGCCTGTAGCAGGCAGTCAAAACTCTGGGCCCTGCCCTCGCTGACCCCCAGTGTGTCACCAGGTCTGCCCCTCCCTGGACTCACAGCCTCTGGATGGGGTAAGGACAGTTGGCCCCCAAGGGTGGGGAGGTCTGTGCCGCCATAGGTCTTGCCCCAGCAGGGCCGCCGCAGCCCTGAGTGGGGCTCCAAGGGCTGGAACGTCACTCAAGCCTCCACCTTATTGGCCAGGTCACATGTGATTCTCCCCGCCCTACACTTTCTAGCACGGAGAAGGCCCCCAACCTCTGGTACATTCTTGCTGGGTTGAGGGCTGAGTTGTCCCCACTCCCAGCCTGGAAGGTGGACACTGTCCTGTAGACATTGTCTACATCCACTGTCCAGACATTCTGTGCAGAAGCACAGAACAGACCTGGGTTTAATGCAGGGAGCATTTTTGCCCTGACACGATGTTGGAAATTCCCTGCTTACAGAGGTCAAACACACGGTCACCGGGGTCCTTGCTCCCCAGGCGTCTGCTCAGTATCTGTGTTTACAGAACAACGTCGCCTGTAGAGACTATAGAGAGTCCCGTGTGTGGTTTCTGGTCCCACGGCTGGGAAGCAGTGTGTGATGCTCCTTCAGGGAGTTCACTGTGGGGTGTGGATGTCAGAGCCAAGGGGTCCTGGGACTCGTTTGTCTCCCTGGGAGGAGACCTGGAGGCCAGGGAGGGGCAGGGCCACGTCAGCGCCACACACACAGCCGCCCAGAGGCTGCACTGCTCTGCTCAGCCCACCACACATGCTGCAGGTAGGGTAGCAGCTAGGGCTGGGCTCTGGCTTCGTGGGGGGTACCCACAGCACTGCTGCAAACAGAACCCTCCTGTCTGCTTGCCAGTCCGGGAGGGTCCAGGAGGAGCCTCAGGTCATCATCACTGTGGCATCAGGAAAGTTTTGTGAAGGAGTTCTCCTCTGAGCAGTGGCTGGAAATGGCTTGCACTGTAGGCTTCAACCAGCAGTTCCCAGCAGTGCAGAGCGTGGTAATGTGCTTGGAAAGAAATGGGTTCTGTAGTTGGTGTAGTGTTAAGAAACAGAGTGGCTGCAGCCCTTATCAGGGTCTTTATGGTGTGAATATGCACTGTTGAGACCCCAGAGGGTGCTCTAGTAGGTGTGTTACTCAAACCCTAACGTCTCTGAGGACTCCTTTTGTGCTCGAAGCCCCTGGACCTGGCTGGGCGGGAGACACATTTGGGAATGCTGACTTAGCCTTCGGGAGACAGGAGAGGAGGCCGGTTCCAGGGAGGTGGAAGAGTGACACAATGACAGCAGAGCGGAGCACAGGAGACACGTCGGAATCAGCAGATGACCCTCACTCAGGCTCAGGAGAGGGGACGGGGGCAGAGGGAGCTGATGCTGGGGAGCGGGAGGAGGCCGACTGTGCAGTCCTAAACGGCAAGTGGGACACCTCTTTAGACTTCAGAAAGGGGTCTCCCGGGTGGCCCCAAAGAAGCTTCCCAGACTCCCTCACGTCCCCAGGGAGACACTGTCCGGGCAGGGGAGCTGGTGGGAGGCTGAGAGCAGGTGGAGGGACGATTTGTGCAGCCTGAGCCTGGCTCCCAGCTCACGCTCCAGGGAAGCCACCTTGTTCTGTGCAGGGGTGGTTCCTGGAACGCCCATGGCACCTCTGCATCCACACACTCCCTGGGCCCAGGGGCAGGGGGCTGACCTCGGCCATCTGCATTTCTGGAGAATCCGGCGATATGGACCTGGTGGTGGGCTGATCAGTAGTTAATAACCAGCTCCCTTGTGGGGGAAAAGCCTGATTATAGTCTGCCAATTCCTGTGGCAAAGGCCTCCTCATTGGCTGATTTCCTGCTCCCAGAAAGAGGTCACTAAAGGTGGATTTGGGGGCACATGTCACCTCTGTTTGCATCTGCAGATGCAAGGGATGGTAACAGCCTCACGAGCAAACTATAGAAAGTCATAAAATACTTGGGAAGTGTTGAGATTTAAATATTTATTACTTATAAAATGTCACTTATGGGCCACCTGGGTGGCTCAGTCAGCTAAGCATCAGACTCTTGGTTTCAGCTCAGATCACGCCCCACATCGGGCGCCATACTGACAGCACAGAGCCTGCTTGGGACTCTCTCTCTCTCTGCCCCTCCCCCACTCACACTTGCTTGCTCTCTCAAAATAAATAAATAAACTTTTAAAATAAATGAATAATAAAATGTGACTTATGTTTATATAAGCTGACTTTTAAGGATGACGGTAACAACCACTTCAGAAAATTCTTGCAAATCTGATGGCCTGCTTTTTGCCAGCCAGGAAGAGCCACTGCACCCTTTCGCTGGAGGGTTTCACAGTGATAAACCATTGGTCTCATCCTGTTTTCTCTAGGCAGACAAGGGAGCAGGAGACACCCCCTGACTTTTTTTACTTCTCTGACTACGAGAGGCACAATGCAGAGATTGCTGCCTTCCACCTGGACAGGTGAGTCCTCCCCCCTGCACCCCAGGTCTGAGCACTATGTGCAGGTGAGCCCGATTAGCTCCCCCAACAGTCTGCTGAGGGGTGAGTCCTATAATTAGCCTTATTGTACAGATGAGAAAACTGAGGTGTGGTAAGCCCCCGGCCCGTGCTGATAACCATTCCTCTGCAGCACAGAGCTGGTGTCTGCATTGCTGATGTTGTAACTCTTGCCCTGCAGTAGGCCCCAGCCCCCGTGGCAGGCCCTACCCCCAAGCAGTGCCAGCTGATCAGGGTAGACATTGCCCATTTGGAATAACATAAAAGAAGAGAGGAAAGGAATTTTAACCCAGAGTGTTTCAGGGTATAACCTCTGGGGCCATGGTGACACCAAGAGACACGAGTCTCCACACTTGATCCCCCATCACCCATCCTCTGGGCTGGCTCTACCAGGCACAATGTGGATTCCTCTTTGGGCTCCTCGTGGCCCCTTGCTGCTGGGGAGGTGGGAGGTAGTGTCGAGGGGCCTGTGGGAAGGCCTCTCAGGGACAGTCACAGGCCTGGCTCTGGGGTCAGTTCCAAGAGTCTAACGGGAGGGGCCTCCCCGACCGCACAGCAGAGTCCTGACCTCCAGCTTGGGGTGCGTCCTAGGCCACAGCTTCAAGGTCACCCAGACTGGTTAGAATGCAGAGTCCCGGGCTCCACCCTATACACCAGGTGATTCATGTGCACACTGAAGTTTGCAAAGCCTGTTTTGCTTTGTTTTTTTAAAGATCAATAATCTTGTCTGGGGGCCCCAGAAACCCCAAGTCAGATTTTCAACAATTTCAATGACTGTGCAGTCTGAATCCAGAAAAAGGCCTTTCTATGAAAGGAATCATTGCCGCGAAGCCGATGAGGGCTCCTCAGTCAGGAAGTGGGGCCTGTTTATGACTCAGGACAGCGTGCACAACGGGGGAGGCATGCAAGACCCACATTCCTCACACCCAGCCACCTGCCCCAGAGGCAGCTCAGAAAGGCTTCCATTAAAAGCAGCTAATTGGATGCTGTTCTGACCTGATCTCTGAGGGCCCAGGCACTGGCAGGCCGGTGCTGGGAGGTCCTCATGGGGCCCGGTTTCGCCAGTCGCCAGTGGCACCAGGCAGGGCCACGGGCTCCCGGGGTGGGCCTTGCAGGACTGGGAGACAGGAGTATTCACTCGGCACCAGCCTGGCACGGGCCAGGGCATGGAGGTGAAGACCCTTCCCCTGTCACTTCCCTGCCAGGATCCTGGACTTCCGCCGGGTCCCACCGGTGGCCGGCAGGATGGTCAACATGACCAGGGAAATCCGGGATGTCACGAGAGACAAGAAGCTGTGGAGAACCTTCTTCATCTCTCCAGGTAACCTGTACTCAGGGAGGCCCTCCTTCCTGGCTGACTGCACACAGAACCGCGAGTTTACTTCCTTCACGAAAAAGAAGGAAGAAATGATAGACTTACTGCACAGTCCAGCCCATGGCCCTCACAGGATGCCTGTGGGCTGCCCCTTGCACATCGGGTGTGTCTACACAGCACAGTGTTAAAAGGCTGCCAGAAATGGCCATGTCGTCATCACTGAATCAATCCCCTGGGCCGGGCATAGAGGCTTTCCCTACCATTTGTTTGTTTTAAAGGCAAAATTAGTTCATTTTTGAAAAATCTCAGCCTCTCCAGAGAGTCTCCTCCAGGTGGTTGGGTTGGAGGAGACCTCCGTTCTCTGAACTTTCCCCCAAACTGAGACACCCCCAAGCAAAACCCTCACACGGTGATGAGGTCTCCCACTCCTCCCTCCCTCGGCTCCGCAGGTAGAGAGAGTGGGGCAGCCTCGCCTGGTGCCCTCGAGGGCCGCCACAGGGGCCTGCGTCCGGCTTGTGCTAGAGACAGAGCAGTGCTGACGTTTATAAAAGCCTTCAGGACTTCATGTGGTCGGCCTCAAACGCACACACGAGCTCCAACCCTACCAAATCACGTGCCCCAGGAACTTTTCAATGTGGCATTTCAGGACTCCTCGATCTGTCTGGGTGGCCCTGTGAGCACTTCCTTTGAGCCAGGCCCTGTGCTGAGCACCCGCTACTTGCTGGGCCTCAGGGCGGGGACACCTACCTCACATTGGGTTCTAGCAGGTGCTGGGGTGTCCCGACGATGGCAGCCAAGTGGAGTGTGGTGACAATGTGACCCACCCTGAGACAGAGGCCCTCCTGATGGTGCGGCGGCCCACAGGGATGTGCGGCCTCCCAGGCGGCCCATCTCTCTTATCCAAGCACATAAAACCCACCTGAGGCCTATAATCGGCCGCGTCTCAGGTCTGCTGGCACCTGGCTCCCGGTGGCTGTTCAGGGCGGGCTTATGTTTTCTCCGCAGCCTTCGCAGATTTGCCAGGGCCGCGGCTGTGACTTAATTGAGCTTCATTTCCATCATCCACTGCTCAAGACATCCGCAGGGCTCTGCCTCTCAGAGAGTTTAGCAAGAGGAAAGTAGGGCAGAAATCCTCCCAGAGGCAAGAGGGATGTGCCCCTACACCCCCCCCCCCCCCCGTGCCGGCAGCGTCTCACCACGTGACCAGAAACCAAAGGGGTGGGGTCTGGGAAGGCTTCTGCGTCAGCCCTAAGCCTGCCCGCAGCTGCAGCTTGGACGCCCCCAGTGACGGGGAGCTCATCAGCTGACAGGTAATTCAGCTCCTGTTTGCACAGCCTGAGCTGCTGGAAAGACCCTTCTTTTCCAAGGGTGGACACCTGCCTCCCCAACCTTGGGTTCTAGTGCTTTCTGCTGGCATACCCCCCTCCTCCACTACCCGAGACAGGAAGCTCTTCGTCCACCTCAGCCCGTCAGGGACTCTGGGATCTCTCCTCCTTCATCCTGGGCGTCCCCAGCACCTGCACCGTCAGCCTCCTCTGCTGCCCCGCTGCTGCCCACGCGGTGAGGACCCCACGGACTCCAAGCTGGCCACGCCCACACGACCCATGGCCACGCCTTCAGGACAACGGGCCACGCCCACAGGAACACCAGGCCGCTGCCCCTTGTCAGTGGTCTTTAAAACTCTCATTGCAGCATTCCTAGCTATGTCATTCAGTGTTCAAAAATTAAGATGAGACAGGCCCATCCCCCCGCCCATCACCCAGTTTATCAATTGCCAGTGGCCTTCTCCGTTAGATGGATGCTCTACACTTCTGTCCTGAGTTCTGGGGCCTTCATTACAAAACCCACCCAGAGACTGTCATAGTGCTGGCAGAAGGGGCCACAAATGCCTGTGGCTGCTGAGAGCCTGGGAGTGCCCCCTCAGATGGGGCTGCTGCTTCCGGCAGGGCCTGCACCACCGGCACTGTGTCCACCTCAGTCACCACATGGCAGAGAATGTTCTAGGCTATTCTACCACACAAGGGAACACACACATTACTGGGCACCGGCGATATGCCAGGTACTGCTAGGCACCTGCTACAGGAGGCCACATTTAATTCTTAGCCAGCCTGTGGGGTGGAGAGTTTCCTCACCCCATCCCCATCTTAAGTGATTTTGTATGAATGGCATGATGTCGACACTATCGAAGTGCGAAGTTCATGAGTTTTGACAAGCAGAGAAACAATGAACTGGTCCATCTGACCCCATCCCACCCCGCCCCGTCCTACCCTGTACCCTCGAAAGCGCTATCTTCTTTCTGTCTCTGAGGGTTTGCTTTTTCTACAGTTTTGCACAAGTGGGGGTGGCCTGCAGTGTGTGCTGTTGTCTGTCTGCCTTCTGTTGCTTGACAGCACTGTTCTGAGGTCCATCCACATCGCTGTGTAGTGTCTGTGTGTTGTTCTTTATGTCAGGGTCCTGTTGCTCTGGGTGGATGCGCCCCATGTCATTTACCCGATCATTTGGTGATGGGTACCACCGAGAGGGGACTCAGTAACCTGCCCAAAATGAAGTGGAGGAACTGGAGTCTGAATACCAAGAAAGGAAAACAAATCAAGAACTCTCTATACTTTGCTTTCTTGGTGCACAGCGGCCTCCCTGCAGGAGCTCTGCTTCTGAGCCTCAAGGTGCTCACCACGGTGCATAGCAGCTTTGCCGTGGGCTCTCACGGGACCATGGAGCCACCAGTGTCCAGAGTCCCAGCACTGAAGTCCCACATGTGGTGGGTGAAGGGGTGTGGATTCCTCTCTATAAACACAAGACAGTCAGTTACTAGTCTAAGTAAATACGCCTTCTTTCAGGATGACAGCTAAGTGCCCCACACCAAGCAGCAGTGCAGGGGCTGGGTCGGAATCCCATTGTGCTGAGCCCCACAAAAGTCTTTGTGCTTTTTGGTAAATCTCCACGGACACATCTCATACATCCTGGAAGGTTCACGCATCCGTGGGTTTCTACAAGGGGAGCCCACTACGTAAATGCCTCTAGGACAAGACATAGACCGTGAGCAGCTCCAGGGCCCCCTCCTGCTCCCTCCCAGCCACGCGGCCCCACATCGTTAAAGTGAGTCTTCTTCCTGCTACTAGGGCCTTGGTCCAGCTGGGTAGGCATAAGGCCTCTGGCCACACACCGCGGACACAGCGTCCAGTTCAAATGTGCATGGAGAGTGAGAGGGTTCCCAGAGCTGCGCCGGGCACCTTCAGGCCACTCCTGAGTGACAATGACCTCCCAACCCCACCTGAGAGCCACCCACACTTCAGATCGTCCAGGTGGGATAAGGACGGTTAAGCGTCCTGTTCTTCTGGGCCCTCCTTTCTGCCGTGCACACCCCAGTCCCAGCGCTCAGGCCTCAGGTAGAGGGAACTTGTTGGTGTCTGTGCAGAACCGCATGCTTGCCGGCTCCACGGACACCAGGCTTCCACTCAGGGCCACCTGTCTTCCCCCCCAGGTCCCCAGTGTCGGGGGGAGGTGGCCCCAGAGTGGCAGGGAAGCCGGTTCTCCTGGATTGACTCTGGCACCCACTTTCTCCTCGCCATCTGCTAAGGTGTCATCACTGAGATGGAAAGGGCTCAAGCCCCTTCCTACCCTTACTCACCCCTGTCCAAGTGCAGGGGCGACTAGTGACTGTTCACCTGCACTGGCCTCTGATGTGACGTCAGACATCTGATGTTACCTGCATTTCCTGTTCAACACTCAGCCCGTGAGCAGGCCTGCTGAGGCCCTCATTCAGGTGGGGAAACTGAGGCCCGAGGGAGTGAAGCACCACGCCAGTTTCGCACCCCTGGGAAGTGTTCCGGGCCTCACCCTCCTTCAGAAACCACATTTGGATCTCTGATGAGGAAAATGCTGTGCACTCAAGAAACGCCTTTCTCTCTGAGCGTGAAGCCATCATGAGCCAGCTTAGGCTCTTAGATCGGCAAATCCCAGAGCTCCAACCAACAGGATTAGATACAGGTTTTCCCCCCAAAGTGGAGCCGCTGCCGTGGTTAAGGGTGCATTGTGTGTCGGTGGGATGCAGATGGACTGTGTCAACATGCAGGCGAGCCCGCAGACTGATAGTTCCCGGACCGTCCTCACAGCAATGACCAGCACTGGCTCTGGGGTCATGAGGTCGGGGGAGGAAGAGAGAGGCAGGCAGTGCAGGCGGAGACCTGCTGTGTGCAGGGGGTGCGGCCGGAGCCCCTGCACCGGCTTCCCGTCCCTCTGGATGGCCGCCCACCAGACACGGAGACTGTGATGAGAAGGGCCGGTGAGGCCACGGGGAGCGAGAGCCCGTGGCCCAAAGACCTGGGAGCCTTGTGACTGTGACACAGGCAGGGTGCACAGCGGCGGGAAAGGAGACCCCTCGTCTGGGGACCTGGCCATTTACGCAGATAGGAGGGGGCTCGCACTCGGTGCATGTGGCTCTGTCTGCTGCACACCCAGGCTCCTGACAGTTCCTCCCCCAAAGAGACCAAGTTCCTAAGCACAAGAGTCTATCAGTAAATACACACCCAAGTGCCAGGGTGCCCCTGACCAGCAGGGGGTAACCTCCTGGGCCTCCAGGAGCAAGTCAGGGAAACTTCTGGGCAGCGAGAATAAATTACTCTCATCTTTTTGAAATTCATCATCTTTTTTTGGCAACATGACCAGGGCATCTGGTTTTGTTTCTGTAAGTCTGTGCCTACACACTTGGTTAGATTACGTTAAGCGTGCCCCACTCTATGTCTTAGGAAACTCATCATCTCAAAGTGTGCAATTCAGCGGTTTTGCAATTCTGGGACAATCCCGGAATGCCATCCTCACCCCAGTAGTTACTCGCCTCCCCAAGCGCCTGAACCACCAATACTTCTGGACCACTGCCTGTTCTAGACATTTCACATGAACGGGATCTGACAACACGTGGTGCCCTGTGCCTGGCTTCTCTCACCGCACACGTTCCCGTGGCTCATCCAAGATGAAGTGTGTGTCAGTGCTTCATTCCTTCCATGGGTAAACAGCACGCCGTGTTGTTGGTGGACCACATTGTGTGTATTTACGCACTGCTGGATGGACATTCGGAGTGTCCCCTCGCTTTGGCCACTGTGACCAGAGCTGCAGTGGCCCTCTGTGTGCAGTGCTGTGTGGACATGGGCCCACGTCTCTCAGGTGCAGAAGTGCTGCATTATGTGGTCATTCTGGGCCTAAGTTTTTGAGAAGCCACCAAACAGGTTTCCATGGCGGCTGCCCCGGTTTGCAGCCCACCAGCTCTGTCCTGGGTCCTAGTCTCTCCACACCCTCAGCAACACCTGTAACCGGCTGTGCTCTCGATCAAGACCTGCCTGGTGCATAAGAAGTGGCATCTCACTGCGATTCCAGTGCATTCCCCTGACGACCAATGTTTTCACGTCCTTAGCCATTTGTCTTTTCTTTGGAGAAGGATCTGTTGAACCCCTCTGCCCATTTGTCAGTTGGGTTATTTACCTTTTTATTCTTGAGTCGTTCGCCACACGTGCCAAATGCTAGGTCCTCGTCAGATCTGTGATTTGCAGACAGCCTCTCCCGCTGTGGAGTACCTGCACCTTCTTTATGCTTTTTTAAGCCCCTGAACATTGACTCTAGAATTTCTGTAGAGGCTGGTCTGAGCTCCCACAGCTGCGTGGCCTTGGGCAGGTCAGCCCCTCTCTCTGGGCCTCCATTTTCTATACCACAGGGTGGCAGCAATCTGTGAGATCTAGTGTGAGGAGGTCTGACGGATGGTGTGGACGCGGGCTGGCCCGGGCGGACGTGCAGGGAGGATGGGCATGGAATGTGTCGCTCCCCACTCACCGGTGTGTCCGTCCGCCACCAGCCAACAACATCTGCTTCTACGGCGAGTGCTCCTACTACTGCTCCACAGAACATGCCCTGTGTGGGAAGCCGGACCAGATCGAGGGCTCGCTGGCAGCCTTCCTGCCTGACCTGTCCGTGGCTAAGAGGAAGACGTGGCGGAACCCGTGGCGGCGCTCCTACCACAAGCGCAAGAAGGCAGAGTGAGTGTGGGATGGGCCGACCCCACCTCATCCTGACATAGCTGTGCTCAGAGGGGCCTCAGGCCTGTCGGGGGCCACAGGTGTGAAGGAGGGTTGGGCAGGGAGGCGTGCCCAGCTCCACCAGCTCCCCACGCGGGCGAGACCGCTGCTTTGTGAACAGACAGCGGGAAGAGGCTTCCTGACTCTGAGAACCCGAGGTGTCCCCTGCAGTGGTGCAGGCCAGCCCGGAAACCCAGCCTCTTGGTGTCTGAGCCCAGCTTTCACTCCTTGCCCTTCTTGTCCCTCCATGGAGGTGTCTCTGTGAGCGTGGTGTCCCCACCCTGTTTCCTACCAGCAACCCTCCAGAAACCTGGTATCTGGGGCTGATGACAGCCTCCAGCCATGGCTTGCTCACCTCCCAGCCCCATACTTCTGTTAATGCAGCCTCTGCCAGTGGCACTGTTCTGTGGTGACACCTCTCTCCACCCCCAGTCGTTGCTGCAGTAACCCTGCTGTGCTGAGCTGGTTCGGGCCTCCCTGTCCACACA
This sequence comes from Hyaena hyaena, assembly GCF_003009895.1. Lineage (NCBI taxonomy): Eukaryota > Metazoa > Chordata > Mammalia > Carnivora > Hyaenidae > Hyaena > Hyaena hyaena. The sequence continues at coordinate 218,707 of NW_024080652.1, forward strand.
GAGGAGGGACTCGGACTTCTCACGCTGGCTCCCCGCAGGTGGGAAGTGGATCCTGACTACTGCGAGGAGGTGAAGCAGACACCCCCCTATGACAGCAGCCACCGTGTGCTGGACGTCATGGACATGACCATTTTTGACTTCCTCATGGGTATGTCACCTCCACCCGGAGCCCCCACCCTGCATGCGATCAGCTCAGCAACCGCTTGGCTCTGTCGTTTTTACTCCGGCGTCACACGGGTGGGGGGTGGGGGGGGTGGAAAGGGGCAGCCCCGAGTCTCAGCTTTGCTTCTGTCACAGGAAACATGGACCGCCATCACTATGAGACTTTCGAGAAGTTCGGGAATGAGACGTTTATCATCCACTTAGACAATGGAAGAGGGTGAGTAGTGTCCTCCTCCAGACCTGGGAAGACCACACCCTGCGGGGTGACACTGTTCCCCAGGGCGCTCTGTGTGCCATGCAGGGCACTGGCCCCTGACCTCCGGCTTCTGTTGACAGGAAGTGCCTGTCCTGTTACTCTTTCTGATCCTTGGGGTTACCCTGTGCAGTGGGTCCTGTTATGTCCCGTGCTGCCCTGGGGAAACTAAGGCCCAGAGTAGGTGCTCGCCCAAAAGGACAGGGCTATGAGGAGGCCTTTACCCTCACGTGGACGTCTGGGACATTTGACTCAGCTAGCTGAGACAAATGGCCCTCCCTGCCCCACAGAGAGGGCCTGTGGCCACTGCTGGCCAGGGCCACTGAAGAGCGCCATCTGCCTGGTTAGCTGGCAGGGACACAGGACCCGCCATTCCCAAAGGGTAAAAGCTGCCGGTGCTCAGATGGCTCAGAGAAGTGAGCACTGGGCACCTGGACAGCTGGCATGTGGGGGCCAAGTTCTCAGCTGTGAAAGACAGCACTGGGCTGGGCTGACCGCCTGCCACCTTCTCCACTCTGCCTGCCTAGGACCCTCCATTTATGAGCCCCTGCTTGGAGCAGCGGTCAGAACACTGGGCTACTTCCCAGGACCTTCCTCATCCCAGGCCTTGGGTCCAGTGCTGGCAACAGCAGGCGCCAGGCCACACTGCTAGGATGCTAGGGACACACTGCAGGGGGACACACTGCCAGGGGCACTGGGGACAGCCACCTAGGGCCTGGAAGACCTCAGGGGCCAGTCCACACTGCCCAGCCTCCACGGCCCTGGCGTTCTAGCAGGGTGCACGTGAGGTGCTTCTTCCAGGGCTCTGGGCAGCCCAGGGGTGCTCTGTGCTGCACTCAGCACACAGGCAGATGCACTCAGGACACAGGCAGGTGCTTGGCACACAGGTGGGGCACTCAGCACACAGGTGGGCATTCGGCATGCAGGTGGGCAATCAGCACGCAAGTGGTGCACTCGGCACGCAGGTGGGGGCTCTGCGCATAGGCGCACGCTCAGAACACAGGCGGTGCACACTTGGCACACAGGCGCGCACTTGACACACAGGCACACGCTTGGCACGCAGGGGGGCACTCGGCACGCAGGCGAGTGCTCGGCATGCAGGCGCACGCTCAGCACACAGGCGGTGTACTCTCAGTACGCAGGTGGTGCACACTCGGCACGCAGGCGTGCACTCGGCACGCAGGGGGGCACTCGGCACGCAGGGGGGCACTCGGCATGCAGGCGGGCACTTGGCATGCAGGTGACACCCTCGACAAGCCTGCTCTTCTTTGGGCAGGTTTGGAAAATATTCCCATGATGAGCTGTCCATTTTGGTGCCTTTACAGCAGTGCTGCAGGTAAGGCCCCCAACTTCTGCCCCAGAGGGAGCCCCCCGCCCGGCCACAGATTAGGCAGAAATGCCCCAATCTCTGCAGCATGCAGGCTGGTGCCCCAGAGCCCTGCCTAGCACACAGCTCACACCCACCACAATGGCCCATCTCACAGATGAAGACGCCGGAGCCCAGACAGCGGGCCCGTCCCCCAGTGCTCTCTGCCACCCTCCTTGGGGCTCCCCACCCTATCCTCCTGCCGGGACAGTGGTCTGTGAGGCGGACTGTGCCCAGGCAGACGTGTGCAGCTGAGCACTGACTCCCAGGGGGTCGGGCCGTCCCTTCCCCACCCTGCGTCTGCCTGGGTACTGTGGGCGCTGCCAGGCCTCATGTGGCCACCTGCTCTGCCAGGCAGGCTCCTGGCTGTGGTGCCTCTGCCCTGCAGGGGCCTAGCTAGGCGGGCCAGGGCCTCACGACTCAGGGCTGACGCGGTTGCTCGTCCTGCCCCGGCCCTCCCGTGCCCGGTCCTCAGAGGCTGGGCCCGTGTCCTGCGAGTGGGCCTGACGCCTGTCCCTGCTGCAGGATCAGGAAGTCCACGTACCTGCGGCTGCAGCTCCTGGCCAAGGAAGAATACAAGCTGAGCCTGCTGATGGCAGAGTCCCTGCGCAGGGACCGCGTGGCGCCCGTCCTGTACCAGCCGCACCTGGAGGCCCTGGACCGGCGGCTCCGCGTTGTGCTGCAGGCTGTCAGGGACTGTGTGGAGAAGGATGGGCCACACAGCGTGGTGGAGGACGACCTGGGCCCCGAGCACAGAGTCCTCCCCGGCAGGTAGTGACCGAGAGCCGCCGGCCTGCCAGGGAGAAGGGACACGTGTGTCCACGGCGTGAATTCAGTGACTTTAGGGACAGACAGGCCACTCCCAGGGTCCGGGGGCTGCTGGGATGTGAGGTCCTTCGGCAGAGGGTCCAACAGGACACACTGTATTCGTTCTCAAGACCGGAGAAGGCTGGGGAGGGGGCGCTCTGTGCTCATGGACAGAGGCAGCCTGGCGGCGGGGGCGACCCACCCCTTTTGTATGGAAAGGAAGCCTTTATTTACTATTTTGTATTTATACATGGTGTATATGTATATAAAGAGAGAGCGATACCTATACGTACAGACCCCAGCCCACCTACCAAATACACACAAGAGGCCGAGCCCACCGGTGCTGGACTCTCCACCAAGTTCACTCACACTCTGGACCTAACTTGAAATAAACCCCACCTCTCCTCCCTCCTGGGGGCCCTGTAGCCGGACAGCCGACCGCCCTGTCTCAGCGCCCAGAAGGATCCTGATGGAATCACGGGCTGGTCGGCAGACTCCTGGTCCCAGAGTGATGTAAATGACCACGTCTTCCATTTCTCAGAGCCGCGCGGCAGCACCGGGGACTTTCCTAGGCCACTGAGGGTACTGCCCGTCTTCTGACTTTGCTCTGACAGTCGGTGTAAATATGTCACGTGGGCTCCTCCGCGGGCCTTGGCAACAGGCTTAATTTTGCAGCATTTTTGTGGAATAGATTGCAATGTGGTAAAAGTGCAATAAAAATACAGCAAATGTGCACGAGGGTCCAGGTCCCTCACACCCTGAGCTCAGCTGCTGCCCCCCTCTCTCCACAGAAGTCAGTCCTGGAGCTGGGTGCACCCGGGGCGGCCAGACGCCATGGCTGGGAAGAGGCCTGAAGGCGAGCAAGAGACATGGGCGTGGGCGTGACCTCCCGCCCCACTCCTGGGGTTGCAGCACTGACAAAGCTGGCAGGGGTCCCTGAAGACATGGGCCGGTCCCAGAGGGTGGCACTGGCACCTGTGGGCACCCCATGGTCCACAGGGCCTGAATCCTCCCCTGGGAGCCCTGCCTGGAGGCCCCCAAAATCTCCCATGCGCGGCGCCGTGGGGGCACAGGTCACATGCCAGGCCAGGCCCGCGGCTTCCACAGAGAGCATGCTGCGGAGGGCACGCCGCCGAGGGCCCACCCAAACCCTGGAGCATGAGGGTGCCCGGGAGCAGAGGGTGCTGGACATTAGAGCCCCTGGTGCCTCCTGGGCCCCACCTCTCATTACACTCCCAGCCCCACTGCTGCCCCAGGACCAGAGCTTTCCCTGTGTGGGGCACCTTGCAAAGCAGCCCACATAAATTCTTACGGGTCCCTAAAGCAACACCGCAAGGTTGATTTGCTTTTCCTCATGTCACAAATGGGTAAACTGACGCCCGGTGGGGGTCTGACCCTTGGCCCAAAAGTCAGTGTAGGTTCCCGGAATGGCCATCTGTTTGCTCCAGGGCAGGAGGGTCCCTCCATACCCCCCAGCACCTCCTGGGCCGTGCTCAGGTGCCGGAGGTCTGCCCACAGCCGAACTACAAAAGAGCCTTAGGCTGTAAAGGAAATAAGTGGGAGAGTGGTAAAGTGGCCCCCGGAGCCGGCCCCCACTCCTTGCCTGGCACAGGCTTTCAGCCTGGTGCCCACCCGGTGGCCGGCGCCTGCGCACCTCTGGCCCTGCCTGCCACCCTTCTCCCACTCTGTCCCTGTCCCTGCCACGTGGGGAGGGGAGGTGAGTGCCCAGGAGGAGGGCCTGATGTGGTTCCATGAGAGGGAGCAGACAGCTCGGTGGCCTGGACAGTGGCCCAGACAGTATGTCCCCCTCCCCTCCCAGGCCTCCCAGAGGGAACAGGGTGCTGGCGTCGCGGCCTCTGAGTCAGGGTCGTTGCTGCTGCGCACTCTGCTCCCGCCCTCCGCCCAGCCACTACTACTGCAGCAGAGCTCGCTGGGCGGCTGCTGGAGGACACACTGGCGACCCGGCGGACATCGCCAGAAGTGACCGACTCATCCAAACTAGGCCACTGCAAATGACAGGGACGGGGAAGGGACAGAGTTAACAGAGACCCTGGATGGGGCTGCAGGTGAAGACGTGTCTCCCAAATTCCTGGGTCGAGGCCTGACCCCCTGTGTAAGAGCATTTGGAGATGGACCTTCACAGGGACGATTAGGGGTGAGTGAGGTCGAGAGCTGGGGCCCCAGTCCTCTAGGACTGGCGTCCTTGTAAGAGGACATGCAGAGGACGGGCCGTGTGGGGACAGGCAGGGGACAGCCACCTGCAAGCCAGGAGGACACCTCACCAGGGGCTGCACCTGCTCCAAGAGCCCGTGTGTAGCAGGCCCACATGTGGGGCCCCTGCACAGGCATCCACTTCTGGTCTTTTTTCTTGGGTCCCCACATAGAACCCCCCCCCCCCATCTTTGGAAGTTTCCTGAGTGCAGACAGAGGAGAGAAGCGGCCAGGAAAAGCACTGTTAGCGAGTGCGCAGTCATCTCCGACCTGAGGCCATCGGTCCTCGTCCTGGTCCGGAGGGGGAAGTGGAAGCTCCCTGTGTCACTGTGAGTGTCCCTTGCAAACAGTAAGTTCCACTCCGCCTCAGAGCACCTCCTATGTCTGCTGTTTCTCAAAACAAGCAGCTCAAAATGATCCTTCCGCCAGAGAGGCACATCCGGGATGACCTAACCCGCCTCCCTTCAGAAGCCAGGCAGCATCACGAGAACCAGAACTGCAGGTGCGTCAGAGAAAGCCCAGCGCGGGCTGGCAGGCGCAGCAGCAAGGACAGGTTCTGTCTGCACGGCCACTCTGGACACAAGGGATGTCCGTGTGCACCCGGGCTCAGCTCGGGACACAGTGTGGCACGGCGGGGACTCAAAGCCAAGGAGCTGGGGGGCCAGCGGGCTGGAAATTACTATGGAAGCATGGGATCAGGGTTCTCACTGAAGAAGGCCAGGGTGAGACCCACCTGGAAGTGGAGGATGGGGACCCAACCTGACATCCAGGGCGAGGCTCTCACCAAACTGCCTTCAGAAAATTCTTGCTAAAACTGGCCGGAGGCTGAGGGCCAACTGGGAAGAGGGCGGCTCAGGCAGAAAGGAGGCGCTCCTCATCCCCGGCATACAGGGAAACATTTTCCAGAGGCTCAACCATTGGGATGTGATGGGTGGTGGTGCCTGAAGCCATGGGGCACTGAGTGTTGCCCTCAATGCCTGGCAAGCCAACCAGGAGCCCACTGGGCCTGGGTGAGGGCATAGGAGGCCGTGCCAGACCAGAGAGAAAATCAAGAAGGGGGGATGCAGGGACGGAGGGGACCCAGGTCTGGCGATGGAGGGGCATCCACGCCACCTTGGCTAAGCAGGCAGGATGGGTGCAAGCGAGCTGCATCCAGAAAGACATGGAAGAGAGGGACCAGCTCTTTCTGCAGAAGAGGTGACGGCCAGGCCCAGCCAGTGACGAGCACCTGCCCGGTTCCTGAGCAGACAGGAGGTGTCGTTCTGGCCAAAGGATCAGCTCCTCGGGAGGATGTACAATTACGGGAACTTGCGACTCAGCTCTGAATGGTATTTACAGACATAATCAATGTTATTTTTCCAAAGAAAGCAGAGGTGGTATAAGCGTGTTGAGACGGAGCCAGGGAGGAGTTGGTCTGAGCGTCAAGCCCTCTCCTGCCGGGCAGAGAATTGACAGGTGTTACATGAAACCTAAAGAATTTGCCACACGCCTGTCATGTAGGAACACGGAGATGATACAGACATGGACGCGAGCACATCCAGGGGAATGGGCGCGATTTCTCAGACACAGCAATGGGAGCAGGAAGGAAGGAGCAGGGTCTGCTGCTCTTCACGACCCGACCTCAGGCTTTGTAAGGTGCAGTCATCAGCTACTTAGGCACAAGTTCGGAATGTGGGAGAAGGTGCAGTGGGAGCAGGTGAAGTCAGAGGTGGGGCTCCGAGATCAGCAGCACCGGAGAAAAATCCCCACCCAACTGTGTCATTTTACAGCTGTCACAACTGAGGCCCCAACTGCAGAAATGACTTTCCTGAATCCAACATGGCGAGCAAGAGGCATTCAGGGCCTGGATCTGCCTGAGCCTTAGGCACAAGAGACCCTCTGTCTTCACAATCAGCAAACCTTTCCCCACGAACCCTCTGCTGCTGGGAGAGAACACGCCCAGCACCCAGGCCGGCCTGCTCTGGGGCTCCTATGAATCCTGGCAGGGTGGGGAGAGGAGGGGCACAGGGAGCTGGTCCCAACAAAAAGAAGAAAGAGGGCTTCTCTGAAACTCCTCTTGGTGCAGGTCAGCTCCCCAGGGGCATCGCCCAGCCCGCCTGGTCCACATACTGGACAGTTTTCCAGAGGGGCCTAGGAGACAGTGTGGGCGAGAACTCAAACATGATTTAAACAAACACAAAAAACGGGGGGAAATCAAAATAAGCACCAACCTCAGTGGGCCTGGGGGCTCACTCTGGAGAATCAAGGGGCAGGCAGGAGGGGAGGCGGCGCCCGGGCAGGGGCCGCAGGCTCTGGGCACAGACCACTCCTCAAATTAAAGTAAGTAAATATGGGCGCCTGGGTGGCTCAGTTAAACATCCGACTTTGGCTCAGGTCATGATCTCACAGTTCGTGGGTTCGAGCCCCACGTCGGGCTCTGTGCTGACAGCTCAGAGCCTGGAGCCTGCTTCCAATTCTGTGTCTCCCTCTCTCTCTGACCCTCCCCTGTTCACGCTGTCTCTCTCTCTCAAAAATAAATAAAACATTAAAAATAATTTTAAAAAATAAATTAAATAAAGTCAGTAAACAAACAAACCAATATGTGAAGGGGGACCTGTGAGCTGACCCCTGTGGGCCTCAGGGGACAACGTGGCTGCAATGAGGGCTTCTGCAGTGTAGGAGTGGACACCCCCTCATTTCCAGCCCCCCACCCAGAAGCCTGGAAATCACAAACAACAAAGTCACCCCTTACCCGGCCCAGAGAAGGATGACACTGACCCTCCCAGACTGCAGGCCCTCCCCGGTGGCTCCTAGGGTGTACCTGTCACCTGGGAGCAAGCTGAGTGCATGGATGCCTGGGGCCAGCATCCCAAAGGCCAAGCCCCAGGCCAGGAGCCGTCCCCACCCCACCGACAGAGGTGGACACGGTACCCAGCTCCCAGGTGGCCTGGCCACCCACGGGGTGGCTTACCTGCTTCCCCAGACTCACCCTCACCGGTCCCACCCACATCCTAGCAGGTCTCCCCAGGTCCCCACACCCCACCCAGAGGGACCTTACCAGAAAAGGTGAGCAGAGAAGGTGTGGGCTGCAGTTAGTGGTGACGGAAGATAGGCCTCTGTCAGGAGAGCCAAACCCCAGGGTCCCCCGTGTGGGGAGGAGGGCCCCACATGCACCGAGGGGCTTGCCTCACTCTGCTTGGAGCTGGCACAGGAAGGAAGCAGTTCAGAGCTGGCTGCGAGCTGCCCCCCTGGTAACTGGGCACTGTGACCACCCCATCTCAGGGGGGCGAGGACAGCTCTTGGCCTGGCGGTTTTACTGGGGAAAGTGGGGAGAAGCCCTTAAGGAAGCCAACAGAAGGTTGGACCCGATGGGGTACACACAGGTGCCTCAGCCCAGACCGGGCCAGCCTGCTGCAGGAGCCAACTCCCCACCACACTGGCTACTTCCTGGGGTCACCATTGTCCTGGAAAGGCCCTGGGAGAGGCCTCGCTAGGGAGGCCTGCACCAAGAACACACTCCGTGCCTGGTCCACTTGCACCACCTAGGGGACAGCTCAAGAAAAGCAAGACTGCTCTACGAGGTAGCGACCAGAAGCTCCTTGGTGGGAAGGACCAGAATCCAGGACCTTAGAAGCAGAGGGGTCATGGGGACTCTCATCTGCCTGGCATGTGGGTCCTTCAGCCAGCCAGGCCATCAGCAAGCCCCTGCCGGCCATCTGAGTACCACCCGGGTCAGCCTGTCATATAACGACCAGAACTCGGTGGCCCTAGGGGGGGTGCCTCTTCACTGTCCCAGCCGGATCGGCACAGTGTCTGCCACTCAAAACATGCCCCTGGATGAATTACTCTTCACTGAGAGTTGAGTGGAAGTTCTGTGCACCAATAAACACGTACAGACACTCTCTTCAACACAGCAGAAGTTTGGGGCTCATCAGGAGGGCAATGGGAGCTATGGAAGCACTACCTCCATGGTGCCACAGGACTTTAGCACAGCCTCCCACCCTAGAGCTCTCTGCCCCACACCAACTGTACGTTTGTTCATCCCTATTCTGAGCGCTATTCAAACGTTCCATTAGTGGAGGGGAGTGTCCCGGTCCTTCTCCTGGGCTCCTCAGGACGTCCTGTCATGGGGCTTCTCCCTCTGTTTGAGACCCTGCTTCCCTACTAGGCTAGGAGCTGTATGAGGACCAGGAGTGCTTTTCGTTCCACCTGGCTTCCACCACATAGTAAGTCTTTACTGAACATTTCCAGTGAGCAAACATTGTGTGGTTCAGTCGCCACCGACCTCCTGGCTTGTCTTGTGCACTGACTGTAACGTTCCTCAGGGCACCTCCCGCTCCTACCCTGAGCTCTGGCGCCTGCTGGCTGGGTCCTCGTCACTGGCACTTGCCAATTCTCCTCTCCACACCGTCCCCACTGCTGAACTCAAGGGTCCCCACTTATCATGGCCATGCCCCCTGCTCTTCACACCCCCGTGGGCCCCAATGTGGCACCCAGGTTGGTCTGAGAATACAGATCACTTCCAAAAGTAATCCCCTTCTCAGACCTCCTGGGCAGGGCACATTACCTGCCTGGTGGGGAGTGGCTTGGTGGAGAGGCTTACGTGGTGAGGACCTGATCCCTCCTTCCCCCGAGCCCCCACCCTGAGTAGGCATGGGGGAGGCTGCCTGGAGCAGGAGCCACCGCCCCATCGGGCCTTCAGATGACACAACCCTGGTTTACACGATAACTGCAGACTATGAAAGACCCTGAGCTGGAACCAGTCAGCTAAGCCACAGCAAAGGTGATTCTCAGACACCATAAATGTTTGTTGTTAGCTTAACCCACTAAATTTGGAATGGTTTGTCACAAAATACACTGTCACATAAAACACAAAACTTTTATGTTAACTGCAAAACCTTCTCCATCTATACACTATTGCTCAAAGCTGGCATGTTAGGAGCAGATCACCCTGGCTATGTTTCTATATCATAGCTAACCCTGTTTCTAGTGAGCTACTGCATGAGTCCTTGCAATGAGCAAAACAGAGGACAGTCTGTTCTCCTCCACAGCATACTCTGCAACATGTCCGCTGCCTGGTGGCCTGCCTCACTGTCAGAGGCAGGCCTTCCCTTACTGGACTCTTGGTTCCTCTGCAGGGAGTCACTCCCTTATGAGCCTCCGTCCTGTGGCTTAGGCAGAGCTGACCTTGCTTCCGGGTACCAGGGCTGGTGTTTCCAGTGCAAGAACTGTAATCCCCTGGCTGCAATGGTTGGGGGACAGCGGTGACCCTAGCTGGCCAGTGGGGAGTGACACACAGCATTTCCTGAGCCGTCACAGAGGGGTTCTCTGTGGGCAGGAGCAAGTGTGAGGCACGGACAGAATGCAAGGGGAGCAGTTTAACCCTCCCCATTTGGGGGCAGGATTTATGTAATTAGCTTTGTTCTTTCTTTCGATTTTATTCCTCACACTACTCATCGTTCTAGGGTCCATGCATCCCCCACTGAAAGTTTGGGAGCAAAAGAACTAAATCTCCCCTCCTGGCTCCAGGGAGCCCCAGCAAAACCCCTTGGAAAAGACCCTCCTTTGCTGCAAGCTGCTGTGTGCCCGCCACATCGGAGAACTCCTCATAATGTGGGGAGCATGGCACGCGCCCCCCACTGCTGAGCACAACCAAGCCTCGAAGGCAGATTCTGCCCTTTAACATTCGTGCTTGACTTTTAAGGAAACTTAACATGAACAGATCTATAGGCACACGTAGGCAGATCCACAGAATGAGGTTCCCGGAATTATTTAATTTAAAATATGACTTATACACGAATTTGGCACATTCAACATTCTTTAACATGAAAAGTTAAATTCTTGAAGAATATCATGTTAGCAGTTTTACAACTGGTTCCCACCTTCTGAAATCAAAAGAATATATTCCGTGACTGATTTTGATTTTTATACCTTCCTCTATTTTGAAACTTTCTGTAACAAACAACTTGCAATTACAAGCAAGCTGTAACAGGATGTTCCAGAAAGCATCTGAGGGCCCCTGTGTCCCCCTCCCCACCCCCGTTCTCTCTCCTTCTGCTTCAAATACGAGTGTAGTGTTTATCAAGACTGTAACTTTTATTTTTGCCATTCACAGCCATGTCACCCACAGCACAAGTCATGTTGATGTCCATGAAGGGCACTGCTCTGCTTGGGGTGTGGCGGTGATGCCCACCACTTGCTAACGTAACACTGCTATCGGAGAAGCTTCCGCGGGCTGGCGCCCCGTGCTTTCCTGCGTGCTCCTGTCCCACATCCTCCCACAGCCTCCTGGACACATGTGTGAGCACCTCCTTGCCGCATTCTGACACCGGCCATTGCTGTCACCCTCCTGGAGGGCCCGGGTTCAAGTCCTCTCCCGGCCCCATACAAACGGTGTGACCTGGGCGAGACACTGTAAACCAGGAGTGACTGGGAGAATTACTTGAAGGGTTGTCCTCAGGAGTAAATAAGTTAATATGTGTAAAAAAAATATCTTAGAACATTGCTGGTCTATGTTTGTTGTTAACGCTACCATTATTAGTAATATTTTTAAGGACATTTTGGCTAAAGATCAGAGAAGCCTTCCTTCCCACTGCCAGGCCCCAACTGAATAAATTAATTGTCAAGTCAAATAAGAAACCAAAATTTGTTAGAAAGATTTTCTAACTAACCAACCAGTACTTTCAATGCAATCCAGTAACAACACATTGTTCCTTTAATACTTCAAAGGCACCCCCCCAACCCCACCCCATGACCTCACCACCTCACGAGGAAAGTCCAGAACAGGGTCTGCCAACACCTAGTGGGGTGGAGGTGAGGGACCCCGCAGGAGCCTGGGGAGACCTGACCAGACTGACACCTGCCACCGCACCCCCTCCCCCACCGGCCAGAGGGAGGAGGGACCACTGTGGGAGGCCCTTGCTCAGCCCCTGTGGGTGGGGGCCTGCACCCCCCTGCTCAGCTTCAGCAGCACACCCCCCGCTGCCACCCACGCCACCCCTACTACCCCGCTGCCACCCCCACACCACCCCTACCACCCTCCCCACTGCCCCCACGCCACACCTACAATAGGTAAGCAGGTGCTCAGGCCTCAGACGGGCCTGTTTTCCTGGGTTGCAGTTTGTTGCCCTGAAACCCGGCTCTCTGACCCCCCAGGAATAGCCACCATCAGACAGTTTGGCTGACAAGTGGGTGGTGGGTGAAGCCGCTAAGTTTGTGACAATTGGTTACACAATAGAAACAGTGATCAATGTGAATTCACATATTACATTTATTACACTAGAAATATGCTGTCATTATAAGAATTAAAATTCTATAGCTGGTTCTCTCCCCAGAGGTCAGCACTCTGCTTGGGATTTAGGGAGGCTCCTTTAGCATCCTTTTTTTTTTTTTCTAATTATTAAGTCTTTTTTTTAAATGTTTATTTATTTTTGAGAGACAGAGTGTGAGCAGGAAAGAGGCAGAGAGAGAGAGAGATACAGATTTAGAATCAGGTTCCAGAATTCGACACGGCGCTCGAACCCACAAAGTGCAAGATCATGACCTGACCCGAAGTCGGGCGCTTAACCAACTGAGCCAGCCAGGCGCACCCCCGCTCCCGCATCCTTTTTTTAAGAGAGGTGAAAGGCATGACTGATGCCCTGACTATGCTATGTGTCAGCACCCAGAGTTGTGAACAGATCGAGTGAGTTCACACACAGAGGACTCAGAGCAGGCCTGGCCCACGATAATTGTTCAGAAACCGTTCCTTGTGAGCACTGGGCATTTATATGCATGTGTGGACCCAAACAAAATCGGTGGCAGTGTTTGGCTGAATTTTCGTGGTGGCATCAGGCCAAAGGCAGGTTCAGCTGGTGTCCTTGCTGGCGGCTTCGGTCTCTCGTCGAGCTCAGACAGACTGCTCGTCCTCACTGGTGGGTTTCAGAGCAGCCAGCAGGCAACTGGGAAGCTCCCCAACACTGGCTTCTGCATACAAGGGGATGAGCCTGAACCAACTATTGGCCAGGCCCCTCAACAAGGTCTCAGATCCACAAACGCTGAAGGGTGACTGGGTTTGCACCCACAAACAGACTCCGGCAGAACCAGGTGATCCAGTTGAGTGTGTCTACCGATTTGAGGCGAGATGCAGCATCCCGCCAGGACGGTCACAAGGTGCATCACAGGGTCTGGGACCAAATCCCACCCCGCGTGATGGAGCCCAGACGGCAGCTGGGGAGAAAGGTCACGTCCGTGTCATGCTATCATGACACTGTGTTTTCCATCAGGCCCCAGAAGTGACACGCAGAGAGAGCGTGGGTTTTTGGTAATGCCAGCTCTTAAGTTAGAAGTGTTTTCAGGGGGGGCGCCTGGGTGGCTTAGTCGGTTAAGCGTCCGACTTTCGCTTAGGTCATGATCTCGCGGTTCGTGGGTTCAAGCCCCGCGTCGGGCTCTGTGCTGACTGCCAGCTCAGAGACTGGAGCCTGTTTCAGAGTCTGTGACTCCCTCTCTCTCTGACCCTCCCCTGTTCATGCTGTCTCTCTCTCTCTCCTGGAAATAAATAAAACATTTTAAAAATTAAAAAAAAAAAAAGTATTTTCAGGGGCGACTGGGTGGCTCAGTTGGTTAAACGTCCAACTGTAGCTCAGGTCATGATCTCATAGTTCGTGGGTTCAAGCCCTGTGTCGGGCTCTGTGCTGACAGCTCAGAGCCTGGAGCCTGCTTCAGATTCTGTGTTTTCCTCTCTCTCTGCCCCTCCCCCTGCTCATGCTGTCTCTCTCTCTCTCTCTCTCTCTCTCAAAAATAAATAAAAACACTATAAAAATTTTAAGAAAAAAAAGAAATGGTTTCAAACTCGAGCTCTGGTCTTCACCAGCTGTGGACCTGGGGTTATTGTCATCTGTTTCTCTACGGGCTGGTTTGTGGCCTTTCGGTGTGGGGGGGGGGACCGTTTTCAGAGGATGGGTTAGCACACACGGGTGTGTGAAGTGCCAGGCATGCCAGGCACGGCCCAGCCTTCAGGAGATGGCTCCCCATGAGAAGTGAGGCAAAAACAGAATGTGGGTACCCAAGGCTCCCCTCCTTGGAAGGTTAGGGTTTGTGGTGGCCACAGGAGCGTTTGCTGAGGTTTGGAGGGTGGGAGCAGAGTCGCCTCTTGTTTCCTGTTTGTCCATCACAGGTGTGACAAAGGCTTCAAGTTCCATACCCTAAGCCCAGTGCATGGGTCCCTGATGCTGGCCGGGACCGGGCAGGCCTGGAGCTCCGCCCATCGACACCATGTCGCCCTCCACTCTGCCTCACTGTGGGGCTGCTGGGAGAGCAAGTCTCAGAGCCCAGGCTCCCTGAGAATGCCAGAAGCCTGATGAAGGACAAAGGCATGAACAGGGACTGGCAGGGGGCACGCCAATGAGGAGACTCTGCAGAGACAGCCCCCTGCTGAGGAGAGGCAAGGGAGTCTCTGTCTTTGGCACCCAGTGGTAACCACTCTGTCTTGAGTTTCCTCCTCACAAGGAGGCTTCCTGGGGTCTCAGCGCCATGACAATAGTGGGGCTGGGGGAGGGTGGGCAGAGGGTCTCCAAGACCACTGCAGGATTATTCAACTAAACTTTTTATTTTGAGATAATTATAGGTTCCAGACAGTTGTAAGAAATAAGGTGGGGACCCTTCACCCAGTCTCCCTGTAGGGTGACACCTTGCAGAACTCCAGCGCACAATCCCGTGATCGAGGCCTCCATATTGATGCAGAGTCAGGATGCACGGAGTATGTCCAGGCCACAAGAGCCCCTCCCTCCTGCCTGTACCCCTGTGGCCCCTGGAGGCCACTATCTGTCCTCCATCTTATCATTCTAGCTCTCCAAGTGTGTCGTAGACATGGCAGCATGTAGCTGTAACCCTCTGAGACTGGCTTGTGTGCTCAGTTTGAGATCCAACCAGGCTGTTGCTGTGTCAATGGATGGGTGCTCTGCGGAAGGGTCCTGTGGTGTAGAAGGACCGAAGTCTGTCTAACAATTTTCCTGTCGAAGGACATTTGGGGACGTGAGGAGAAGAGCTGCTATGAACACGTGTGCACAGGCTTTTGTGTGAACTTCAGTTTCCATTTCTCTGGGATAAATGCCCCCAAGTGTAACTTCTGGTGAGCACTGTGGTCACGTTTCATATTTTAAGAAACAGCCAGAAAGTTTTCAAGAGGGGCTGTACCATTTTATGTTCCCACAGTTAGTCATTCGTAATTCTGACATCTGACAGTGAAACCACCGAATGCATCTGAGCCCCAATGTGCTTCCTTCCGACCCCAAACAGAAGCCAGCCATGGTGCCAAAGCAGAAGGCGCGACGGCACGGCCTCCATGGGGGCACTGGGGGACCGGCTGCACCTAGGCAGGCCCGCCCACTCGTCCTCACCAAGGGCAGCAGGCAGCAGCAGGCCCCCACAGTGCCAACTGGCTAGACGGGTCACAGGTCATTTCTGAGCTAAAAGTCTGCTTTGAAGGGAGAATTTTCTGGACGAAGACTGTCCAGGCTTCCTGGCCTTAGGCAGATTCACATACACGGGTCGGTTCAGAATTCTGCAGAATATTCACTGAAATGCCTCTGGTGGCACATCCATGTCCGCTGAGAAACATCCCCTCCCCCACCTTCCCACCATGATCCCACCTCATTTTTCCCCCTAAAATTCCCACACTTTGTCTTCTTTTCTGCACGAATCTGCCCTTCAAATCATGGCTTTGGGGCTAGTGAAGCTGTGGCAGAGCTGTGAAGTGTGCTGCCTGCACTGTTGCTCTGGGCCCTGAGCACGCAGCCCCCCCCCCCCCCCCCCCCCCCCCCCCCCCCCCCCCCCCAGCTCCTGAGCCCTTGCTGGGCCTGGAGAAGGCACCCTTCTACACAGGGAGAAACAGTGCGGCTCCTTGGAGGACCTGTGTCTCTGACTTGTCTCTGACCCAGTGCTCCAGGCAGGGACACACGGGCTGGACCCAAACCATCCTGCCTGGACCTGCTGCCCTGGGGGCAGATGGAGGTGGGGCCGAGCCTGGTGGTGGCAGGCAGCGACAGCTCTCCCCTCTCTGTGGCCTGGCTACCGGCTCCTTGTGGCAACCTGACAGTCCACTGGGGTACAGGGTTCCCAGGAAAAGCCTGCGTGTCTCCCTGCGCCCCCAGGGCACCCATACCGGGGAGCTCCGAGGATACGTCCCCTCCGCCAGTGCAGGGAGCCCGGGAGGAGCCCCAGCTCTGGCTGGGGAACGGGGTGTGGGAGGTTACCCAGCGACTCTGCCTCGAACTCTGGGGCCCAGCGCAGGAAGCAGGAGCGCGGACCCAGCGGGAGGCGGGGGTGGTGCCCCGCCCGTCGGACCACCCAGCGCGCGGCTCCCTCCTCCCTGGGTCCGTGGGCCGGTCAGAGGGTCACTGAGAGCCCCGCTCCGCAACCCTCCGCCGCTTTAGCGGTGGCTGGGGCCTCCCTCGCGCTGGGATTGGATGCGAGAGAGCGGGGTGGGCGCGGGCGGGGGACCCCAGAAGCCCAGGTTCCCAGCTCGGGCGGAGAGCAGCCGGCAGTGCAGACGCTGCTGGCGCCCGTCCGGAGGACCTCAGCCAAGACCTGGCGGCTGGCGGACGGCTTGGAGGAGGCGGCAACTGCAACGGCGGCCCGCCCCCCCCCCCCTCCCCGCAGGCGCCCGGCGCGCCAAGATGTTTGACAGCTCGCAGTATCCCTACAATTGCTTTAACTATGACGCCGACGACTACCCGGTGGGCAGCTCCGACGAGGAGAAGCGGCTCACGAGGCCAGCGTACAGGTGACCGCGGGGTCAGCGGGGGGAGCCCGGGGGCCACCACCTTCCTTCGCAAGGACCTGCCTGGGTTGGAGGGACAGCTTTCTTCTCGGGGGCGGGGGCGGTACAGGTACTGAGAGAGGAGACACGTCTGTCTACACGTTTAGAAGTATCCAGAGAAGGTTCTCACAGCCTCCGTGAAGAAACTCCCAAGTGTGAGGGAGAGCTTCTGGGGTCTTGGCAAACGTGGGGACTGGGGCTCCAGGTTCAGGCTCCCACATGCCAAGGCGCCCTGGGGGCAGAGGAGTCCCGCCCTCAGGAGGGGCCCCTGGTGCAGGGAGGGGCTGGCTAGAGGGGGCTCTGGCTGCACCGGCCCGCCACCCTCTCTGCCCGTGTGGCCCCATGCGCCCCTATTTGCAGCTACATCGCGCTGATCGCCATGGCCATCCAGCAGAGCCCCTCGGGCCGGGTGACCCTGTCGGGCATCTATGACTTCATCATGCGCAAGTTCCCCTACTACCGAGCCAACCAGCGCGCCTGGCAGAACTCCATCCGCCACAACCTGTCCCTAAACAGCTGCTTCGTGAAGGTGAGCCCCCCACTGGCCCCTGCTCCCTGGAGTGGCCCCCAAGTGTCCTAGGCTTGGGGATCCCTGACTGGGGGCTGGGATGGGCTTCATAGCTGCACAGTAGGGTGCCTCCAATTTGCTCCGTGAGCAACGCCACCCACTCCAAGGACGGGGACCTGTCTAGTGCGGACCCTGGAGTCCTAAGTGAGCCCAGATGCCTCGAAGAAGGCCGGGGGCACAGTGAGAGCCAGCCCCTCGCCAAGCCCCGCCCTCTCCCACAGGTGCCTCGGACGGAGGGCCACGAGAAGGGCAAGGGCAACTACTGGACATTCGCCGGCGGCTGCGAGTCACTGCTGGACCTCTTCGAGAATGGCAACTACCGCCGGCGGCGCCGGCGCCGGGGCCCCAAGCGTGATGGGGCAGGGGAGGCACGTGCAGGGGGCACAGAGGGGCCGCAGGGGCCGACGGAGCCAGCCCCCCACCGCCAGCCCCCCACCCCTGGCAGCCCTGCTGCCCTGGGGAAGGAGGAGCGCAGGGGCATCAAGTTCAGCATTGACTACATCCTGTCTGCACCGGACCCCTTCCGGGGGCTGCAGAGTCCCTGCGGCCAGCAGGAGGCCAGAACCCCCCGGCTGGAGGCCCAGCAGATGAACCTCCACCTGTGGACAGTATGAGGCAGGGCTGGCACCTGGCCAGTCCAGGGTCTTCCAGCCCCACCCCGAGCCAAGAAACAAGGTTTTGCCACATCCTTCTAACATCCAGACTCCTGTTCTGCACTGAAAACCAGCCTGGGCTGGAGGGACAAGAGGTCAGTCTTCTGGCTTCATCTTTCAGAAGTTCCCTTGCAGGAAGACCCACGGGGTCCTATTTGACTGAAGGGTCTGCTCTAGATTCACTGAGTGATCCCACTCTGAGGAACACGAACACAGCAGGTTTAGGGCCACGTTCACTTACAGACAAGGTAGCATCTCATCCCTCCATCTTCTGAGAATTTGCTGCACAGAACACCCCCCCCCCCCCACTCTCCCTGGAAGCTGCCAGCGAGCTCCAGATGCAGATGGCGAGGTGGGCGGGCATCTTCACGGGAGCAAAAAGTGCACACGGTGAAATCAGATATTACTTGATCCTGTGAATATCGTCCCCAAAGGTTTTGACAGTGGCCCTGTTATGGATGATGTGATCAGAAGTTCAAGTGCATCAAGAGTTGTGGACAGAATATTCAACGATTGCTCAAGAAATACTGTGTACTTTTTTATACAGGAAAGAAGGGGAGGAGCAAGGTGGGGGGGCTCCAAATTTGGGACAACGTGGGGCAAAGCACACTTTTCTTGGTTCTTCTGAGCAGGGAGAAAGCCCTTATTTGGACATGTTCCACCCGGCTGGCTTCCCAAGAAAGCAGACAGTAGGTAGCAGGCGGCTGATAGACCCTACGCTGTGAGCTGTACAATGTGCACAATTACAAGCATTGGAGGTGGGTACACTCCATTTGAAATGTAAATGATTTAATTACTGTGTGGAGACGGGCATTTTAAAAAACACAATTATGCACAGTGAAACTATTTGACCAATCTTATCATTTTTCACCAGCCCGTTTTTGCAGAGTTAATTGCTTTCCATGACTTAATTTGAACATTAGTATGGATTACACCTAATCTGATCCACTAGGTGACAATGACTGGCTAATTTTGTAAACAACAAAACACACCCAGGAAGGCTGGCTGTCTCGGCCGGGAACTACATGGTCGTGCTTTATCGGACTCTGAAAACCCAGACCGGTAAAGGCAGGCAGGCGGGAGGCAGAGGCAGACAGAGCCATGCAGGGACTCACTTACACTGGCCCGCTTCTGATTCAGACATTTCATTAAACCGCAGCAGTATTATTTGTCCACCTGTACAGACTCCTTGGGCTGCTGTAATTGTTTTCAGAAGAGGGAAAAGGCCGTTAACTTGCAAATGTTGGGAAACGCCTGGTCCCCGTGTCTGGAGATGAGCCCTGGGGCTGATGGGCCCACTGCCCGCACGCCAGCACTCTCTTGGTTTGGCCAGGCCTTGCCAACGGGGCAACCTGTCAGCCTCCTGGGAGGAGGGGAGCCCCGCCTCAAACAGCCCTCTGGACATGTCCCCTTCGAAAACAGCAGCTGCTGGAACTCCTGGCTAGGACAGCACCCAACCCTGGAGGGCCTCCCTGCCTGCCAGGCACAGGCACCCTGGCCCTGGTTGACAGTCCCGTTAGTTCTCATCCCTGTTTTACAGATGGGGCACCTGCATGCAGGTGGACCCAGGGCCCAGCGTGTGGCTTGGGGGCTGGGCTGCTAACACTCCCTCCAGGCTGTGGCTCACACAAGCTCAGAGTGGCTATGTGCACGTATGTGCGTGTGTGCATCGTAGGTGTCATGTCTGTCTGCATTCTTGTTATTTATATCCCTTTGCTGGTTGTGCAAAAAGCAGTTTTAAATGACAGTAGATATGACTTAGGTGGTGATGTGGTGCAGGTGGTACTGTTACACATAGGTGGGGTCATATGCCGTGTCTCAAGGTATATTTTTTTGCTACCAACAAGCAAATAAAACTTGCATTCTATCTTTCGGGTTCTAGCTGTATTCCTGTGTTTTGTTCCAGTGAGCAGAGCCTGATGGAGAATAGAAAATTCCTCTGTCCTAAATAGGGTAGTTTTGGAAGCTGCAGCCTTGGCAGGGTGGGGGGTGGTGCCTGGGGACCAGACAGGTTGTTAGTGTGTCCTCCCTGAGCATGTGGTCTGAGGCAGATACTCGCTGGCAGCCGGGGAGCAAACAGGCGGCACCAGGCAGGCGAGGTCTGTGCACTAGGAGGCGTTACATTTGTTTTGCAAAGGATATCAATCATGTTTTTAAAAGCGAAGGGACATTTTCAATTTGCCGGCTCGTGATATCCCACGACTTCAAAAAGTCCCCCAGCCCTTACAGTGAGTGGCATTTAATACTAAACAACATCGCAGGGGTGAGGACTGGCTCTGGCCTATTCAAATGCCACTGCCACCGCGCAGGCTCGACCAGTGCAATTATAATTAAATACTTTATGCCTCTCTTGCAAATCCGCTGATTGATCACCGATATGTACATTACCACCACATTACCCCCGAGCAGATGTCTGCCACATGGTTACGGATCACCAGGTTTCCATTAACAAAGTTGGGAGGTGCAGCCGTGCGGGAATTCAGGGGAGGTGTGTGCAGACCGCCATCGAGCCTCACGAAGTTCCCGGCTGGGTGGTGTATCCAGGCTGAGCCCTTCCTCGCCCAGACTCTGTGGGAGGATACCCCTTCCCACGGCAGCTGGCCGGCCCGGGGCCCCTCACCACAGCTGCAGCCCGATGGAAACTACACCCATGTCCAGGTGGATGGAGGGAGGGTCCTGGGATCCAAGCAGGAGCAGGTCTGTGGGCACAAAGTGGCCCCAGTCGATGCCCGCCCTCACTCTGTGTCCGACCTCGGGGTCCAGAGAGGTCTCCCCTAGCCGACAGTGGCCTCCAGACCAAGCCATCTGTTGGCTCTTGGTCTACCCCCAGTGAAGCAGAGGAAAGGCCTCATTTCTCTTCAAATTCCTTCCTTCTTTAAATTGAGCAGTTCTGGGGCTATTTGTTCATTCATTCAACAAACATCCATGAGGCCTGTGCTAGATGCCGGGGTGCAATTACAGGGACCAGGCTGTGTCCCGGCACATGTCCCACCTCACGTTCTCCCCTTCCCCGCCCTCAATCCTCTGCTCAGCCCAGACCCAGTGAGGGCATCAGGGAAGGGGCTGGCTCACTGGGCTATGAGCCTCATGGAAACTGGACCCCCCCAGGCCAGGCCAAGCAAGTCCTCTGGGCACCTCCCTTCCTTGAAGCAGCCCCCAGGGCCCCCACTCCTTCCCTGGTACCCCAAATTTACCTGGGCACTGCCAGCATCCTGCCTTCCCACAGGAAGGCTGGGACAGGACCACCCGGAGCCTCCAGTGGGGGAGGGGTGACCCGGAGGGCAGTCCTTCTCCCATGGGTGCGACTTCCCCAGTGAATCTTCTCTGGCCTCCCATTCTGGGGGTCGGGCAGCGCTGCCCTCTCCACTTCATCCCTGCACTGTGAGGTGAGGCTCTCGGCACTGAGCTGGGTACAGGGCCAGAGGCACCTGCCGTCCTGTCCTGCCACCCCAGGATCTGGGCTCCCTCAAGAATTCCTCTGGTTCCAACCCCCCGGACAGACCCTGGGCTGTGTGGTGCAGACCCAGCAGGGAGATGACTGGGAGACCAAGGACTCGGGACTGTCTGCATACACATTCTGTGTTAAGAACCCACACAGCCCTATTTCTAAATTTTTTAATGTTTTTTACTTATTTTTGAGAGAGAGACAGAGTGAGAGTGGGGGAGTGTCAGAGAGAGGGAGACACAAAATCCAAAGCAGGCTCCAGGCTCTGAGCTGTCAGCACGGGGCCCAGCGTGGGACTTGAACCCACGAACTGTGAGATCATGACCTGAGCCAAAGTCCAACACTTAACTGACTACACCACCCAGGTGCCCCAAACAGGCCTATTTCTCACCAAAAGCATATAACTGAAAATAAGCATTGCAGAGTGTCTATCAGGTTGCGGCCTGCCAGGGGCAAGGGTCCCTCCCCCTCCCTCTGTGCTCCCCACCCCAAATCCCTGACACATGGCCCCTCTGTGGTGGGTCCTTCCATGCTCCCCACCCAGGGCCCTGACTGGCTCTGTTGAAACCTCTCTCCTGGCCACGTGAGCATATTTGGAGCAGCAAGTGGGAAGGGCAATGGGTGGGCTTGAGGGCCTGGCCTCACAGAGGAGGGGGCCAGGGAGGCCCTCCGCTTTCACTCCTGGCACAGCCAGAGGAGGCTGACTGCAAGGGGTCTCACACCTGAAGTGAGACCAGTGCTTTACATCAAGGCCATGGACTCAGTCACACGAGTGTCTGAGGTGGCGGCACCCCCCAGAGAGGGGTGCTCATCTGATAAAATGCGGCTGAAGGCAGTGCTGGGGTGACCAGGCCAAGACCCCACAACAACCCATGCTCAGAGGACGTCTGCCCAGAGCGTGACCCTAGGTGCAGGACCCTGGCGGGCGGGGAGGGGGCACGTTTGCTTCGGGCCAAGCTGGCACCCACACACACCCGCACAGATGACAAAGGCCCGGACGTTCGTTCCCCTGGGGGCGGGGTGGAGGGCATCTCATCGTTCATAGGTCAGCTGTGCTCACCCGCAGACCCCAGCCCAGCGGTCGGGGCCCAGCCCAGACGGCCTCCCAGATAACAGTGCCAGCAGGCTCCACACATGCTGGGCACTGTTCTGGGGGTCCTCCAGCCATACGAAGGGGGTCAGCTGACTCCCTCTAACTCGTGGGAGGTGTGCAGCGGGCAGTGAGCCTCTGGGGCCCACCTACACCTGTCGGCAGTTTGTCTAGAGGGCCCCAGGTTCACTGGCTGGGCAGGAGTGTGACAGCCGGGGTCACTCTGGGAGGTGGGAGCATGCAGGGCCAGGTGCTCAGGGTCCTCACACTCCCCTTCCCAGGGTGCCCCCAGCTCTGTGCCCTAGGCAGGTGGCTGAGGGCAGGGATGGGGCAGATACACAGCTCCATTTCACAGGGGAGGAAACTGAGGCTCAAAGATGTCTCACAGAGCTTGTCGGGGCAGAGGCAGGTCCTCGGTCCATCCTCCACCATCCAGGTGACTGGGATGCCAGGCGGAGGGGGGAATGACACCTTCCAGGCTGCAGGATAGACAAAATCAGATTCAGGTCCCTCCACCTGCCCGCTGCAGCCACCACTTGACCCCTGAGCAGGTGCCAGAGACCTCAAATTAGGGAACACAAGGCAGGCAAGGACCTCTGCCACCTCATCTTCTGGGCCCCCTCCTCCCAGGCAGCCGACATGAGAACTGGCTCTCCCTTCCCCGCATGGGGATGAGCCCGGCATGTGGCCCTGGCAGTAAACACCCCAAGAGGAACCCGGGTAAGGGGACGGCATACACTGCCTTTCACCAGTGACCCGATTTTGTGTTCAGCCAAGTTAACAATCCATAAACATTCGCTGCATTACATGGTTTCTTCTCCCTAAAAACACCAAGTACATCTCATGCAGGCGGGCCTTGCCCGAGCACTCGCTGTTCTAGAAAAGCTGGCTCCTGGAAGGGAAGGAACAGCCTGTCAGGCTGTGCCCGGTCGCCCGAAAATTAACAACCTCCAGCTTTAGGCCCCTTGAGACCGGGTCCACGTGAGAGATGAGCTCGCTCAACCGAGACAGCAGAATTAGATTTATAATGAACCACGGCCACGCAGCCACGCGGTTTCTCAAGAAAAGGAAATGGAGTGGGAACATTTGAACTGATTTAACTTCCCTCTGCGCTATCGGGGTGCACACCATGGGGAGGCAGCCAGGCCAACCGCCAGCTTCTGCACTTCCCTGTATCCATGTCGCCTGTTAGGTGCTCCTACCAACCACTGGGCATCAGCAAGCTCACCGCCCCCGGCTGGTCCTGAGGGACCGAGAGGTGTCCCCGCCTGCCTGGTCCTCGGGGATGGAGAGGTGTCTTCCTGTTCCCATAGCCCGGGACTCACACGGTCACCTGTGCTCACTCTCAAAGCCACCAGCTTCGGGGTTAGAGTGGCACCGTGGTATCCATTCCCGGGTTAGGGCAAGAGGGTGAGAGGCAGAGCAGCGCTCTTATCAACTAACTGGCTCCTGGGGCCTGATCCCGGGGCAGACAGTGAGGAGGTCACGTCCACACCAACCCTTGTTCCTTCATACCCGCTTGGTCACGCAGGGTGTGCCTGTGGCCAGTCGCCAGCCTCATGCTCCGAGCCTCGTGAAGTGCTCAGCAAACATGAACTTAGAGCCAGGGCCCCTGGTGGCTCCCAGTCTGGATCCCCCTTACCGGCCACAGAGGCGACTGGCCGCAGTGGCAGGAACCCTGGAGGACAGAGAGTTCTGCTCCCCAGCAAGAAGTCGGGGCAACAGGGCAGCACATTAGGGCCAGTGGGCCTGGTGGCCATGTGGGGTGGCAGTGCAGCTGTCTCCCTCAAAGATACAGGTCGGGGCTGCGGGCACCAGCACACAGCAAGGACCCCGGGAAAGCCCATGAGAAGCCAACTGTCTGCTGGCTGACAGGTGCAGTAAGACATCAAGAGCCAGAGCGCCCAGGCCTGGGAGCGGGGTTCACGGGAAGTTCCGTGCTAAGCAAAGGTGCTGGACCACACACACACGTGCTTGCACACAGCACGTGGCACACATGCATTCACAGGCTCAGAGAGCAGACAGGCATCTCGCTGGGTGCCATAGGCCAGTCCACCTGCCGCCGTCATGCCCGCACGCCCTGGCACATGGAGCCCCCTCTCCCCCAATGCCTTCTCCATCTTCACAGCCTCGTAAAACCCTATTTGGCCCTCAAGTCATGGTGCAAAACACCCTGCTCTGTCCAGGCCCCTGGCATGCCCACAGGCAGAACAAACCTATCTGGGCACCTGCTCCAGAGGTAGTGATGGAGCATGCAGCATGTGACAGGGTGGCCCCATCTTCCCCCATGACACAGATGTGCCAGGGCCGCACGGCTCAGGGCAGGGTCCTGGCCTCCACTACCCCACAGAGGCAGGGACGGGAGCTCTCCAGGCCATGCGGCCCCGGCCCTGCCTCCTGAAGGCATCCAGCCCCCCTGCGAGCTTGCCCTCCATAGGTGCGCAGCAAGGGCATCTTGGACACCTCCTTGTCCCTTTAGGGGCCTTGGGCTCTGAGCAGGATGTTCCAGACATGAAGACAGACCAGCCACATGTGTCCACAGTTGCTGAAAAGCGGGGAACAATTTTTCCCCACTGTTTTCTGTTTAGATTAACTGAATTGGCCAGATGTTGTCCAAGAAACTGGCTGGTGGGTCTCCCAGCAAACCTCCGGCACCCAGGCCCAGAGGGCTGGCATGCCTCTCCAGAGGGGGTGGCCTGGGCCAGGCAGGGTGGCTGAGCCAGGCCCAGCCCCAGGAGCCCAGTACCCCGAAAGAGGAATGTGCACCTGACGTCCACCCTGCGGGGACACCCGCTCTCCACCTCTGGGCACCCCCACCAGGGCCAGCACTCGGGACCCCACAGTCCAGTTCTAGAGCCGAAAGGGCCTCCCATGCACTGTCCACAGCACTTGAAGCAAAATGATGGGGCGGGTGGATTCAATCCCCATTCTACAGATGAGAGGCCAAGAAAAGAAACAGGTCTCCATGGTTCTTGGTCCCCCACCTATGGCCCTTTGGGGTCTCACATCACAGACCGTGGGACAAGGGGCGCTGGCTTCTGGTTTACCCTGGGTTTGGAGGCTAGGGGTGCCACGTTGCCTCCTTCTGGGTCTGCCCCTCTGGCTCCTGTTCTTCTTGCCTCTGGAGCTCCCTGCCCCCCACCCCAGCACCCGGAGCTTCATCAGGAGGAGCAGACCAAGGGGCACAGGACCCTCACCAAACAGGGTCGCTGGTGGGGAGGGTGGGCGGCAGTGTGTCATGTTGGAGCCAGAACTGGGGCAACCAGCACTGTGCTCAGAGGAGCCCCCTCCTACAGGGAAGAATGTCTGTCCCCCCGCCCCCAAGGATCATTACTGGAATCAGTTGCTACGGCTGTCCCCACCCTATCCCTTGGGGACAGACCCTCCCACCTATGGCCACCTGGCACACCCTTCATCCCTGAATGGATACAGACTCCCTCAGTCAGATTACATCTTCCCCTTGGCCACAGAGATTGGTGCAGGGAGGGTCACATGAACCCCAAACAACTGAATAAACCCCAGCCCCAGGGCCTTTGTTGAAATAGTGGGAAAGAAGGCAGGAGGCATATGACTCCAGAACTGTGTGCAGCTATATATGGCCATCTTGCCCCTGCCTAAGAAAATCCCACTGGTGAATAAACAGCACACCCAGAAGCAGAGCCAAACGGTAGGGAGAGACAGAGTCTCAACCCAGGAGAACACCGAGATCCAGCTATGCCTGAAGCCATTACTTTCCAGTTATCTATGCCAGTAATACTCTACAGGGCTCAAGGTAGTTTGATTTGTGATTGTAACACTCCCAACTGAAGGAGCCTTGTTTATACAAGTGTTTCAATATTTGCTCCACAATAGGGGATAAATGCTTTAGCCCAAGAAATACATCCCTAATGTTAGAATCCTCATCAGTGGGACAGACATAGCAGCTTAAAGGCTTTCATGCTCAAGCACAATGTGGAAGCCTGGTCTATGGGCCACTGCATCTGAACCCACTGGGAAAGAGATGCAGATTCTCCTACAAGTTCTGAATCAATACAGCTGAGGAGGCCCTGGAAACTGCACTCTTATAAACTTACTGATGCATAACAGACTTTGGGAATCACAGTCCTGGGCTCTCTGCTGCTGGGGCAGTTGTAAGAGGGCATGACCTTCAGGTAGTCAAGTCCCGTGTGCTGCCTGCTGCCACTCCCTGTGCTGGGCGCTTGGTCTGCAGACTCACAAGTCTGCACATCCTGTGTCCCAGAGAGAGGGTGGGCTCCTAGATGCAGCCCTGCTGCTGAGGCCAGGACTGTGCGGACCCAGGCGTCCATCTGGCAGGGGTGGGGTGGGGCAGGGGGTGGAGGGATGGCCACACCAACCATAAGCAAGGCTCGAGCCCACATGGCCAGGACGAGCACCGGGCACTGTGTCTGTGTGTCCCACACAGGGGCAGCTTTCCATCCAGCAGGGTTGGTGTGCAGACACTAAGCTCAGCCTCTCGTGCCTCCAGCCACATCTCTGAGCTGAGCCAACACCAGCTCTCCGGTGCTCTTAAACTTGCACCCACTGCCCATCCTCCCTGTCCCCTGCCAGTTTCCCCAGGATCACTGTGAGATGTTTGCTGCACAGAATCCGGCTCAGGCCGCATGTCAAGGACCAGTGGCTGACCCTGGCTGGGCCCCCTCCTCCCCGCCGGCAGGTGCGATCCCAGCCCTGTCTATCCAGGTGCTCTGGACCCCAAGGAGAAGGGGCTTCTCTATCTGTTCACCAACGTGGCATCCTTGGCGTGAGTGTGGACGCTGGACGTGCCTATGCTGGTTTGTGTCTGTGAACTCTGGATGCGTGGGCACTGGTGAGACTGCCTGCACCTGTGCTCCTCTGCATATGCACTGTGAGTGTGCATCCATGTGTACGTGTGCAGAGCACAAGTTTTGCTGCTGACTGTGCATGTGCACACGAGTGTGCAAAGTATGGGTACTATGGCTGTGTCTGGGGGGCGTATTTCACCCTCTAGGCAACAGGTGGCTGTGGGAGGGCGGAACAGGCACGCGTGAGGTCTCTGGGACCCCACACCCTCCATTCCCAGCTGCACAGTCACAGGGGTCTGTCTTTGCCCTCACGACCTGCTAACATCGGCACAAACCTGGGGGCTTTTCCCAGCCTCTCTGTGCCAAGGCATGTGTCCCATGGCTCCTGCGAGGACCCAGCTCCTGCAGGAATGTCTCCTTCCAGGGCAGGTGGCAGCCGGGCTCTCGCCAGGGGTCCCCCAGTGAGCTCACTCAAGGAGCCGGCACCACGCACAGAGGAAAGCCGCCAGCGCGCCGCTGGATGTAAAGGTTAGTACATAAATCAAGGGAAATGTCAAATGCCTTTTTACACTGATTGAGATGTAATTTAGGGCGGGGCCATGCCAGTCACTAAGCGCAGGAAACCAGGAAGAAATCATGTCCATAATCACCTAGAGACTGATGGGCCCTCACCCTGGACCCAAGCTTCTGCAGCCTCCCAGGACGCAGTCGTGGCTGTGGCAGGTGTGGGTGCTATGTCCGTGGTGCTGACCAGAACCCAGGATGCATCACAGACACAGGTGGGTCCACAGACAGCACACATCCTGGGATGGTCCCTGGGGGGCCAGGGGTCCCCTCTGCATACAACACTCAGCTCCCCCTGCCGGTCTCTCCTTTGCCAGGACCTTCCTGCCTCCGCCAGGCAGCCAGTTTCCTCCTCTCCCCCGGGGCCACCGACTACCAGCATCGGCCCAGGAGACCTACGAGGGAGGTGGGGCTCCAGTCATTGCAGACACACCTTTCATATAATATTATCTTCTGATGAGACGATGCACGCAGTCTGCATATATGTTAAATGTGTTAAATATAAGCATTAAAAATATTTTTAATGTTTTATTTATTTATTTATTTATTTATTTCTAGGAGAGAGAGAGAGAGAGAGAGAGAGAGAGACAGCGTGAGCAGGGGGAGGGTCAGAGAGAGAGGGAGTGACAGACTCTGAAACAGGCTCCAGGCTCTGAGCTGGCAGTCAGCACAGAGCCCGACGCGGGGCTCGAACCCACGAACCGCGAGATCATGACCTAAGCGAAAGTCGGACGCTTAACCGACTAAGCCACCCAGGCGCCCCATAAGCATTAAAAATATTTTTAAAAATCACAGCCCTGGGGCATCTGAGTGGACCGGCTAGTTCAGAGTCTGACTCTTGATTTTGGCTCACGTCATGATCTCATGGTTCATGAGGTCGAGGCCCACGTCAGGCTCTGTGCTGACAGCGTGGATCTTGCTTGGGATTCTCTCTCTCCCTCTGTCTCTGCTGCCCCCCAGCCCCGCTCACTCACTCTCTAACTAACTAACTAACTAAATATTTAAAAAAAACAAACCTGCAGCCCCATTTGACCAGTTCTTGCATTGCTAAAAATAAGTCCTGGTTTTTAACATCCTTGTGACTCTGCAGTAAATGAAAATGGCCCCTTCCCTGTCTCCACCTCGAGAGCCCCCAGCCGTTCCCCTCCTCCACTCCCCACTGAGGCCCCTCCTCCGCTCCTCCACTCCTCCGGCTTCCCGAGCTGAGCCAGCTCCTGGCTGTCTGCTGTCTCCTAAGGAACCAAACCTTAGTGACCATTTAGGCACCTTACCTTTGCAGCCTGGCTACCTGGCATTTTGCTCTGACACTCAGTGCTCAGGCTGCTTCCTTCAGGAAGCTTTCCCTCTTGTCCAGACTAGGCTGCCTGAGGACTCTCACCACCTGCCCATATTTCTGACTTCCAAACCTCCTTCCCTCCTGTCTGGATCGCAGCACCTCCTAGAGGGGCCCTGGCACCCCAGAAGGGGTTCCAATGGTCCCTTCGTTCCTCTTGGGAGAGAGGATGGCCGCCCACAGGGCCCCAGCCATGCAGGAGGATGAACCTTGAATGCCGCCTCTCCTCACCGCGTGGACCCACAGCCTGTAACCGGCTCTAGGCAGTGAGTCCCCTCAAGGTGTTGCCCAGAGTGACAGTAATGTAACGGTGGCTTTCCCCGCACACAGTTTTCAACGTGTTGCACAGTCACTGGCACTGGGCCTCAGTTCACCCACCTAACTGTCCCCACAGCCCTGCGTGGTTGGGGCCGTGTCACCCCACTTTACAGATGAGAAATCCAAGGCACGGGAGGTGGAGAGCCTGCCCAAGGTCACACAGTCTGCAGGCCGGTGAGGCCAGCATCTGGACAGGCATCCTGGCTCTGAAGTCTTCACCTTTAAGCCTTGTTCCCAAGGGTGGCAGGCCTGCTTTCTATGGACAAACCCGGACTTTATGTAAGACTTGCCTGGAAGGGACAAACAACCCGGCTGGAGTGGTGCTGCACAAAGGTCCACGCCGGTGGGAGGGAGCAGGAGGGACACCGACACGGCCACCGGGGGCCAGTGCGAGTGGGTATCGACCACAGAACGGCACTTGCGGTGTCCCATGGGGCCTTGTCACCCAGTAATAACTGTGAGGGGACAGCTCCGAAGGGGTGGGATTCAAAGGCTCGGAGATACAGCTGATGGGGAAGGGTGACAGACGAGAGTGGGTCAAGAATAGATTTGTAATTGGCAGAGTTCCCATAATCAGTAGCAATGTCATAGCTAACAAGTTAGCAGAAGGAAAAAGTTAACAAAACATTTGATTCATTCGAAAGAAATCAAGAAGAAAAGGAAGGGAACAAAAACCAGGGAGGCAAAAGAGAAAACAGACAGTAAGAGACATAAATCACATTGAACTCATAGGGACCTAGAATCAGCAAAGCTCACGAGAGACAATCTAACCACAAGGACACAGAAAGGTTAAAAGCAAAGCAATGCAGAACCAGGCCAGGACGACACAAGCCAGTGGAAGCTGGTGTGGCTGCACTAAGTTCATACAAGGCAGACACGCAGAGATAACGAGGGGCTTCGGGATGGCAGAGCCAAACTCTGTCTGCAGCTCCAAAACCATCACAATGGAGGAGTCAACCTGTCCACAATCGGGGGATCGAGGCATAAGGTCGTCATGTTCAACATCGGATGAGGTGTGCAGAGCAAACCCAGGAATCGAGAGGGCCGGTGATCCACCGAGGCCAGGCACGGGCTGGGCGCGGTGCTCACCTGCGGGCCAGCGGGGAGAACCCCTGGCAGGCTGTGCGGGAGGCAAGGGCACTCTACTGGAGTGTGAGCCGGAAGAGGAACTCGTAGGCGCACAAAGGGGAAAGAAAGAGACAGATGCAGTCACACTGCGGGCGCAGGGGCTCTTTATGCAGAAAATCAGAAGGAACCTACAGACTATGGTGTTTGCTCAGCTGTATTTCTACAAAGCGGCAGCAACAACACTTACGACTGTGTCGCACACACAGGAGCAGCCAATGAGGACCAACGATTCTGCGCGGGGAGCACAGGCTTCGCTGGGGATGCAGCCAGGACCCACACAGAGGAAGAGCGTGTCCCTGGCGCAGGATGGGAACATCAGCAGCTTGCTCTCCTTGTTGTTTGGGAAGCTGACAGCTGGTCCTAAAACTGACATGGGGGTGCCTGGGTGGCTGAGTCATTCAGCGTCCGGCTTCAGCTCAGGTCATGATCTTGTGGTTCGTGAGTTCCAGCCCTGCGTTGGGCTCTGTGCTGACAGCTCAGAGCCTGGAGCCTGCTTCAGATTCTGTGTCTCCCTCTCTCTTTGTCCCTCCCCTGCTCACCCTCTGTCTCTCTCTCTCAAAAATAAATATTTTTTAATATTTTTTTAAATTCACATGGAGACAGTGTCGAGGAAAACCCAGAGTAATCTCCGGGGGGAACCAAGCTGAGGACCTTGGGGACCTGCCCTGGAGACGTGGGACAGTCCCTGTGAGTGGGAGAGGTGGTGTCGGCCCGGCAGCGGGAGCTCAGACCGAGGCCGTGCACAGGGTCGCCTGGCTAAGCGCAGACTAGAAAACACTCCCAAATGGAAGGCACAAGGCCGCCAAGCCCGGGCGGAGGGGACAGTCCAGGAGCGCCTGGACAAACACCTCTCTCTGCTCCTGTCCCCGCCGGGAAAGACCCCTGAGAGCCACCAGTCCCGGAAGCAGCCGGCCGCACCCCATGCTGGAACAGTTCCTCTTCCAGCAGGGGAAGGCGCTTATAGCTGGCCAAGTGTCAGTATGAGGTGCACCTGCAGTCTGACTGGGGGCCGGCCTGTGGCTGAGCATCTGGAGGACAGGAGGCCAAGGACAGAGGGCAGGCTGGGAGGAGCACGGAGCCTTCTCATGTGAGGTTGTATCCCCACCCCGTGCCCCTGGGCAGCGCACGGAGACGCCTCGGACCTGCCGCAGATACGCCTGGCCAGTAAGCTGTGCGTGCTCCTCCCGCGCCACAGCAGGGGCATCGCCTGGGCCCCCGATGGCCAGCTAAGCCTGCACCCCTACCCCCTGCATCTCGCAGGACCTGGTGACTAGGTTCTGGCTGAAAGGCCAGGTCACAAGCTGCATGTGCCCCTCCAGGCCAGAGCCTCAGGAGGGAAGAACATGCGTCCTCCCCTCCCCAGTCCACTGCCTGCCGGCTTCCTGGAGAACCAACGGAAGCCACCTGTTGAGGGTGACGGAGCTACACCCACAGCCGCCAAGCGCACCCTAGGGGGCTGCTACGACAGACAACTGCATCCAGAAAGCCCTGGGTTTTTCTGGCATGAATCCTTCCCAAGGCATCCCCAAGGGGGGCTGCTCCCGCTGGAGATGGGACGGCAGTCCCTGGGGCTGGAACTCAGGCTCCCCAGCAGCCTGCACCTGCCACCCCACCTGAAGAGGCCCTCCCTGGACTGGGTCACCCGCACAAGGCAGGTGCTCCCATGAACACTGCCCCATCTCGAGGCCATCACGGGGCAGCCCTGGGAGGGGGAGAATGGGGAGACGGCGAGGAGCCCCGAGGGCCCCCACCCAGCTTGCAGGCCTACCAGTGGTCACATCTTGACCACATTCTCCACCATCACAGGTTCTTGGGGGCCATGGATGGGACGCAGGCAGCAGGCACCGGGTGAGGAAAGGAAACATTTCCAGCTACCACTGCGCCGTGCTAAGCACGAGGGGCCCCTCCACACGGCAGGGCTGGGGGCCAAAGTGCAGTCATAAAACAGGGTCACCATGGACCTGACCCAGGCTGCCAAGGGCAGAACCCCAGCCTGAGGACGGAGGGCGCAAAGTGCAAGGCAGTTGGGGGAAAACACGGGCTGAGACCGGAGAAAGGGATGTGGCCACCATCCACGCTTCCTTCCCCAATGGCCGTGTGGTGGCGACAGCTGCTGTTTGCTCACCGTCCCTCTTCTTGCTCTCTGTGCCCCGCGGTGCTCCAGGCAGTGATTTCTCCCCCCACAGGACATGCTTGGCAGAGTGTAGACGCAACATTAGTGATCACAACCAGGGAGCGGTGCCCACGGTGCGCACTGTGCAAAGGCAGAGATGCTGAACACCCTACGGCACACAGGACAGTGCCCACTCCAAAAAATTACCTGGCTCCAAAAGTTGATGTGCCCAGAAGGAGGCCCTGACGCAGGCTGTATGGTGTGTCACCTTTACGTTTTAGAGCTCCGGCTGTCAGCATGGGTTTGTGACCCAACTAGAAGAACAGACGTTACCCGGTGGCCAGCATCTCCAGCTTGGAGGTGGACATGGTAACTGAGGAGACTCTGCCAGGCTGCTAAATACAGTTGTGCAGGCTGTGCATGCCCCTTGCCTTTTTATCACCTTACTTGGCGAGTGCTTGAACAGAGTTTCCCGATGTTGGCCATCTTCTCCCTTGACCATGCATTCTTGTGTGTCAGGCCTTCCTTTTAGGGCCAGTCTTCTCCTTCCTGAATTATACCCTTAAGTTCTTCTTTCCATTAGTGGTACTTTCTCAGTCTGAAGATGTCTTCTTCCTCCCCTCCCACCTTCTCTCCCTTGTTCTGATTTCAAAGGGAGAGCATTCCATCTTTCACTGCTCAGTGTGATAGTAGCCATGGGTTTTACAAGAAGATGCCCTTTATCAAGTCAAAGAAATGTACCTGTGCTCCTGGTCTGCCGTGAATCCAAGTCGGGAACGGGTATTAGAGTTTGTTGGATTCTTTCCCTGTGCCTGCTGAGATAATGACGTGGCTGTTCTTTTCTACTTCGTTAGTGTGGTCACAGCTACACTGATCGATCTGCAAACCTCACACCACCCTGCGTTCCTGGGACAAGCTCACTGGGTCAGGATCTATTTTTCTTTTCATACACGTCGGCACCAACTACATAGAATTTTGTTTAGACTTTATGTCTACAAGGGTTGTTGGTCTGTAGTTTTCCTGTCACAATTTTGGAAACGAGCCTGGCCACTCCTCCAAAAGGTCGGCACAGACTGACCCTGTGACCATTTCTAAGCACGAGCCTCGGAGTACAGCACACGGGGACCAAGCAGACATCCCCACACCCACAGCAGCACCACTCGCAGCAGCCAAGAGGTGGAAATAACCCAAATGCCCACCGGCGGGTGAATTAACACACCCAAGGCAGTGTGTCCAGACACCGGAATGTTATGCAGCCACGAAAAGTGCAGAAGTACTAACTAGCACCTGCCACCACTCAGACGAGCCTAGAAGACACACTGAGTGACGGGAGCCAGTTGCTGTGGGCCCCAGCAAATCTGTGGTGGCCAAGGGAAGGAAGGGAGAGATTTGGGAGTGGCCACTAACGGGTGAGGGGTTTCCTCCTGGAGAGATGAACACGTTCTGGAATCAGGTACGTTGCTCGACATTGACGGTGTGCTAAAAACCACTGAAGCATCCAAGTTAAAAGAGTGAGTTTCCTGCTATGAGGGTTACCTCCCGCTTTTTCAGTTGCGTGCGTGCACACGGCCTAACCTTGGTATAAGCCCTGCCCGGCCTCACACTGCCATAGCAACTGGGAGCCCGTCACTCTCAGCTTTTGCTTCCTTATGCCTGAAATGGGGGCAATAACCCTGACTCACAAGGTGGTTGTGCCAATCGAGTCAGATAAGGCATGGAACACCCTGGGTTATTGTGCTAAATGATGAGATAATGCATGCAGTGTCACCCCAGGCTCAAAAGTGGGGCCATTTACAAAACGTCACCTGGCCCTGTTCCCAGCACACCTGTGGGTGATTCGGGCCTGACACCTGGGAGTCAGCCTCCACCCGCTGCAACTCCTCCCCGCTTTGTGCTGGATGCGGCCACCTCCCTCCACCTCTTCCCCTGAACCCTGCTTCCCCTCTGCTCTAGCCACAGTGGGACTTCTAGAATCACACCCTGCCCACCCCCTTCCTCGCCATCTCCTGGGGCACCGCCAGGCTTCTCACACACCTAGAACAAGTCCACGTCTGTACCACAGTCCCCCGAGGCCTCGGGGTCTGGTGGTCCTCACCCCTCTGTCTCTTCCATCTGCCTGCCTCTCCCCCACTCACTGGGCTCCAGCTGCTCCTGCCCCAGGGCCTTTGCACCACTATCTCCCTGCCTGGAATGATCTCGACTCCTGTCCTTACTCCCATCACCATAAAAATGCCACCCCATTGAAGCCAGCAGTGCACCAGTCACTGACCTCTCCCTTAGCTTTGTTCATAACTGCACTTCCCACTATGAGACATGATACATTATGCTCTACTTGGCTTTGTGGTTTATTAACTATATTACAATTTTGGGCATTTGTTTCCTTGTTTACCTGCCTTCCCCACTAGAATACAGGTTCCGTCTACAGACCAGAACTTTGGGGTTCTCCCCATGCCCAGAACAGTGTGTGGCATGCAGCAGGATATAAATGTCCTCATGAGCAAAGCACCACCACAAGCTCGCGGGCCTCAGTTTCCACAGCAGGAAAACGAGGAGAGCAGCTCATGCTCCCCAAGGTGCAGTGCACACTGCAGGTAGCAATGTACTTGTAGGAACCCCTCTAGACACAAAAACTGAATCCAGAGGTGTGTGAAGTCTCCCCTTCATCCCCACCCTGTCCCTGTCACTGCGTCAGGGTGCCTGAAAGCTTCTGTGCTGGGTTGGCCTTCTAGGAACATGCACTGTACCTGCTTGTTCCACATGTGAGGGCCAGAGGTGCACGCCCGCACTGCGACACCAGGTGGCAGCAGAGCGCCAAGGATGGACCCGTTCTCGGCGTCTGGAGCCCAGCGAGAGCGCAGAATCATGGCCTGGCCCCGCCCCTCGGCCCAAGCCCCGCCCCCTCTCCGGCCCCGCCCCTGGACCAAAGGATCCCAGGTTTGGGGTTCAGGGTCTTCCAGAGCGGCATCCTGAAATGTGTGCCATGGGGACGGGGGTAAGGCTCTGCCAGCTGAAGGGACTTGGCCAGGCCTTTCTAAGGCCCTGACACCCGTGTTCTCCTGTAATCATTACCCCAACCTGTTTTGGAGGGGACAGTGACAGGGAAATTCCAGAGGGCTCCTTGGAACATGTGTGGCCCAGAGAAACCAAGCAGAGGGTGGGCTGGGGCCTCCTGGCCATGCCGGGGCCTGGTGCCAGCTGGCCCCTCAAGGACACCCCCGTGAGGACACTGCGGGCCCCTCCCACAACCTGTACAGCTCCAGCTGGAGCAGAGGACTACCTGGGCCCGGTGGGGCTCTGACCTGGGGCCTAGGTGGGCTCTCTGACCCCCAGCCCAGGTGGGCTTACTGCTCCATCCAAGCTCTTTCCCTCTGCCTCTCACTGCCCCTCACTGTGACCTGGGGCGGGGCTGGGAGACCACTGTCCAGTGGGATTCGCCATGACTGACCCTGAGATGCAGACACGGGGGTCGGCCCAGGTACCGGGTCCTGTCTGCCTTCGTGTCCCCTTTCTCCTGTGTCTCTGAGCAAACTCAAAACCTCGTCCCTGGGTCTTCTCCTGCTCTTAGCTGAGCAAGGGCAGGCTGAGAAATGCTCTTGCTCTTAGCTGTGGCCAGGAAGGACCCCTGAGCTGGTGGCCTTGAGGGAGACCCTCAGGAGGTCTCTCAAACTGGTACCTGTAGGCACCCCTTTGAGGGATCCACACACAGCTTCTAACATGTCCCCCAGTGTTTTGTACTAAGATAAAGAGATGTCCTCTGACACAGAATTCAGAGTTTCCATTAAATCCTATTTAAAAAACAGGAATGTTGAAGAAATTCTGAATCTAGGTAGGGCTGTTTGGGGCTGTGCCTCCAGATCCAGGTCAAGGCCACACTGTTAGTGTCCTCTGGTTTTAAAGGTGTACCCAAAGAAATGTTCAAAAGTGTCTGTGGAAAGCCACCATGAGCCACTAACACCATAGTAAGAGTGAGTAAGAGTGAATTTGCCGGGAGTTTGGAGGAGTAGTAGCACCTGTATGCGCAGGACAGTGGCAGAGGGAGGCAGGACTATGACATACCAGCCTCGGGTGCTGGGGTAGCCCAGTGGGAGGGGTGGTCTCAGAAGGGAGATGCAGGGTGGGGCAGAGCGGGGCAGCCATGTGTACAAGCCCATCCCCTGGCTTCGGAGCACCCCCACCAGGACCCCCAGGCCCAGCCCACCGAGTCCCAGACCACACCTCAGATGACCAGGGTGTGTTAAAGGGTTGTTTTTGAAAGGTAAAATCATGACTATCAGACGTGCATAAAATGTATTCAGGGTTTTGTGGAACTCATTCATTAACGAGAAAGCCAGCAACATGTTGGAACTGGCTGAGGAAAATTCAGAGCATCGCCCAGGAAATAGGGAAACCTGAAGGGAATCTGTAAACGAAGGGAGCCAGGTCTCCCTGAAGGGCAGTGACCCACCACACTCGCCAAACAAAACAAACTTCATTTCTACGGCAGTGACTTGGTTTCCTGTAAAAGAGCTCACCTGAGAGGCGGAGGTAACCCAGGAGGGTGTACCGGTTGGGGCCCCTGTAGAGCCTCCCACAAATGCTCCCACACGCCCAGAAGGCCTCCTTGCTCCCACAGCCTCAAGTGCAACAGGTGTGGGAGCCGAGCTGACCAGCTCCCTGGGGCCAGGCTCCCCATCCATGCTACCCTGTGGCCTCAGGACCGAACCCCAGGCTGTCTTGGAGGAGCTGTCCCCCTGGACCTGAGAGTCACATGGGAAAGAGGATGGCGGGACTGGGTTTGAAGCCTGCTGCCGCTTACTGGCTATGCAATCTTGAAAGCCGCCTGCTCTGTGCCAAGGTCTCCATGTGGGTAAGCGGGGACTGCAGAAGTGCCCGCCTGGCTGCCCAGTTGTGAGGGCAGAATGGGCGGTGAGAGGGACAGAGCTGAGTGTCAGGCAGGTGGGCACAAGCGCTGGCTTCTCCCCCCTCCCCCCTTCCATCCCCCCACACCCCGTGGCCTCCCTTTGGGGCCTCATGGGCAGTTTCCTGCCAGGGCACGCTCCCCCCCAGCTGAGCCAGGGGTCACTGGCCTACACAGACTTCCCTCTGCCCGCCTGCAAGGCGTTTCTAGCTCTCGATGTCATTGGAACTGAAGCCCAGGTGTCTTGCTGCAGCACCAGGTTCTGCTCCATCTGGCCCCGGGACCTTAGTTCTAGCTCCATCTCCATGGTCTTGAGCACTGGGAGTCCTCCGTCCCCATCCCCAGCACCCACAGCCCACACGCTTCTGAGCTGCCCAAACCCCCCTCTCCCAGATTCACTCGTGTCCATGACATCCTCCCCTCCTGGCCACAGACACCAAGGAAGCATGGGCGTGTAAGCTAAGGGTCACAGACCTTGGCACAGACCTTCTCTTTCCTAGGTATCATGCTGTTTAGATGTCAAGTCTGAGCTGGAGCAGCCATTTTGTGCCCATGAGGGAGAACTGGATTTGGAATGAGGCCAACTGTGCAGAAAGCAGACAGGGATGGCAAGAAGCTGAGGCCTTGACAGCATGAGAGAGCCACTGGACCAAACCAACTCTGAACCCCACCGTATCTGAGGAACGTGCAGCACCGTCAGCCCTTTCTTGGTTAAGGCAGTTCGGTCTGGCCCTTCTGTTCCTCATGGACACTCTTCCCCTCGTCTGTAGCTGGAGCCAGGTTCCATCTTTGTTCCTACTTTCCAGAATGCTCCGGGCATCAGAGCAGGAGCCCAGACAGCCGGCCCACTGCCCTGCTCACCAGCTGGCTGGCACCTGGGGCCAAGCTCCCAAAGGCCCTGGAAGTGGCCCCTGCCCAGGAACCCAGCTTATCCAGGGGCAGTTCCCGGGTGTGCTTGCCCTCAAGTGAAGGTCTGGCTGTCGTCACACTGCCTTGCAAAGGACAGAGCTGACAGGCACGCGGGTCAGGGACATGAGGGCTTCCCTGGATCAGAGCCTTTGGAGTTTTCTCTGTAATTATTCCCTCTTTACCAGTCCTCCGGAACATACAGACTGAAACCTCCACCCCCTGGTAGGAGGCGAGGACCCTCAGGCAGGAGGTTTATGGAGAAATCGGCTGGCCCAGGCCCAGGCCCTGCTGAGGCCACATCATTAGATAACAAGAGCCCCGAGGTTTTTCTCACATGGCAGCGTGACCTAATCACCAACCCTGGAGAGCCCAGCATGCTGGCCTGTGTCCTGTGTTTTTCAGATCCTCTGAAATGCACTTCAGGATTCTGGAAGTTTCAGGGATGCCTGGGTGGCTCCGTCAGTCAAGATCATGGTTGGTGAGTTCAAGCCCTGGGATCAGGCTCCGTGCTGAAGTGCAGAGCCTGCTTGGGATTCTCCCTCTCCCTCTCTCTGCCCCTCCCTGCTTGCATGCTCTCTCTCTCCCTCTCTCTCAAAATAAAAAATAAACTTAAAAAAAGAAAGATTCTGAAAGCTTCGGCCAGTCTGCAGTTACAAGGAGCCTTACTAAGAGTCCACACGGCCTCCCGTATCAAACGGGATTAATGAGTAACAAGCCGTGACATATGAGGTCATCCCCCTGACACACGGGAGTTCAGGGGCAGCCCTATCTGACGGGCCAGCACGTAAAGCCTTGGCGATGCTCCCGCACTTATCTGCGGGCCTTGAGCCTCACTCGAGATGTTTGTCTCGCTTGAATTACACCTGGTGTCGTTTCATTGCACACATCCTGACAGATCTGGCGGGCGACCTCGTGGGCCACATGCCACTCAGACGGCCACCTGGTTCAGGCCAAGACCACGAGGAAACGTGCAGTTCCATGGAGGGGGGCCTCATGCGTGCTGTGCAGATGTGGCCAGGGCCGCAGGACGTGTCAGCAACGCAGTCGCATCCTGACAGGTCTCCCGCATCCACCCTCCCCTGCACGTGCACCAGGTCTCCCCTCCATCCTCCCCTGTCTTCCGTGCAGCGGCCAGAGTGAGGCTTTGCGACATCACCCAAATCTCAATATCTACGGAATCTGCTTTCGGCAGATCTCATATCACTTGTCCTGGCCCGGCCCGTGCGCCTGGCCCCTCACTCTGCCCCGGTGGCTGACCTCCACGGCTGCACTGTGTGGCAGCCTGTGCTCCTCCAGGATGCCAGCGCGTCCCTCTGGCAGCTCTCCGTGCAGGGCTCTGGGAAGGCGGGTCTGGGTCTCCTCCCGACAACCTGGTCCCCTAGGGCAGATGCCACAGCCAAATTGATGTCTGCGTGTGACACTGCCATGCTGTGAGTATGGAGGCCGCTT
The DNA here is from genome assembly GCF_003009895.1 of Hyaena hyaena. Classification (NCBI taxonomy): domain Eukaryota; kingdom Metazoa; phylum Chordata; class Mammalia; order Carnivora; family Hyaenidae; genus Hyaena; species Hyaena hyaena. The sequence continues at coordinate 258,533 of NW_024080652.1, forward strand.
CCCCGAGAGGCCACACAGAGAGGCCCCAAGGCGACAGAGACCGAGGCCTTCCTCGCAGCAGCGGGCCTGAGCACCACCTGAGCTCAAACCACCCGGCCCAGCCCTTCCCAGATTCCTGGCATACAGAATCCGGGAGAGATCGTGAAACACCCGTTGGTGCTTTAAGCCACAGAGTCGTTGGCGCTTTCTGACCCGGCACAAGACCGCAGGCCCCCATGCGGGCTTGGTTCCCACCACGTGTCCCAGGCAGTGCCTGCAAGCCGACTGCCTGAGGGTACCACCAGCTGTGACAGATGGCAAGCAGGCTTGGTGCTGGTCACAAGCCCGAAGGATGTCGGGACTGTGGGCCGAGAGAACCTCCAGAAGGAGGAACCGATGGGCAGCAGGGCTCTGGGGGCTCAGTGGGCGGGGGCAGCCCTGCTCCAATGGCTCAGGGAAAGAGGACTCTGCCCATACCAGGAATGCCCAGGTGCTGAAAGGGGAGGGAGGCCAGAGCCTGGTCAAGCCAGGTGCTCAGTGCCCAGGTGTGGACCCTGCCATGGAGGCACATGGTGCGGCCGGGAGGGTCACCCACGTGGAGAGCTAAAGGGATATGGGCCGTCTTGGGCACCATTCTTGGCAGGCAGCACGGCCTGGCCCAGCTGACCTCAGACTGCTCTGTGGGCAGCAGTCGGGCATGGAGGGCAGAAGGGCAGGCAGCCCCCTGGCTGCTTCGTGTCAGAGCCCGGAAGGGGTCCCAGCCGCTTGGCTGAGCTCACCTCAGTCTTGCTCTTCTGTCTCGTTAACCTTGCCTCAAATCGGCCTCTGTGGGTCTTCCCGACCGGACAGCTGGATAGGAGTGCAGGGTTCTGGGGGAAGGACCTAGCCGCTCAACAGTCTCTCCCAGGAGCCCTTGCTCACAAGGCAGCTACAGCCCGCAGAGAGGGCCAGGCCCCAGCATGAGGCTGGCGGGACAGCTGGGCCCCTAGGGCTACCACCCACACATGCTGGTGGCCAGGAGCACAGCAGGTGCTGGGTGACCCGAGCAAGGGGTCCCCGCCGTGGGCCCATAGCTCGGGCAGGGACAAGCTGCTTTATAAAGTGGTCACTGCCGTCCTGCCTCTCACTGCAGTGCAGGCACGCATGCAAGCATTTCTCCGCGTAGGTGCTTACACACGTATCCCTCTCACTCTTCCTCATCTAAGGTCACAAATATCACTAAATATTCCAAAATATCACTTGGAAAGCTGCCTGGAATCCTGGGGTACATATGGCATAACTAATTTGCCAATTCCCTTCTGGGACCGGTGGTCGGCCCTCGCAGTGGGCCATGGGACAAACGCCCAGGAGGGCATGCTTGCAGGGCCCTTGGTGTGTGTCATGCACTTGCTCTCTAGGAAGGTTCTCCACAGCTGGTCTCTCCTGTGCAGTGAGGGTCTTCTAGGCCCAGCCCCTCTCACCCTGGGTTTTCTCACCCAAAGGAACCTTTGCCACTTTGCTGGGCAACAAATTGCTGCTGTTCAGGCACCGGAGAACTTTTCACGTGCACGGTGTAGAAATGGCCTCTTCACGTCCCATGCCCAGGTTCCTACTGGGTAGCAATCCGACCCTATCCAGCCAGCTGTCCCCTGGGGAGCCTGGCCTCTCAGGTGCCCGAGTAGCGAGCACAGTTCATGTGTGACAGCCTGGTCCTCACCGTTCGCCTGGCATCACCCACCTGTCACCGACTGATGTGCATTTTTGGGTATTGTCTCTTTCAACAGATTCTGAATGATTCACAAGGACTGAATCTTCTATCTCCATGTCTCCTCAACACCGAATAAAGCCTCTTCACTCAAAAAATATTTTAAACACTAGGTGGGTGCCCATTAAACATTTGCCATTTGCCCAGTTGGTTGGGTTGACTCTATTTAGCATTGCCAAGAATGCTGGCCTCAGTTACCAAGCAGAGAGATCACAGAGCATATCTTAGCAGCAGCAAAACAACAAATGCCTAGGAATAAACATTACTAGAAACGCACAGGATATATACATAAAGAAAATATTAAGATACAAGTAACACCAAAAGACAGTCAACCGACTAGGGGAAAGATACTAACAATCATACAATAAACCATGAGCATAAGCTAATCTTCAAAATATGTAAAGAGCTCCAACAAAACAATAAGATAAAGCCCAGCAACCTAACTGAAACATGGGAAAAGAATCCAACTAAGCAACTGGCTTTTTAACAAGAGAGGCTCAGTCATACTCACAGAGACAGAATATAAGTCAGAACTAAGGGAGATTCTACTTAATTATCAGATCACGAAAGAGCAAAGTACGGCACAACCTTCGGTATCAGCAGACTCGTGGGAAAACAGGCACCCTTGGACCCAGCTAACAGATGCACGAGTTAGCACAACCCACGTGGTCAGTGTCACCACCAACAGGAGATATAAACGCCTGCACCCTCTGGCCCAGCGATTCACTTACCCCGTGTACACAGCTGCACGCAGGTGGATGAGTCTGTGCAAAGTTATTCACTGTATCATTATTCACAAGACCTAAAAACCCATTAATAGGAAATTGTTAAATAAATCATATTGGGCCCCAAAAATAAATGCAGTTTTTAAAACGAATGAAGAGTCTGATTGGGGCTTTGGTCAGCCAAGTGGGAGAGTGCCTGCACACATCGGAACAGTCGAACAGCCAGGGAGTGGAGACCCAGGGCGTCACAGAGAGGGGAAGGCTCGAGCTCGGCACCTCTCCTATGAAGTAGGAGCAGCCGTGGGGTGGCATGAGCAGGGTGCTGAGAAACCGAGGGAGGCCGCTAAGACACAGGGCAGGATCAGCGGAGCTATCAGCACCACCGCGGGGTGAGGACGACAATCTCGGGGTTGGAGCCCCTCACACAGCCAGGCACTCAGCAGCAAGAGCCCAGCGAGAAGGTGCACTCTGAGCAGCACGGGTGTGGTCCTGGGCACTGGATCAGTAAATCCTGGAGTCAGGGTCTCTGGTACACACCCGCGGCTTGCATGTGCACCCCAAAACCTGACCTCTACTCCGTGCCACATCTATATACCCAAGAGGCTCAACACTGTCACCAGGAAGCCCCACAAGCATTGCAGGCAGGGCACTCAGAACCACCCCCTCCACTCACACCTGCTCCCCACTCTCCACTGCTCTCTGGTCCGGCCCCCACCGCCTCCCCTCGGGGCTGCAAGAGCCTGCCTGGGCCCCTCGGCATCAGTAGTCCCCGAGATAGCACTTGTGGAAGCATGAGTCAAAAATCCAACTTCCTTAGAATGCCTGCATGGTCAGGCCCTACCTCTTTTTTTATAACCATTTGATTTTCGATCATCTTACTGTTTATGGAAAAGTCGTCCAGTAACCCCAGGACCCTGTCACTAACATCTTTGCCGCGGGTAGTGCATCTGTCACAATTAATGAACCAATTTCATTGGTTTTCCCACTAGGCTCCTTGCTATTTCTGCCTAGAGTTTTTGAACCATGTGACTATGTTACCTGTTAACTAATTTATTTAGTTTCTTTTTAAAGCATGTCTCAGTTCCACTCTGGCCTATGAATGTGCCCGGACCCACAACTCATAGGTTCGAGGACCCATGGGCCCCCACCCAAGATCCCGAGGCAGAAAACACCAAGGCCAGGTCAGGCTGATGCAGGGAGCTGCCCTCTGGGGCAGGTGGTGAGGATACCAACCTTCCAGCGTATCTGAGCCCTGAAAGGCAGAGACCTTGGCTGGCCTAGCCTCCATTCTGCCAGCAGACGAGGGAGGACAAGGTTCAGGGCAGAGAGACAGAGGGTGTTTCCCCCCGGCTGCCTAGAGCTCAGCACTGTGGTGAAGGACTGACAGTGTCTGCCTCCTGACCTCCGGTGGCCGTGCCTGCTGCAGCCTGTAGGGCTGCTTTCCAGGAGAAATGCTATCTGAAGTGTGAAATCAGCCATTCCCCGGGCATGAAGTCACTGCTAGGCCTGGGCAAGGAGGGGGCCCCAGGCTCACCCCGAGCCCTGGCCTGGAACGATTAGTTCTCAGGGAAAGTGCAGCAACCCTGCAGGTGCCAAGGCACCCTGGGGCAGCAGTGGGCTCCCCTCCCCCGAGCGCCCTCATCAAGTCTCGGACCACCATGGATGAAACAGTACAGGCTCAGGGCCCCGACAAGAATGGCTCAAGGCGTCTGCTCATCCAGCCCTGTACCCTCCCAGGAGGCTGCTGCACCTTGACCTCTACGTGCAGCCAGAGGCCTGCAGCCCCACCCTTAGAGCAGGGGTCCAACACGCAATCTTGGTTTGATGCACTAAGTTGGTAGAAGAATTGCCTCCAAAGGAGTCCTGAGGGATGGCCTGGGATCGCCCCAGCACAAGAGCAGTGGGGTCCGAGGCTTACCCTGGACACCCTCTATGTGCTGGCCTCAGGGATTTCTCTGCCTGAAAGTCCCTGACCAGCCAGCGGGGTGGGGCTCAGGGAGTGCAAGGGCCCCGGGGAAGGAAGAGGCCTATCCGAGCGGCCCCTCCTCCACTGCCCAAGGTGGAGCCTTGTGGGGTAGGCCCCTTAGGGGCCTGGTCCTCAGGGCTGCACTGCAGCCTCAGGCCTTGGCGTCTCCCCCACCCCCACCCGCCGCCAGCCCTCTCAAAGGCCTTTTCATCCCTGTGTGGACAGCACCGCTGGCCGCATCAAAGAACTTCTATGGAAAGTCATATTTTTCCCCAAACCAGAAAAGTTCAGGCTCAGAGCACAAACATTCAGCTCATTATTTAGAAATAACAAGTCCTCTGGGTCCTGGTATCAGATCAAAGCTCAGAAATTAAATTCTCCAGAAGAGGAGGCGGCCTGGGATCAGCAGATTTGTGTTTGCTTATTTTTTTCATTCGGCAGCTAAAAAAAGGGAATCGAAATCTGCCTAGCGGTTTGGAAGTCTGGCCGGGGTTTGCGAGCCGAGGAGACAGCGTGCTCCGGAGGCTCCTGGGCGTGGAGGCAGAAAATATTTGGTTGACATGACAATGGAGACGACTTGGCAGCGTCTCAAGCGCAGGTCTGCAGGGGAACGCCGGCCCCACCTCCCCACCCTGGTTCACACACGCAGGCGCACACATGTGCGTGCGTACACACGTCCACCGAAGCATCTGCACCCCGGAACCCACACGTGTGCACGCACGGGGACCCTCCCACCACGTGCACATGGGAGCGCGCACACGCAGACAGCAGACGCCAGGAAGAGGCACCTGGAGGCGCAGCTCTGCGCTTACACCACAAACCCAGTGCATGTGCTCCAAGGCCCCAAGAGGCGGGCCCGAGGCGCCCCGGACCCGATGAGCCCCAGACCCGGGGCAGGGACCCCACTCTTCTAACCCTCCACTTCTGGGGCTCCCCTTGGCGGGCTTCCACCTCCCCTCTGGGCAGACCCTCACCCTCACCTGGGGCGGTAGTAGGGAATGGGCACCTGGCGTGGCAGCTGGAACTTGGCTCTGAAGCCCCGCCTCTGGCCCAGGGATTGGCTCATCCATGGGCATGTGACCTGGCCCCAGCCAATGAGATGGCAAAAGCCCCGCACAGGGGCCCAATGGTCCGTCGCGGTGGGGAAGCCAGGTGCAAGGCAGAGCACTGGATAGCACGTGCCTTGAGGCCCACGTAGGCTCCCACCTTCCAGTCTCAAGAGCCCATATACCCTTTATAACCTCAGGTACTTTGAACTAGTTGGGCTTTCTCTTAAATGTGAATCCTGGAGGTTGGAGCCAGTGGTCAGCCCTTACCATCTGTCATAAAACGGGCATCTGCCTCCATAGGCTAACAAGGCGACCTCCACTGCTCGCCCTCTTTGAGTGCCTAGTAGAGACGATCCCTCGGGCTCTGCACTGCCCGGCTCACTGCCTCCCCGCCCCCCAGTCTGGCACTGCACACTGTCCCTCCTCGGTCTCCGCAGTTCCCTCCCCCACCCCCCCTTCACATCCTTCCTGCCACTTGGCCCTCGCCAAGAGACTTCCTCTGCCTGAGACACCTGTCCCCTCCCTCTTCTCCCCTTCTGCCTGTGCACGTGATGCACTTGCCCCCCCCCCCCCCCCCACATAACCCAGGACAGTCCACCTCAGATCAAAGCCCCATTGTCATACATTCCCCTGTGACATTCCCAGTTTCTAATAATTAGGATGTGGATATCTTAGCAGTTTGGGGGGGACACATTACTCAGCCTACCCCCTACACATGTAAACCTAATTGTGGATGTGTGTACACATAGGTACATGACATGCACACATACTCACACATGGAAACAGACATGCTCCTCTTGCCCAAAGTTCCCTAAAAGCAGAGCCTGAGACAAGGATTTGTGTGGTTTCTTTGGGAGGAGATTTCAGGCAGCAGGAGTGTGAGGGCATCACTGAGCCTTTACAGGCTTTGCAGGAGCCTTTGCAAAAGGATTCCCCTGGCCCCTGGCCCACCTACACCAGGCCCCTCTGAGAGACCACAAGTCTGGAGCACTGATCATATTTATGACCCCATCGGTTGAGGGTCATTCCTGATACATTACTGCGCCAGCACTCCTGGGGTGCACGGACAGAGCCTGATGCAAGTACACTGAGGCAGAGGCCTCTGGTGCCAGACATGCCCACAACACGGACGTGAGAAAATGTGCTCTGCTGGCCACATGCTCGAGCCCCACACACCCCGTGTCAGGGGCTTGTCCCAGAGCAGGATGCACCAGGGCGGACACCGGTTCCTGTGAGGAGGGCTGGTGGGAGCGGACACAGACTCGGCACGAGAAAGGGTCTGGGGAAGAATGCACTGGCCCACTGAAGCCCCCGGCTCCGGAGGACAAGTGCTACGGGGTCGCGGCAGAGGCCTACTGACCCCGAGACCCCCGGTCACCAGCTCTCAAGGGTCCCTGCCCTGTGCCGTCCCTTCCTGGCACCCCTGCTGCCAAAGAGGAGACAGTCATCTCCCACACCCTGCTCTTGTGAGAACTAACCACCCTTGACTTGAAGGCCATGTCTTCAGAAGCAGCTTCTCTGCCATAGTCCTCTTCAGACTGGCGCTCAGCCTGGGGCCCCCAAAGCAGAGCATCACCGCCATGGGAGTCTGGGGATGCCCCAAACCTCCTGAATCAGAGGCTGTGTCCCAACAGGACCCTCAGCAGCCTGCGCACATATCAAGGCTGAGAATTGCTGGCCCATGTGGCCAGACAAATGGGCGACCTGTCCCAGGTTGTGGTCACCAGTCCTCGAGGACAGCCTGGAGGACAGCAGCTGCTCCCACCCACAGAGCCACACCAGGTACATCCTCAGGCACAAGGTCTCAGCGCAGCCCCCAGGCCCCAGAAATATTAGGGTCTGTGCTCACTCACTCCGGGGACATCCCAGCCTCTCTGACCGTCACATGTGTTTTCCTAGAAGCCTGTTGCTTCCCGACAGAAGGCGTGTCCGCAGGGGTGGGGCCGCTAACCGCATCCTACACTAGACATGGCAAGGGCTACTGTGCCACCTCCGAGGCCCCCTGCAACATCTGCGGGCGCTCTGGCGCTCTGCACCCTGTCCCCAGCGTGCCCCTCCTCGACCAGTGGGGAAAGCAGGCCTGGCAGCGGGTGCGGCCTGTCCCGGCCCCAGCTGTGGAGCAGCTGAGCTCATGGGGAACCAGGCTGTGGCCTGAATGCTACCCTTGTCTCTGGGCTCTTGTCAACAGCCTCCATAACCGCCCAGCGTCCTATTGACTCAAGATAAGTTCCAGGAGGCCCTGAGCAGCTCTGTCTGGGCCCGTGTCCGCCAGCCAAGGCCGGGCCGGGCCAGCTGGGCTTGGCAGGTCCTGCAGGCTGGGACCCAGCTCCGCACACACCCTGCCCAGCCGCACGCTTTATCCTTATCCTCCGGGCCCTCCCCGGGAGCCCTGCGGGCAATCACACCTATCAGCTCCACTTGGCAGTGCCAGTGTGTAAAGACTGTCACGTGTCCTCACAGCTCTGTCCACAAACAGGTGCTGGAGGTGACATCATCGCTCATGGCAGGGATCACTCAGGTCTCCCGACTTCTATCAATATTTACGTTTCCAGCTCCACGGAGGATCTAATCAGACTTCCGATGACACCTGCCGTGTTCCTGGCTGGAGGGCTGTGGAAGGGCCCAGTCTGCGCTGATTTGAGAGTTCATCCTCGGCAGGGCCTGGTCAGCTGACGGGCAGGGCCTCTGGGGCACCAGGCTAGGGGACAGAGCTGGGTTAGGGGACGAGGCATAGGAGCGGTGCTCCTGGATGTTGTCTACTCCAGGCTCCAGACCCTGCTGGGAACAGAGGGCCTGTCTTCTCCATCTGGGTCCTCAGACTGTAGCCAATCTCCCCAGACCTCATCACTCATGCCCGATGAGCAGGCCCCACATTCAGAGGGGCATCCGAGAAAGAAAGGGGGTGGAGAAGGTCTTTCCAGAAAAATCTTTTTGGAAAAAAGCAACTCTGCAGAGAGCAAGTACAGTACAAGGCAGGCCTGCCCATGAGCAAGGCTGTGCTGGGGAGGGGCCTGGGACCACCAGGCCTGGGCTCTGCTGCAGGGACGTGACAAGGCTCCTGCCTGCCCACCACCACCTCTGCATCCATCTGGCTGTGGGGTTCTCTCTGCTTTAAGCATCTGCACCCTTCAAACAAAGCAGCAGAGGCACCCGCACAGCAGCCCTGGCAGCTTCAGGGATGCAGACCCTCACACCCTCCGGAGCTTTGGATCTGTGGAGAAGTAAGTCCCCTATGCCGCTATGACCCCTCAACCTGCCCCTGAGGGCCCCAGGACCTCAGAAAGACTTCCCAGCAGCGGCTGGGGTTTTATTGACACGCCAGAGCAGGAGATAAACCCCACCTAATGTCAGAACAAATACTAGGCTGAAACTGGAGAGGCCCGGGAGAGATAAGGCAGGCATCCGCCTGGGGCTGTGAAGTGAGCAGGGGAGGGGAGAGGCTGTGCCCCTAGACACCCCCACCCCCACCTAGGAGGAACTCTGAGGGGAGCCCTCCCCCCCAGCCATTTCTGGTAGGTCCAGGGTGAGGCCTGGCTCCAGGGGCCCAGACAGACCCCACCCCTGACCTCCAGATGCTCGGGTCTGGCAAGGGATACACTTTCCAGGTGACCACACAGCTGATGCACAGTGACAGAGGGCGGTGGGCCCTCACCCATTGGTGGCTGAGCTCTCTTATGGGCGAGGGGAAAATGGAGACAGGTCACCCTGGTCCGACTGCACATTCAGGAAACTGGACAGGGGTCGGAAGGGGCCCCACCCCGCAGGCCCCAGTGCTGTCTCATAATTATCAAGGAGTATATGTGGGTAGGGGAGAAAGACACTGCTCCAACACCATCCCCCTGGGGTGAAGCTTCTGGAGCGGGGCCCACTGAAGGGGGTCTTCCAGAATCCCAGGAGCTGTGCACCCTGGGTCGGCCCAGGCCCCTGGCAGAGAGCCCCACCTGAGCCCAAGCCGTCACAGTGAGGTGTGAGGCAGAGCTGGGTGAAGCCCGCTGGCTTCCATGGGCAGATCTGGGGTCCAGTCCCCACATCTCCAGTGGGGGCCCAAAGGAGCCATGTGGTCAGAGAGGACCAGGCTTGAGTCCTTCCCCAAGAGCCGGGGAAGGGCCTGAGGTCGTCCAGGGAGTGGGGGGTGTGGAACAACGGGTGACCTCCTCCAACAGGGCCAGGAGTCTGCAACCCAGAGGCCCTGAGGGGAGGGGCGGGGAGCCCTGGAAGCGCCAACAAGGGGCCTGGACCACAGTGACCCCACTGGGCTCCGTCATTTCTCTACTGTATGTCAACTGAATTACTTTATTATAATAGAATATAATAATTATAGTTTATGTCAACAAAGTGGTAATTTTCAATGGAGTGGACAAATTCCTAGGGAAAATGGCTCACCAGGCTGGCACGGAGCAAGCTTAGGGAATGTTGATAAGTATTTGAACTCCTGTTCAATCCCAGACAAGGGCTGAAGGCAGATAGCAGACCCCTCTGACCCCAGAGGCCTGACTTTGCCCTAAGAAGAGACGTGTTCTAGTTAAAGAAGGGAGCTCAGCAAGCCCTGGATAGGGCGTGTGCATGGGTGTGCTTGTAAATGTGTGTGCACACATGTATTTGTGTGTGTGTGTGTGTGTGTTATATGTGCCCGTGCAGGTGGGTGGAAACACGCTTGTGTGCATGTGCATGCGTAAGGGCACTGTGTGAGCCTGTGTGCTCATGCACATGGGTGTGCACACAGGGAATATGTGTGGGCCCCAGTGATATTTAAATATAAAAACGGTTGCTATAATCTTGCCTTCACTGATTAATGTTCAACCAAAAAGTATTTTCCAGAACAAACTCTGTTAATCTAATATAATCAATCTTGGCTCAATTGTCTAACCTTGGTATCAGTTTTCAATTCACTTTCATTTCACTGAAATTATATTCATAGTAATCATTTCTCTTCCATTTCAGTTTTACAGCAAAATTATGACTTATTCATTGTTATTTGTTCATATCCGTTTTCGTAATTATGGCTTCTCAAAGTGGGTCTTTGGGGAAGGAGGCGACCCCGTATAAAGCTCACTGGGGACAGAGCTCTACAAAGCAGCTCTACGACGCCCCTTCTCACCCATCCCCCACCTTTGCAGACACGTCCACTGGTTCTGGGTCGATGTTTGCACAAAAAGCAAAATTTGCCACAGGAAGTTCAGTTTGGGTTTCTACTGTTCTTACGTTTTGAAAGATTATACGAAGGACTGATCATTTCTGGCTTTCCCCCCGCCTTGCTGTCTGGTCTTGTTTTTGTGTTTACAGCTAACCCAGGAGAAAGCTGTGAGCAGTGAGCAGTGCTATGAGAGTGAGGACAGGGGAGCCAGGGAGACGGGGCCGTGAGGGGTAGGGGCGCAGACGGTCCCGAAGGGAGGCGGATGTGGTGCCTCCCACTCCAAGGGTTGGTTCACAGGTTTTCTGTGTCAAATGCCAGTGTCACCACTGGCCTCCGCGCTGCCTGGAGATGACCTCATGGAACCAGAGGGGTTGGGGTGCGGGACCCGACACCAGGGTAAGTTGCACAGATGCTCATGCCCATGGCCCTGCTCCCGTGGCTCCACAGGGGCTCACAGAGGGGTGCCTGGCGTGGACCCCACAGCAGGAGCCAGGGCAGGACAGCCCCGGGGAGGCCACCAGAGCAGACGCCGATGGGCTCAGACCCCCTCAGCCTCTGCTGTCTGCGTTGCCTGGACTGAATCCTGCCCATTGTGTACCCAGGCTCCTCCCACACTGGGGTGCCACACGTTCTTGGGCCTCAGATGCAGAAGTGTTTGGAAACTGCAACCCCAAGTTCACTGCCATGCCCCTCACAGCATTCCCAGACCCTGGCAAACCCGCGGAACTCAGCCAAGAACAGAGCTATAGTGGAAGGTCTCAAGCAGGGCCCTCAGTGACTTCTCCCTGAGACCATCAGACCATGTGGCCTGGGAGCCATGGACATCTGGTCCCACTGCCTTGCTGCCCCTGGCTAGGTAGGGTGCTACTGATTCCTCCTGAGCCCTTGGCTCCTTGGGACAACCTGGGGGCCCCCCGATGGGGGGCTGGTGCCACCTGTGTCCACCACCTCCAAGAGTTCTGCTTACGGTCCATGTAAGCCCCACGTAGGAGACAGTGAGGAGACCCTCAGAGGCCTCCAGCCTCAGGCAGCTGACGCTGCATCCTGGCGCTGCCGGCGTTCTGTGCACCTGTTTTAATGTAACCTGAATGAATTATGAGAGGGAAGGCTTTTTCTCCACCTCTCTCCCTTTCATTTGCTTGCAAACAGCTCACCAGGCTGTGGCGAGAGCTCTCAGTGGTCCACGGAAGGAGACTGAGGGGTGGGGAGCTGAGTCTGCTCCTGGAGCCCGTGAGTCCTGGCAGGTGGGCCTCCTGTTGCTCATCTACTGCGCCAACTTCCAAGTCCCCTCCTGAGTGCAGCACCTCAGGTCGTGAACCAATTGGCAAGGAATCAAAGAACCAGGGTCTGAAGGGATCCCTAACTACCTCTCTGGTGTGGTGTGAGGACATGCACTTTAGACCCCTGGGTTGTGGACTTGGCCATGAGCTGGTCCCTGAGATGATGGGGAAGTGGAGTCACAGTGGGGTGGAGGAGCTTGGAGCATAGCCCCAGGACAGAAGGGCCCCAGGACAGAAGGGTCCCAGGACAGAAGGGCCCAGGACAGAAGGGTCCCAGGATTGGGGCATTTCCATCTGAGGTCACACAGGAGGACTCTGAAAAGTAGAGTCAGAATCAGGGTGAGGGTCCCCAGGACCAGAGTAAAATAGAGAAGAAAGTACCTCAGGGAAGGTCATTCCTCTGCTCTCTGTTCTCTGCTCTTTGCCCTCTGCCCTGTACCCTCTGTTCTCTGCTTCCTGTTCTCTGTTCTCTGTTCTCTGTTCTCTGTGCTGCTGCTGGTCGTGGCTCTGTTTCTAAGGGATCTGGGGGAGTCTGAATTGCACAAAGACAAATGGGTCAGAGGAGGGAGCCAGGGGCATCTGGCTGATGGTCCAGATGCTCATGACTCAGGACTGCAGGCCCAGTGCCCACAGGGAAGGACCTCAGGACAAGCAGCAGACACTGACAAGCTCCCGGACATTCTTCCCAGACTGATACAAGTTGCCAGGGAACAGACGCCCGGAGGGAGTGTAACGTGCATTCGGTCACCACGGGATGTACTTCTCTGATGTGCCCGAGACTGGCACAGTGCCTCGGGCTCACTCGACCCCTGCGGGCCCACAGGAGGGTGACTGAGGGCATGCAGGACAGCCTGGGTACTGGGGATGGAGGCCTGGGGGTCAGTCCCTGCCCTTTCACTAAGCAGGGTGGCTTTAGGCAAGTCCCATACCACCTTCTCTGGACAGCAGAGGCCACACACACCCATCTCAGTGACTCACAGGAGATGGCTCAGGTAAGATCACTGGTTTGGAAACGGTACATATTAGTAAATGGAGGTCTTGCTTAGGGCTTCCATCTTTAGAAAGCATGACCACACATGGCACATATGCCTCTGCGTGTGCAGGTTAGTCTGGCCGAGAAAAGTCTCAAGACCTCCCCTACTTGTCTCTGGAGAAGAGCAAATTCTGAAGGTCTGCATGATGCCCCAGAAAGGGATGCCCTCCAGCTGGCACAGCCACCACCCGCTTCCCTTCAGGGTTGTCCTGAGCCCCTGGGCACCAGCTGTTCTGAGCCTCACTTTGCAGCTCTGTTCTGGAGACCCCTCATGGTTCCCAGAGCTTCTTCTGTAGTTCAGGTCCTCTCCATGGTGGTGGTCAGACCTGGGCCCAGGCTATCACCATCATCATCACCAGCACCATCATCATCACCATCATCACCATGTCACCAGCACCAGCACCACCACTGTTCTCACCTTCATCACCATCATCATCACCAACATCACCACTTCATCTCTCTACCTTTTTCTGAGACACTGGTTCATAAAACTCCTCATCCTTTTTTTTTTTTTTTTTTTTTTNCATCATCATCACCAACATCACCACTTCATCTCTCTACCTTTTTCTGAGACACTGGTTCATAAAACTCCTCATCCTTTTTTTAAATTAGGTTTTTTTTTCTTTTTTTTTATGTTTCATGAAATATTTGTTAGGGGAAGATTAATTTTTTTTTTTTTTTTTTTTTTTTTTTTTTTTTTTTTTTGCTGAAAAGCTCATTTATGTCAACTACAAGTATAACCTGGTGGGACTCAGGGGAGTTACTCTCCTCTAGATCAGTATTGGCTTAGATACACCACAGGTCCCTGGCTACACCCATATTTGACACATCCAAGGAGCTTCACACCCTTAATCTCATTTAAACCTCGCTGTAGCCTTGGTAGGTGGGCTTTATTATTATTATTATTATTATTATTATTATTATTAATTTCATTTTACAGATGAAGAAACTGAGGCTCAGAAAAGTTGATGTGTTCAAGGTCACACTGACCTCTAATGGTAGATCCAGGACTGGAGCTCAGGTCTTCCTAATCCCCAAATGCTTGCAAATGTAAAGAATGACTCTTAACACCCTGGTTCCCTGTTCCTCTTGCAATGCCCTCGGCTCCTGCTTGGAGCACTGCAGATGTGCTCACTTCTGGTGGTAAATGAAGAGGAGAGAACGAGGCTTCTGGCCTACACAGCACTGGGTGCCTGCCCCTCTAGGACCACTCTGGAGAAATGGTGGGCCAGTGTGGGCTCAGTGCAGCTCAGGGAGCTAAGGGGGCCATGATGGCTCCTTTCTGTCTCCTCTAGGGAGGCCTTCCTCTTGGGGTCCTGCACCAGTCTGGACCCAAGAAGCTTTGCTGGGGAGTGGGGAAGCATGACGAGGGAGGGTGTGTTCTGGGACAGGCGGCTGAGGATTCCAGACGGCAGACACTCAGTTACCAGCTGCTGGACAACCAAGCAAGTTGGGCATGATGGGGGGCGCTGACTGGAGCTGTTCCCAGAGCCCTGGCTCCGCAGCACTTCTGGCCTGTCCTGAGCCTTGGCCAGGCGGCTAGGGCAGCCTATAGAGTCCAGTGAGTCCTGGAGGCTGGCCCACATGGTGGAGGCTGGGGCACGCCAGTGGCTGTGAGCACTGAGCCCCCTCCCGGAGGTGCGGTCTGGCTGGTGTTTGTCTTTGACCCCAAAAGGGAAGGCAGGTGTACGGCACCTGGAGAGGCTGGCAAGGGCCACCTTTGTTCTGCTGCATCTCCTGAGGGAGAGGGGAGAGCCCCGTGGCCCTGGCTCAGCCTTTCGGGAAATCAGCCAATCCAACCGGCAGGTGGGGGACATTCTTGCGAATCCCATTCCATCCTTTCCCACCACTGATGCCCCTGGCTTGGCCAGAAGTTCAAGTCAGATGCTGTTTACACCCCTGCTTGTACCATGTGGGCCCCACCTGCCTGCACCCCAGCGGCTCTGGATGTCGGAGGTCCTTTCCAGCCCATCATGTGCCACCGCTGCAGACCCAGGGACATCCCCTACAGAGCAGCCCCCATCAGAAAGTGTCAGCCCTGCTCTGGGCAGAGCCATCATAGAGACACAGGTCCTCCCACACTTTCAAAGGAGGGGACGACGCTCGAGTCCCCCTGGCCCACTTACCTGGCTCTGGGAAGAAGGAGTGCCTCATGAACAAGGTCTTCCTGTGGGACCCGGATGGTGAATGAAAGAAAACTTGGCAAAGATGATTCCAGCAGGGTGCACTGGTAACTCCCTTTCTCCCTCTGCATAAAATCCTTCCTCAAAAGCACTTGCCAAGACCCCAGGGGGGCCCCAGTGATCCCAGCTGCCCATCACTCACCCTTATATGGGGTCAGTCCCACCATGAAGGTGAGGAGGTGACAGCGTGTGACCCGCGGCACGTCCCCTGGTCTCTGTGGAGGCAGCTCTCCCAGGGGGCCCTGGCATCCCAGCCCCACAATAGAGCCACCTGGGAAGGGCATGTCTTGTGAACGCACCCAAGCCAGACAGCAGCCCTGCATCAAACTCCTGATCCACGGAGGCTATGAGTCAGGGACGTGGTCACTATCCTCATAAGACACCGAGTTTTGGAGTGACTTGTTACCCCAACACATAATCAACACTTTCCATCATTTCGGGACATCGGGTTGTGGAGCTTTGTCAGGGGTGGTGCAGGGCAGACAGGGGGCCTCAAAGACCCACTGGGACCCCCAGCCCAAGAGGCCCTTCCTGTCTCCTAGGCTGAGTAACAGACACCACAGAGCCTCACATTCTGGCAGCTGGACGTTCCAGGTCAAGATCCCGCGGGGGTTTCTGGTGAGCCTCTCCTCCAGGGTCACACGTGGCCTTTCCCAGGTACTTGTGCATGGAGAGAGAGCTGTCCCCTCTTATGTGGACATGGTCCTAAGCATCAGGGACCCTCCCATCTGACCCCATTTAACCCTAATTACCTCCTAAAGCCCCATCTCCAAACACAGTCATGCTGGGGGTACAGCTGGAGCCTATGAACCGGGGGAGCACACAAATCTGTCCCTAGCAGGCCCTGAGGGACAACAGGGTCCCTTCCTTCTGAACCCTGCCCATTGGGAGCCCATCTCCAGATGCCGTCCCTGGGCCCTGAGTGGCAGGTCAGGCCCGGCCCAGCACTGGGTTCCACGTTCTTCTTTCTCCTCACGGGAGGCTGCCCCTCCAGGTAAGCCCATGTGTTTGTGGAAGGGGAAATTTGGGTGTTAGCCTCTGACCACATTCCCAGGAGCCCACGAGGTCCTGTATACCCATCTTCCATCCCGGATGATTGATCCCAACCTGCCCCACCTATGGGGGAGAGAGAGAGCGACCAGCCTCTGGTCCGAGGCTCTCAGCCCTCAAAGGGGCTCAGGGACTGAGTCTGACCTGTCGTTTCACAGATGGGAAAACTGAGGCCCAGAAGACTGGAATCCGCCAAGGCTGACCAGACCAGCACTCTTCCAAAATAGTGTTTCCTCAAAGACGCTTGGAAGCTATTTCTTTTCTGAAAGTTAAACAGTTTGCTCTCATACATGAAACATCAGAAAGCTGATCCCAGGCTGCTCCCGCCCCAGAGCCCCCACTGGTTGTGAACAGGCCCCTGGTGTCGATCCCTGACTAGGGTGGCCAGCGGAGCCCAAGACCTCCAGGCAGCCAGTGCCTTTGGGATGCAGCCCAAAGCCCAGGGGGTTGTGTTTTTTTGGCATATTTGGGGCTGGTGGGGGTTCTCCTCCTCCCTGGAAACCCCGAAAAGGTGCCCAGGATGGGTGTGGGCACTCGGGGTGGCCAGGCCACTTCCTGCAGGGTTTGCTTACTCTGCAGGGCCCAGCCGGGCACCCCAGCTCCTCTGGCTCCATATTTACTCACACTCTGACCACTTGCAAACGGGATCTGAGGTGGGCGGCTGGCCTGTGTGTGCGGCAGCCAAAGTCAATGGAAAATCGTCTCAGGGGAGGAAGGGAGGGATGTGGGACGTTTGACCTGTGGAGAGACGGCCCCACTGCTGTTGGCCACAGGCCTGGCGGCGGAAGCAGGTGTGCCCGCCTGGGGGGGGGGGGGGGGGGGCAGGGGAACGGGGAGGCGGCAGCCTGACCCCAGCCCTGGGCAGAACACGTTCCGTTCCATCTTGAAGTTTGCTTCTCTCCCTCTCGCTCCCTGCCCTGAGTCGCATGAGGGTCACTGCCTGGCTTCCTACATAGTTTGAGCCTGCATTAGGCAATCTGACAAACAAGGTCACGCTTCCCATGGTGTGTGGCCGGCCTCTCCCCTCCGCTGAGGGAGCCCTTCCTGCTGCTGGTGGTGACTGCGCTGTGTCAATTCGCACACGTCCTTTCCCTGGCGGGGAGTGCACATCTGGGTCATGTCCAGCTTCTTGCTCTGTAAATCACACTGCCTCGAACACACCCACCAAGCCCCCAAGCCCACCACACAAGACGGCCCCAGGCTCAGCCTTCCCCAGTGCAGTGCCAAGTACCCCAAGCCAGTGATGTGAGGGTCCATAGCCTCACCAGCCCTTGGTATGGTCAGACTTTTTAAGCTTTTGCCAATCTGCTGGGTGAGTAACGATCTCTCATTGTGATTCTCACTGGCTTTTCCTGATTACTAATGAGGTTTGATCCTATCTGGGCTTCCTCTTTGGTGAAATCACTAGCCCGTTTTTACAGTTTGGTGCTTTGTCCCCTTGATGCCTTTTAAAGTTTGTTTTTTATGTGATGGACCTTCCTTTTTTGGTTGTAGGTACGGCCGATCTCCTCCTGCCTCGTGGTTTGTCTCTTCTCTCCTTTTATGGTAACCTTTCACGAGACAGAATTTCTTAATTTTAATTAGACTAAATCAACCTTTGCCTTTATGACTACTATTTTGTAAATGGTTTAAGAAGTCTATGTATGGCACCAAAGAAGATGTCCCCCATATTCTGTCCTAAAACCACTAGTCTCCACATGCAGCACTCAATCTACCCAGTTGGGTAGGTGTGTGTGTGTGTGTGTGTGTGTGTGTCTGTGTGTCTGTGTGTCTGTGTCTGTGTCACAGTCGTGTGGATGAGAAGCACGTCTGACTTCTTGTGTGTGGATACCCAACCATCCCCAAGCCGTTTACTGAAAAGCCATCAGTCCCCACTTGTGCCTGCCACATGGCGCTAAGAGTCATGTCTGCTGGGGACCCCTCCCCCACGTAACACTCATCCAGCCCCAGTGACGCTTGTTGTCTGGACTGTCGCCGTGCCCGCTTCCTTCCCACTGGGATTGGCACGTGTGTTTTCTCCATCCATTTACTTTTCATCTTTACATTTGAAGTGGGTTCCTGTGGGCAGCACACGGCCAGTCTTGTCTTCAGACCCACCCACTCTGTCGATCTTTCCCTAGAACCTGTGGACGTCTGGAGTCCGAGCGGTGGCTGACACGGCTGGGTCAGTATCTGCCATACTCGGCACTGTTTCCATTTGCCATCCTTGTTCTCTGTTCCCAGTTCTGTCCTCCACTCCTTTTCTTTGTTCTGTGGTTTTAATTGGGCATTTTACATGGTTTCATTTTGTCTCCTTTCTAAGCATATCGCTCATGCTTCTTGTTTTACTACTTTTATTGGTTGTCCTAGAGTTTGCAATATACATTCACAGCTAACACAAGTTCATGGGGCCGAGTGTGAGGGCCTCATCGTACCAGACAATGCTGCCTCCGTCCCGTTCCCTCCATTCAGTTGTAAGCGTATACATGTAAGATGCACACCAGACACGTGCACGTACGCCACATGCATGAGCACACGCAATTGAACACGTTGTCGCTGTTCTTATTTTGAACATACCGATATATGCTAGATCAATTAAGAATAAGAAAAAAGTTTTATTAGAAATCGCACAAGTGAATTATTCCACCAGTCTGATTTTTTTCCAGCAAATATCTCCTCCCTTTTGTCATTACTCCAAGTACTCGACTGCGGCTGTATTTCTTTTTTTCCACCACCTTCTCCCGTCCTCTGCTCCTGCTCTTGGCAGAAGGCCCGTTCCTGACCTCTGACTCTCCACTTACGGGGTCTCAGCACTTTCCATCATCAAATTGCCCAAGTCTTCACATAATTGAATCCCTTACTGTAGTTGTTGCAAATCACGTGCCCGTGTTATTTGCCCTTTGCCTTGGCTGTGAGTGTTTGGCAAACACAAGCTTTGAATCTCCTTTTAGATTAATGTTTATCTGGGTCTTCACCTGCGAAGAAGTAGGATATGCGCTCACTGCTGAGGGGCCGGCCCCCCTCCCCGGCAGCTTGCTGCCTCTGTGCCTGAGCAGACTGGGTGCCTGTGGCCATGGACCCGACTGCGAAACGGCCGTGGACTGCCCGACCTGGCTGCCCCGATCAGGCAGGGAAAACCACGCTTCCCAAATGTTGGCCACCCCAGGCGCAAGTCTCACCTTGAACATCACACTCAGCTGCAGGCTTGTCAAAGCCTAGAAACTCACATTTCTCATGGGTTCAGGGACGCCGCTGCTGTCAGTCCAGGGACATGAGGTCCCAAGATGAGACCTAACAACGACTCACGAGTGAGCCAGCAGGGCCTCGGGGAAGGAGGAAAGGGTTTAGGCTGAGAGGGGACAGATGGGACACAGCACAGGCCGGGGGCAGGAAAGGCCCAGAGGGAGGGTGTGTGCAGGGGGTGAAGGCCAGCAGTGCTGGTCATGGGCTGAGCTGCACCGATGCCGGGAGGGAGGGGGGCCCCAGACCGTCCCCAGAGCCTGGCTGTGCTGTGGCAGGTGGGCAGCGGGAGTGTCACTGGCTGTCACCGTCACTGCATCCTTGGTGAGACACAGGGAGGCCTGTGGCCTCCTGTCCCTCAGACAGTGGGAGGGAGGGGACTGAAGACCCAATCCCCTCCCCAGGTGACCCAGCTCCAGCCTACCAGAAGGTGCTAACCACCGGGTGCCCAGCCTCACCAGTCAGCTTTGCTTCCCAGATGAGTTCCCTAAGGAGCAGAGGGTCCCGTGAGGGTGCAGTCAGTCCCAGTACAGGCTCCCCCGGCAGGGGTGACTGGACAAGAGACCTCAGTGGTATGCTTATTAGCCATGCCACAGGGCTCAGGGAAAAAGGTGCTTTGCAAATCACCTCCCTGACCAGGCCTGGACACTGCAGCCCAGCGAGGGAAGGGCCCTGCCCAAGGCATGCAGTAAGTGCCGTGGATCTGAGCTGGGGCTGGAAAGTCCACACTTGCTGTAGAGGGAAGGCCACAGGGGAGCACCAACCCAATTGGGAGAGGCGGCATGTCCTGTGGCCTTGGGGCTCAGAGTGGGGTCTCCCCAGCTTGGCTTAAAGCCCACCAAGCCAGCCCGAGAGGGGGGACCCCTGGCCCACCTGGGTCTGCTGATTCAGAACCCCGGTGTCTGGGAACTGCCCCTAGGGTGCTGAAGGCTATTGTACGGGCACCTAGTTTGAGAACAGGTCCTGCAGTGGCCCCAATTCTCCACGTGCCTCCCAGACCCCCGTCTGGTCTGCCATCTGGCCAATTGGGGTCGGCGCTGCCCCGCCAGCAGCTGGCACCCTGGACACCACCAAGAGGGTAGGAAGAAAAGGACAGATTTCTAGCTGGGCTGCTGGTGTTTGGTGACCACACGGTCCCCACAACCAGCAGCATGTCCTGGTGTCCCTCAGTGCTGGGGGTCCAGGCACGTGCCCCAGACCTATGGCTCCCTGCAGAAATGCCCCCCAAACTCCATTTGGGCCCTGGGACACCTGATCCTGAATTCCACCCAGTAGCTAAGGGGCAGGCTGTATTTTATTCCGTTGGGCACAATTTCTGAATCCAAACCCTGAACTGAGACCCACGCCCCCCAGGGAGGACCCCAGGGAAGAGCCCCCCAAATCCCCCCCACATGTTTTGGTGACACCCAGTCCTCCTCAGATACTCCGGTCTGTGGGTCGGAAACGCGCTATTGTCCCACACCCGTGGAGCCTGATGTGAGGACTCGCGCGGGGAAGGGGCCTGGGAGCAGGCGGCTTCGGCGGGAGGGGGACGGCGGGACATTCCTGGACAAGAGGAGACACGGGCTGCAGCCTCCAGGAAGCTGCTCCTGCCGAATCCCGGATGCGGCTCAGGGCACATGCCTGGTCTTGCGGGATAGGCAGCCCCCCCCACCTACTGCTGACAGCCCAGCCCCCGGGGTGGCCTCTACAGGCTGCAGGTGGCCTATCAGCCGCGGGAGATCAGCTCTGGGGCCGGCAGATTGATGGCATTCCTGGGGACCCGGCCCGCACCCGCGTGCCAGTCCCCGGATCAGACACGGTGCGGCCCCGCGCCGGTGGCGAGGTGAGCCCCGCGGCCGTCCTCGCAGGGCCGGAGGGAGATAAGACACCTACACAAACAAGGACACGGAGCGGCTCTCACGGCCGCGCCAGCTGCGCTCGAAGCCGTCCGCGGGCAGTTTATGACACATTATCTCTTCTGCGCCCCACAATGGCCCCACCAGGTGGGAATTCTGCTCCCATTAAACAGATAAGGAAACAAGGTTCCAAGAGGCAAGGGGGGGTGGCCAAGGTCAGCCAGGTTATAAAGCTGCTGGGGCTGGACGCAGCCCAGGCCCACCTGGACACCGAGCCCACCCCCCCGTGCATGGAATGTTGTCAATAGACTCTTTGTTTTCGGGAAGATGTTTTGAAGAGCGAAGTTAGTTCCAGGGAAGAAGCAGGGGCAGGACACAAGCCGGGGCGTCTCCTGTTGTCACCAACATCCACACACACTCGCGCGCACTTACACACGGGGGGGGA
This sequence comes from Hyaena hyaena, assembly GCF_003009895.1. NCBI lineage: Eukaryota > Metazoa > Chordata > Mammalia > Carnivora > Hyaenidae > Hyaena > Hyaena hyaena. Next base: position 280,178 of record NW_024080652.1, read on the forward strand.
AGGGGCCCATCCACACACACACACACACACACACACACAGACACACACACACATACACGGATGGGAGAAGGTCCCGTACACACACACACACACACACACACACACGGGGAGGGGAGAGGGGCCCATCCACACACATATGCACACACACGCACACACACACACACAGGGAGAGGAGAGGGTCCCATATACACACACGCACACATGCACACACACACTGAGGGGAGACAGAGCTGGCTGAGGTCATAGCCCAGAAGAAGATGGAGATGGGGGGCTGACAGACTAGGGGGAGGTTGCATGAAGGACTCGGGGGGAGCCCAGGGTGGGCGCCCAGGTGTGGAGCTACAGGGCTGGCGAGGGCAAGAGAGCAGCTGGGGAGCACCCCCGCTGCACCCCTGCGACCACCCTCACCCACCCGGCAGGGTCTGGTAGGTCTATTCAGAATCCCCAGTCTGGGATGCAGGGGTAGCGACAGCAAGGAACCCTCAGGACGGAGGGGAGGTTCTGAGGGTGGGTGCGTGAGGGGCACTGGCAGGAGCAGGAGGGGGTCTTCTGGAAACTGACCGCCAGGGTGGACATGGCCTCAGGGTTTCCTGGCCAAGTGGTCTGGAGAGAGTCCACCTGCGGGGCCAGACCAGGGTGCAGGGCCAGCCAGAGAATCGGATCAAAGGAGAGGGCAGTCCCAGTGCCCACCATGCATCCAGCAACAGTGTGGTAGCTGAGAGCCGGCATTGGGCTCTGTGAAGGAAGCCCGGAGAACAAAGGCGAGCTCTTGGAAATAAAAAAATTCAATAGTAAAACAGATCTAGGGGCACCTGGTGGTTCAGTCGGTAAGTGTCCGACTCTTGATCTCAGCTCAGGTATTGATCTCAGGGTCATGAGTTCAAACCCCAGGTTGGGCTCCATGCCGGGCGTGAAGCCTACTTAAAAAAAAGAAAGAAAGAAAGAAAGAAAGATCTCCATGACAAGGTTGCAGAAATCTTCCAGAAAGCAAAGCCAAAGGACAAAGTGATACAAAATTAGAGAAAAAAGAGTTTTTACCCTGTAGGCAACCAGGTTCGAGGCTCAATGCCTGAATAGGGCTTTAGAAAAGGGAGCAGCGAACACGGAGGGAAAGAAATCCTTGAAGAAACGATTCAGAAAACTTCCAGACCTGCTGGCCACGACGGGGGACAGCAGGACACCCAGGGCAGCAGTGACAGCTGGACCTTGAGGCTCCAGGGTCAGAGCGCCGGGAGAATACGGGCTGACACACAGGCCCTGTCACCTGAGCGCTAGGGATGCGGCTTCAGGCTTTTCCGCAATGTGAGGGCAGGGCCGTGAGAAGAGGGCTCTAGAATTCTGAAGGAAACCATTTCCTGCTGGAATTTGGCAGCCAGCCACACAACGATGGGTGCACGATGCAGACAGAAGATGTGTGTGAGGCGCGCATCCTCCTCGCTGGGGGTGACACACCCGGGACAGTGCGCGCTTTTCATAGGTGAGCTGATATAAAGTTCTGTTCGGCAACGGCTTCTAAATTCAAGCCTGTGTCAGCGTATCAGGTCGGCTCATTCTTATCGGCCATATAGCATTCCCTGCAGTGGATTACCATGACTTATTTAGCTGCCCCCATGGACAGGCTGTTAACCTGTGTCAGCACTGGTCACTTTTACCAGTACAGGAGTTGCCTGGCACACATTTAGGGGTGCTGAAATACCCACAGATGCCAGGAGGGTGGACAGACATTCCTCCAGGGTGGTGGAATCAACTCAGCCCCATGTTGGTGGGAGAAATCCATTTATCTGCACCCTTGCCCGAGGACTCAGAGGGATGTGGATTTGGGGAGCTGGTGGGTGATCCCAGCTTGGAGGCCTTCAGGTCAGTGAGGGAACAGCTCACCCACATGACCCTTGCCGACCAGGCAGCTGAGCTAAATCATCTCTCAGGCTGGGCCTGGGAGCAGACTGTCCCTGGGGTGGTTCTGCCAGAAGTGAGCCCTGAGCTGTCACAGGTGACACAAGGGGACAGCAACTGGTCCACAGCTACAGCACACCTAGCGCCCTTCCAGCCCCTAATGTCCCTATCCCCCCTTTGCAGGAGGGAACACCAAGGAACAATGGGGTGACCGCTTGCTCAGGCCGCACTGGTCGCCAACGCTGGGCCCGGATTTGAATCCAGGCAAAGCCACTCTGTGATGCCAGCCATCACCAGCCCCTCCCACCCCCAGTGCACTGGCCGGCCGATGATGCGGTGGCAGGCGCTCTGGAGAAGGCAGGACAGCAACCTCACTGTCCTCAGCCCAGGGCTCAGTTTTCCCTGCGGTCTGGAGCCAGCAGACGACACCACTCTGGAGACCATGGGGCAGAGGGAGAGGTGTGGCCCTGCTGGCAGCGAGGGAGGGGACTGGGCAGAGAATCTAAGCTGGGGGGGGTGGCCATGTAGGTCTGTCACTTCTCCACTGTGACCACAAAGCAAGTGCCGCTCCCTCCCGATCTCTTCCACAGGGAGCGCACTCCGCTCGGCTTCCCAAGGGGGAATCTCGGGATCAAGTCAGCTTCTGGGAGTCAGGGCGCTTCTGACATTACTGCGGGTGTGTGGGTTTGGGGACAGTTGTCACCAAGTGTGTGTGTGCACCTGTGCCCTTGTGAGGGCACGCCACCCAGCACACCCAGCCATTGCCCGCAGCCCTGACATGCAACTTAGGCAGGTAACACTCTCCAGGCAGATGCGTCTGGCTGGAGCACAGGGCCGAGCAGCCGGTGAGTAGGACAGCCCGCGTGCTCCTCTGCCACAGAGTAGAAGGTCCTTGCCCTGAGAAGGCAGAGTGTATTAGTCCACAGACTCACCCCCTAGCCTTCCACCTCAGAGAAGACTTGCTCAGAGAAGGGCTGTGAATGCCAGAGGCGGAGAGAAGAGGGAGTCACATTCTAGTCCAACTTCTCTTAAAGAACAGGCCTGTCTGGGGGCGCCTGGGTGGCTCAGTCAGTTAAGCATCCAACTTCAGCTCAGGTCAGGATCTCACAGTTTGTGGGTTCGAGCCCCACATCAGGCTCTGTGTTGACAGCTAGCTCAGAGCCTGGAGTCTGCTTCAGATTCTGTGTCTCCCTCTCTCTCTGCCCCTCCCCCACTCGTGCTCTGTCTCTCTCTGTCTCAAAAATAAATAAAACAAATAAACAAACAAGCAAAAAGAACAAGCCTGTCTTGAAGATACTTGGTTCAGGCCACAGGAACCCACTCCTCACTCCGCTCTGCGACCATTCCAGGTGTGGAGGTCCTGCCACCGTGGCCCTCAGGTCTGATGCTCCCACTTGAGCAGGGGGCCATCACTCTGCAGACCCGCCCCCTCCCTGTGGTGGGCACAGGTGAAATGTCCATCTTCCCAGGGAGGCTCCTGGGGGCCCAGGGGGCATCTAGATGGTTGTTTTCCGGAACAACAAAGCAGTGAGGAACCGTCCACTGGGCATCCCCACCTTGAGAGGAGCAAAGCCAGGAGACCCAAACTGTGAGAGAAGCCTGAAGTCTCGGGCCATGTGGACTTGATCCCAGCCTCTCGGTGGCCTCTCGGGCCTCTCTGGGCCAATGGCTGGCCCCCCGGCAGCCCCACCAAGCCCCAAGACTCACAGGCCTGCGGGTGCCCCTCCATCTGCCTTTCTTCTTGGCAGCTCTCCTCCAACCTGGCTCCGGTCTGTCCTCAGCCAGGAGCTGCACCGGGACCCAGGGAGACCAGGGAGACCATTGGTGTTACTTCTAGAAGCCCTGCTCAGCACAGTAAGCCACCGGCCTGGCCCACCGGCTCTGTAATTGTTAACCCGAGTAATAAAAACAGATGATAATGTGGTTATTGATCCCTCATCAGCATCTCCAAGGGCTGTGAATGTCCCACTCCCTGCCTGGCCTGACCACCATTTCATGTGCAGCCAAGCGGCTCAAAGGGGAGAAGGCGTTCCCAAACCAAACACCCTTTGCCAGTGCAAATTTTGCAGTAAAAACAGAATAGGAAATTCTTAATCTGCGGCTCCATGTGTGACAAGAGGTCCTGGGGCAGGACAGCCACCACCGGGAGGGCTCTGTCCCTTTGTCAGAGGTGTCCCCGCCTTTCCCGTGTTGCCCAAGGCCTTTTGTGCTTTGCCACCAGCCCGCCAGCCTTGATAGTGGGGACCAAAAAGTTCGTGGGGTCGCCTGCGTCTTTGATCTGCATCTGGCACCATGAAAACTCGGTTGGACTGTCCAGGCCTCCGGCCCTGGGGGCCCCTGTCCCCCACAGCACAGTCTCCCCAGACAGGCCTGCAGCCGTGCACACAGGCAAGCCTGGACACGGGGCGGAGAGGCCCGGATGTCACCTGCGGCAGGCAGCCAGGGCATGTCGGGGGAAGGCGGAGGCCACATTCCTAGGCCTTCGGGTCTGGGGGCTGCTCTGCCTGCCCTGCTCGCAGAGTCTTCAGGGCTCAGGTGCATCTCACCTTCAGCCCCTGAGAAAGCATTCTGGTCATGTTCCCAAGTGCAGCAAATGTGAATACACTCTATAAACAAATACATACTGAAAAATTGTTCCAGCTGGGTGTTTGTGAAGTTTGAGGGCCCTGGGCTCTGTGATGGGTGGATGCCAGATGCAGGAACAGCAGCAAGAGTGAGACAGTGGACACAGGAAAGGACACATTTTCCCAGGGCACCTCTGCTTGGGGCCTGAGGCCTTGGAGCACCTTCTTTCTCCACTAAGGCCTGGTTCCACGCTGCTCGCTCAGGGCTCTGGACCCTCCTCGGATGGGGCAGCCTCACGGCCGCCGCAATGACCCTTCTCTCAGGAAGCCAGGACCCTGCTCCAAAGGGAGCTTCAGTTTCTACTGAATCCATACAGTTCCTAGGACTTCCCACCTGCATGCACGTGGAGCTCTTTGATGATGCTTTGCTGGCCAGTTGAGACCAGACGAATTTCAGGTCTCTCGACTGATCATTCACTCACACCACACACCCATTCATTCACTCGTCCATACCTGCTTCAAAGGGTGTCTGCCCCAGGTGCTTGGGACCCACAGGCGGAAACAGGGACACAGTTCCCACCCTTGTGGGACTTGCGGTCTGCTGGGCCAGGAAGGTATGGAAGCAAATGATTCTAACTCCAGGTTCAGGCTTCTGTTTTAGCTCTGCTCTCACATGCTAAAGTCGGCTCGAGGGGCAGGTGGGGACTGAGGCTCCAGTGGGGGTGGGGGGAGACTCCCCCAGCAGGTGCTGTTGGGCCCTGAATATGCAGTGATGGGGCTGGGGCACGGACAGGACAGGGAGGTGGACGCACCGGTCCAACTACAGTGACGCTCTGTCTGGTCTCCAGATCTGTCACGCCGACCAGAGTCGCCCAGTCCAGGGAGACAAGGAGCATCTGCCTCATTCCTGCTGGAATGCAAAGTGATGGGTGAATAAATAGGGTGCGTGGGAAGGGTGTGGGGACCCTGCTGGTTGACTTGCCAGGCCCGCCCTCCATACAGCTCACCATCAGATGGGCCCACGGCAACCCCTCCTGGCTCCCTCCAGCTAGAGACTGGGGTACACCCACAGAGCAAGCCCAGTGGTATGAACTTACAGGGAGGCCCACAGGGACAGGGGTTGCACAGACAGACCTCACTGGAGTCTGCACTAACACCAACCAGGATCCTGGCCTCCTCAGAGTCTTCCGGTGGCCTGGGGAAATGAGGCAGCCCAGTTCTCACTGAACGGCCTCCAGCAGGCAGCTCAGCTGAGACAGGCCTCTGCCCAGCAGCTGGGTGATCCTAGGTGGGACCCTCAACTGCATTGACTCTCAGGGTCCAATCCTGAGGTCTGTTTCCACTTGAAGGTGGTGGGTTCCAGCCCTTTGATCAGAGAGGTCAAAGCTCAGAAAGTGATAACCCCAAGGTACATGAGACCAGGCCTGGGTGACGCAGCGAAGTGACACGACCTTCCGAGCCCTGCATGGAGTCCAGGCAGAGGGGCAAGCAGGACTTGCCTGCTTTACAGACAGAGAAACTGAGGGCCGCCCAGTAGGACATGAGGAAGGCACCAGGGCATGCAACCCTGAAAAGTATTTAAAGCTAAAAACAGCCATCCCCATGAGCACGATAGGACGTCTCGGGTGCAATGTGAAAGTTCACTTGAAGTTCACTGAGGCTCAGCGCCCAGGCAGTGAGCTCGCTTCCGGGGTCGTGGGAAAACCGCGGCCGAGCAGGAAGCTGAAGCCCATGGCGAGGGGCAGCTCCAGGGGCGCGGAACTCCGGGGGACCCAGCCCGGGGTGGGGAGAGCAGAAGTGGTCTATCTGAAGATCCAAGGGGCTGGTGTGGGGACCCAACAGGGAGGGGGCAGGCTGGCGCCCCCCAGAAGTCATCACGTGAGGGGCCAGGAGGGGAGTTCTGACTCCTGTCACCTCCATCTCCTGGGCCCACACCCTTACCTCTGACATCTTGCCCTGCTCCACACTGCCTGCTGACATGAGTCCAAAGGCCTTCCCAGGGGCCTTGCAGGATGGTGAGGAGCTCAATGGGCAGAGGGGAGGGAGACCCGCAAGCGTGGGAACTGTGGAGCAAGGACCCAAGGGAGAGAACGTGGAGCCAGAACTTGTGGGAGATGAAGGGCACTTTGCTGAGGGGGATGGCAACCCTGGAGGCTGGGGGGAGAGCCCCAGAAGAGGAACTATGGAGAGCCCTCAGGCATGGGGCAAAGGGGGGGGTGCGGGGGGACTCTAGCCTGCCCTGGCTGGTGGCTGTTGGCTTCTCAAGAAGAAGTTTTCTGTTTCTCCAGCTGGAAAGGAAAGGCAAGGTGGCAGCTTCGGGACAGGGAGGCGTGGGGTGGTGGCCCCCGGGGGCTGGGCTTGGGCATCCAGGAGGAAGGAAGGAAGGCTGCAGGCAGGCAGCTGCTTGTTGGAGTTAAGTCTGGCTGTTCAGCTAGGCATGCACTGCCCAAGTTGGGACACGCCTGCCACAGCAGCCTCTGCCACCACCTCCCACTCACAGCTGGCCCCCTCCTGACACGAACTGGGAACTCCTGGCTCTACATCTGCCCTCCACTTTCTCACTGCTGTAGGTCGGGAGAGTGGGGCATGGGAGAAAGGGAGCTTATAATCTCATGTCTGCTCTGTAACCAGCCTAGTGCTTGGACTGTGGGGACAGAGGGACATGTCTTCTGCTTGGAGGGCCTGGGACATAAGGTTTGGTCCCAGGGAACACTGAAACAGCAGAAGGAGGTGAGGATGGTGCCAACTCTCCTAGCAAGTGTGGAAGGCTCATAGAACCTAGAAAGAAGACCTGTGTGAACACTGTCAAGTCCCTTCCCCTTTCTGAGCCTCAGCTTCTATGCCTGAGCAATGGGTCAATAGCCTGTTATAAGGCTCATTTCATCAACAATAGTAAACATAGGTGCTTCCTAGGGGCTGTATAGATGAATGGGAGGCTGGATCAGTGGATGGATAGATGGATGAGTGGATGGAAGGATGAGAGGGTGGATGGATGGATGAGTGGGTAGATAGATAGATAAGTGGATGTTTGCATGACTGGGTAGATGGATGGATGGATAAGTGGATGGATGAATAGATTGATGGATGGGAGGATGGATGGATGGATGGATGGATGGATGGATGGATGGATGGATGAGTGGGTGGATGGCTGGATGATGGATGGATGGATGAGTAGTTGAGTAGATGGACAGATGAGTGGATGATGGGTGGATGAGTAAGTGAGTGGATGATGGGTGGATAAGTAAGTGAGTGGATAGAAGGATGAAGGGATGGATGGAATGAAAGATAACTTGTTAGTGAAACAAAACTTTAGAAAGTTTAGAGACAAACACAGCTGGAAACTTTCATTTAGTTCAGTAGTATTTTCTGTGTGTCTACATTTGTCCATCTCTATGCAAGGTACCAGGGGGGTTTCTACATAAGAAGTAAAAGACAGGATGATTTGGGGTTGAGCACAGCATTTTTTGCTGCTAATAATTACAACACAAGTACTCACCTGACACTGGAGACAGCCCTGCCCCAAACGGTCCTCATCCTTTTAATACTGTGGCGGAGAGCCGGTCAGTAGTGCCTCCTCCCTGGAAAGATGAGGCTACGGTGTAAACAGGCCAGGCTGCAGGAGAGGGGTCCACGGTGGGGAGGGTGCACAGAAGTCAGGTCAGGGTCCACCAGCCTGGCCAAGGGCACCCCGTGACTGGCCTCTGAGGGTCTGGTTCTACCACCCCCCCAGCACCTGACCCAAACCTTTGTTTCCCTTTGTGTCCCCTCGATGCTGGGCTCTGTGTCAGCTCGTGCTGGTTGTCGTTATCATGGGGAAAGGGCAGTCTAAGGTCAGGTCAGCGTTGGTGCTGGAGGACGGTGTCTGGAGGCAGCTGAGGGCAGCAACCCCCACTTGAGGAGCCTCCAGGCCTCTCAGAGGACCCCTTGCCTCGGTCTGCACACCTAGCTCCTCCTCCACTCCTGTCTTCTGCTCCCTGTGTGTCAGCCTTAAATGAGGCCATGACCCTATACCAACTCTACTAACTGGTGATTCTTCAAGTTCCTGAGTCCCAACACCATGACAGAGAGAGGGTCTGATGGCTCAGCTCACTACTGGAAGCCTGGCCGTGCTGGTCACGGGGCTTCAGACAGCCTCTGAATGGGGTGTCTCCAGTTGGTTGTCTCTCCTGGATCAGGTAAGGCCAAGTAGAGTTCCAGAGCTGGAGCCCAGGGCCTGGGGCACCGGGGCTGCGGGCAAAGACAGCTCCTTGGCTGACTCACCCACAGCTTCCTGCACATGTTTAGGGCAGAACAAGGCACCTGCTATGATGGGTAATTCTGTGTGTCACCTTGACTGACCACAGGGGAGCCAGACGTGTGGTCAAGCATCACTCCAGACATGTCTGTGAGGGTGTTTCTGGATGAGATGAACGTTGGAATCGGTGGACTGAGACAGGAAGATGGCCCTCCCGGGTGTTGGTGAGTCTGGTCCAATCCCTTGTGGGTCCAGACAGAGTAGAAAGGCTCGGCAGAAACCTAATGGTTTTGCTTCTCCGGGGAAGCCTCACTGAGGCACCTGCCTTCTGGAATGTCGGAGCAGCTGCTCCTCCCACAGCTTCCTCCTGATCTCCTCTGTTAAGGGGAGCAAGGGTGCAGGTCCAGGATCAGCTGGTAACCCTCATCCTCACTTGGGATTACAAACTACAACTGACACCAAGCTCCTGGGGCTGAAAAAAAACCCCAGAAAATGTATCCTCTAGAATCAAAAGAACCACCAGCTTCCTCTTGCAGCTCGCTGCCCACTGTGCCTCTGGCTGTCTTCCTCTGGCTTCTCAGATATGTAAGCACTCCGGCCCTGGTGGACTGGCACATGGCAGTCTCTGCCTAACACAGCAGCTACTAGCCACATGATCTTACTGAAATTTAAGTTAATTAAAAATCAGTGAAATTAGAAAGCCAGTTTCCAGGGCTCTCAAATCACATTGGTGATGGCTGCCTCACCAGGCAGCGTGGATGTGGGACATCCCACCATCACCAGTAGCTCTGTTGGCCTGTGCTGACCCAGTCCACTCCCACATGCCCCCACCCCAACCACTATGGCCTAGTCCAGTCTACGCCCCCACCCTGACCACTATGGCCTGGTTCACACCTGTGCTCCCTTCACTCAGCCCAGCAGATGTGCCCTCAAACAGCCTATGTCCCATTTCACCTCTGGTTGTTTGCTGGGCTGAGATCAGATGCCCACGGGCCCAGGCACCCAGGGCCCTGCCCCTGTCTGTTCCTGGGCCGACTAGGTCCACATCCCAGTATGTTCTGCAGGGTGGAGGCAGGAACAAGGCCTCGTGCGGAAAAGAGAACAACACAGCTTACAGACTCAAGACTGCTGTGTTGAGAGCACGAGCCAGGTGCACGGCTGGCAGTGTCCTCACGGCTTCTTCGGGTGGGACCAAGAGGTCCCCTGGCTTTGCCCCAAGAGGGGCTCTGCATTTCAAGCTTAGCCAAGTTGGGGGGCTTTGAATCTCTGAAGGAAAAGTCCTTGCAAACTGGTGCTGGGAATGCCCAAGAGGAAACGTCCCCCAGCCGGGAGCAGGGGACCTGGGTCTGGCAGAGGCTCTGCACAGAACCCCTCCTCCAAATACCGGCTGAGACTCCCAGGCTGCCTTCCAAGGACAGGGAAAGCTCGTGGCTCCTGGGCACAGGGCGGGGTGTGGGACATCACTGTCACTGGCTCCACATCAGGAAAAGGAATCAGCGCTAATGGGCCGGTGCTCCAGGATTGCCCCACGCCCTGGTCCTGGGGAAAGACAATGGGACAGGAGGGCAGGGGCAGGAGACCCCGCCCGCAGGGTAGAGGCCCCGCCCAACAGGCAGCCCGGCCTGCAGGCCCTTCGGGGCCAGGACCTTGGCACAGAGGGGCGTGGGGACAGGAGATGAGGGGCTTCTACTGCCAGGGCCTGGGCAGGGAGGCCTTCTTGAAGGGGCAGGAAACAGACGGCCTGGCCTGGCCTGGCTTAGGCTTTCTGGGAGCAGGGAAGGGCCAGGACTAGGGAGGAGGGCCCTGACTGTGCAGAGACGAAGCACAGTGGGGCTCCAAGCCGGGTCCCCTGTCACAGGAGGGGCTGCGGGCCATCTCCTACCCAGTGCCACGGTCTCCCTGGATTAGGAGACTGAGGCCATGAGCGGTGGCAGAAGGGGTCAGCGTGGACCCACCGGGCCTCCTCTGATTTCCTGGCTCAGCAGGGATGGTGGGCATGTGGCCTTCAGTCCACGTCCACGTGGGCCAGGGAAGTTTTCAGTCTCTACCTCCAATGGAGGCACCCAGAGGAAGTGACAAAGGGGCTCCAGGAGGGGGCTTGACACCATCAGAGGAAGGCCTCCAGCCCATCTCCTACCACAAGGGCACCCGCTGTGGGCAGTGTGCAGCAGACCATTAATAGCTCTTCTCAAAGAGGCAAAGACTCACTAGGTGTATGATGTGGAGCGAGTCACTCACTTTCTCTGAGCCTCAGTTTTCTCCTCTACAAAATGGGTGGATAACATTACCTCGTAAATTCATCAAGTGAACTAAGCAAGGGCAGGCACAGTGCCTGAACAGATGGAACAGAAGAGAATAACAAATAGCCAAAATGATCATGATTCCTAATATTAATTTTCCATTCAAGAAATCCCTACGAATGAACCTGGGCAAGAGATATGCTTGAGGGGGGACAAGCAGAGAGTGACTCAGGGTCCCACACAGCCCCCATGAGGCCTCTGTGTGATCTCCACACCCACCCTGAAATGGCACGGCCAGGAGACAGAAGGCCCGTCCCTCCCTGCCAGTCCAAGCCTCGGGCCACCCCTGCCCTCTACCAGGACCCACAAGCCCGAGGGGGATGTCCACTTCTGCGGCTGGAACTCCTCGGCCAGCCCCCGTCTGAGTCCCTGACCCCAGCCCCGCAGGCCCCTTCCCCCAGGACTTGGAGTGGGCAGCCCAGGGACCTCGGCCACAGGCAGAACATCCATTTGTAATGAAGCATCGGACTCTGGTTCCACTGGCCAAGGCTGCTGTCCCAGTCTGCACCCGCAGCCCAGCCTCTCAACACTACAAACTGGGCTTCAGGGGAGACTCCACCTCCTGGAAGCCCACCAGGCAGCAGAGGTAATGAGGACAACTTTTCCTGCCCTTCCCAGGTGCAGGGACACCAGGAAAAGGCAGGGAAGGGGACCACAGGGGCCCCACGGGACCTTGGCACCGGTGGAGTCGTGCCACAGTTGCTTCTTGCTTGCTTCTGCTCATGTCCCTGCTGTCGAGGCACTCCAAGTGGGGACTCCTAACCCAGACAGACCCCTGGAGGAGGAAGGGAGGAGGGAACCTTGAGGTGCACTGCCCTGTCCTGTGCTCTCCCATCTGCGGGTCCTCCTCTGTGACAGGGCATAACAGCCACCCCTCGAAGAGCAGGTGCCCAAGGCATTCGTCTCTCTGGCCCAGCCCCAGAGCTGCAGGGAGCATCCTTTGAACTTGAGTTTCCTGGTCTGTAAAGTTGAGAAAAACTGACCCACTGGAGACCAGGCTCTAGTTCATGGCAGACTGAAGACTAGAGTGGGAACCCGGGTTCCTGGAGATGCCACCTTGTCCCTGGGGGGGGGGGGGGGGGGGGGCTTGGCCCCACGTGGCCCCAGCCTGTGACCACTGCCAAGGGCAGAGGAAGCAGAGGCCAGGCCGGCAACCCCACAGGAGCCCCATGCTTAACGGGTGGCATCACGCTGCTGGCTGGCAGCCTGGGTCACAGACGCTGCACAGAGACAAGCACCATCAGAAAGTGGGGGTCATGGAGACAAGATGCTGTACACGGTATAAGTCACAACATCTCAGGCCCTGAGGGATGTGCCGGCTGGGGACGTGCCCCACAGGCTGGCCTCTGAGGAAGTCTCTGACCTAGCTGCCACCAGTGGCTCTCCAGGCGCTTGTGCCATTCGAGGCCCCTCACCCCCTGGCCCCCGTCCAGGCCCATGTCCCTTGGGCGCACTGGTGCCAGGTCTGCCATGAGAGCAGGAAGCTGGGGTCTATGTGACATAGGAAGACCCCATCATATCCTGTGTCCTGGGGCAGCTGTGACAATGCATTCCCTCCCAGCTCAGGGCAGCGGGGCGGGGGGGGGGGGGGATTCCCAATGGAGGCCAGGCTCCTCCTGGAGGCTCTGAGGGAGAAGCAGTTCCAGGCTGTTCCCCCGGCCCCCATGCTTTGCCGTCCATAGGGATCCTTGGTTGTGGACGCCTCCCCCTGACCTCTCCGTCCTTCGCCACATGGTGCTCTCCCTGTGTGCATGTCTGTGCCCAACCCCCTTTGAGAAGGACGTGGCCATGTTGGACTAGGACCCACCCCCTCCAGCATGAGCTTGTCTTCACTGCTTGCATCCTCAGTGAAGCCACATTGAGGCACTGAGGTCGGAGCCAGTGGGGGAATGGGGGGGGGCTTCTGTTTCCCAGGACCCTCAACCGATCAGAGACTGGTCAGAGGAGAGTCTACTCTGGCTGTCCTGGAACACAGATTTCATGGCACAGCCCCAGGGCAGTAAGAGCAAGAAGGAGGAGGGAGACGGTGGCTACCTCCTGGGTAAGAAACAGCTTCTCCAGAAAACAGCCTATTAGCATCCCGTTGGACCCTGGTCTCACCTGCCGACGGGTAGAAGGGAATTCACCCATACCTCCTGGGCCCACTGGCAGCATGGCTCCTGGGGTGTTAACCTCCACAGCCCCGCAGGGGGTTCCCTCAGTCCCTGGAGAGGGAGGGCTCGGGGTCCCGGGAAGGGGCAGCACAGGCAGGAAGGATGGGGCTGCTCCATGCAGAGCCCACCCCAGCATCTGGATGTACTCACTACATTTGAACCTTCAGCTTCCATGTGAGCCCTCCAAGCCCTGGGTGCCCCCCACTTTGCACCACCCCCTGAGCTGAAGGAAGGCCAGGCTCCCCAGGCCGCAGGAGGCCTTTCCTCAGGCCTCTCCATCTCAGAATGACCCTGTGGTCCCCCATCGGTTCTCAGCTGCCGTGGTCCTGCCCCGGGAGCTTCCAGGGAGACTTACAAGTTATCTGAGGACAAGGTAGGCAGGTACCAGATAGATGATCAGGGACCACCTGACAGGGAGCCCCCGAGACACCCATGCTCCTCAGGCCTTGAGCACTCATGAACCTCGGCTCTGAACAGCCCAATGGCACAGGGATCCCAGCAGGTGAGGGTGCCAAGGACGGCAAAGAGACCTGCCAGGGTCCACTTCCAGAGGGACATCAGAGGACGTGTGCCCAACAGGAAGCCGGAGAGCCTCCGCTCCTCCTTGCCGAGCACAGGTGCAAACCCAGGAAATAAAAGAGGCAACGAAAGGAGAATTCCAGCTATGTCCTGGGTGGGGTGGTCAGGAACCCCAGGACTGGAGAGGCGGTGTGGAGTGGGTGCCTTCCATGCCCCGCCAGGGGGACCCAAAGGCCAAGGGTGGTGCCTCCTGATGCCCAGCCAGAAGGAAAAGTCCGTAGCATGCCAGCTGGAGCCGAGACTCCACCCTGTCCCCTCAGGCCAGACCCTTCCCACCAAGACAACTAGGTGGCCCCAGTAAGGGGCTCCCCACATCAACGACAGGTCCAGCAGCTCCCCGCCCAGAGCCACAGCAGGGCTTGGGGAAGCCCTCATCCTCATCCTCAGGAAGACCCATGGATGCTCAGAGGCCCCAGATAACCAAGTAAGCCCGACTAACACCACAAAGGCTCTGAAAACTAAGATGTCATTGAGTTCAGCCACGGCACGGGCCAGGACCATGCACTAAACCTGGACAGGGTGGCTGTAGGCTATGGTAAAATACTGAAAAAGACTCAGCTACAATGTCCAGGGCTGTGAGGACACCCAGCTGGCACCATCACCAGGATGGATGAGATGCTGGAACTTTCTGGCAAGGGTTTCAGCATGGCCACGTGGGAACGCTACGAGAAAGCACTTACTGGTCCTCCTGGAACAAATGAAAACATAGAAAACCTCAGCAAAGGAAAGGAAATTCTATAAAAGGACCAAATGGAAACAATAGAACTAAGAAGCGTAGTAACAGAGGCAAAAACTCAGTAGACGAGCTTAGTAACAAAGAGGAGACGAGGAGGACACAGTCTGCACGGCTAAGACAAGTCAACAGAAACAGCCCGAAGGAAACAACAAAGAAAGAAACAAAGAAAAAAAGCACAACACCAACTTTACAAAATTTCTTCCAGAACATGGAGGGAAGTTGAAAACTTATGTCACAAAGCTGGTGTTATCCTGATACCAACACTAAACAAAGACAGAAAACCCAAAAAACAAAAACCACTACAAGGCGATATCTCTCATGAGCACAGATGCAAAAATCCTCTGCAAAATATAAGCAAATCAAGTCCAACGGTGCATAGAAAGAATTATACACCACAACCAAGTGGGTTCATTCCAAGTACACCAGGCGAGTTCAACACCTAGAAATCAGAGACAATATTCACCACATCAACCAGCTGAAAAGAAAGATAATGTAATCATAGCAAACGATACAGAAAGTGCATCTGACAAAAGCCAGCATCCATTCCTAATGAAAACCCTTGGCAAGTCAGGAACAGAGGGACTTTTCTCAGCTCGGTAAGTGTACTATACAGTTCCCAAGGTTGGAAGCCATTCCAGACAGCCACAAGTATCATTGACATCAAAGAAAACCCCAAATACAAAGGAAGAGTCATCGTTTTTGATCACCTACTATGCCCCAGGCGCCCGCCGGGGCACCTACATGATTGCAGCCCCATGAGAAGAAATAGCCCCAGTTCACGGTCACAGATGCCGAAGCGCTGATGGGCTCCATGTCAACGGGGGCTCAAGTTCAGCCTTCGCCTTGCTTTGTGCCCAGTCCTGAGCCCTGGGAGGGAGGTCCTATTCCTTAACTTGATTTCAGCTCCCGACGCAATCAGAGCAGCTGAGCCTTGCCCTTAGACGCACGTGGTGCCACCGTGGTGGGGACAGAGGGCGGATCAGGCCGTGGATCTGGGCAGGAGGCAGCCCCCTGCTCCCATTCAATAGAGGCCCTGGCTCAGGAGCAGAGGTCCGGGCAGGGTTTCCCGGCAAGCAGGGTGTCTGGCCGCTTGCGGGAACGCGGAGGCCACATCCGAGGGCTGTTGCTCAGCTGTCCCTGACACGGCTGCTGCCTTCTCAGCAGGCTGGGATGCACGCATCACAGTGAAACACGAAGGCTGGCCCGGCGGGTGGTGGGAACGGGGAATCCGTGTTATCCCTGAGGGTGCTGACAGTCTCTCACACAAATGATCATCGCAGCCTCCATGTTCCACTCCAGCCCACGCAGGCCCGGCTTGGCCTCTTAGCCACCAACATACTTTCTCATGGGCGGCATTGGGGCCGAGTCCTGGGTCCTACTGGCAGGATGTCGTGGACGAGGCCAGTGGATCTACATGACCCAGGGCTGGGAGACAGACAGGGAAGGGACCTCTCAGCGCCCAGGAGGCCTGGGGTGGGGGCCGAAAGGGTGAGGAGGGAGGGGGCCAACTTCAAGGACACAGGGAAGGTGGGTTCTTCTGCCCACTGTTGCCACTGGGCTGGGCGGCTCTGCATGTATCTGTCCTGAGACCCAGTTGTTAGGGGCAGGAATCACAGGGACAGTGCTTCTCAGCTCAGAGCTTGAGACAGAGCCCGTACTTGGTACCTGGAGGTGGAGCCCAGACTTTCCAGAAACCCTTCATCGGGGTGTGAGATTCATTTTGCCCAACTCAACCTTGCAAGGAGACCCCAACTTCCCTCCAGAGCCGTCCCCTGCTCACTGCTTCCATTCTGGATGAAGAACAGACAGAGACCCAGGAGGGTTAGGAGGGCATCAGAAGTTGAGAGAGAGATTTATCACTGGGGCCTCCCTTCTCTTAGAGTCCTTTGGCTACAGGATGGGGACTTTGAATCCACATCACCCAGAGGTGACAGCTATGTCTGGCTCCACTTGGCCACCCAGGAAGGCTGGAACCAGCTGCCAACCTGGTGTGAGATGTAACAGAGAAGAATGCCCACAATGCCCCAGGGAGGCGGCCCCGGGCCCTCTGGAGCTCCCCTGCTCTGTATCCCTTCCAGAAAGCCGTCCCTGCAGGGAGCGGCCCCAACCACTGTATCCTGGGCCGGGACCTGCTTTGGAAGGAACGGGCACTGCAGGCAGGTGGCTCCTCAGGCCACAAATCCGGGGATGCTCGTTATGCAGCAGTAGTGCTAGAACAACATGTCCCCTTCCTCACACGGCAAAGCCTCCTGCCTTGTGTTCACCTCGAGGGCTGGCTTCTGGGTGGGTGAGTCTCAGGCAGTTCAGACCAGCAGACCTGTGAGACCCAGCCCATCCATAATCATCGGTCCCTTCTTCCTTCACTGAGCACACTGTTCCAGGCATGACTAGCTGTGGTGGCCCAGATGGACAGAGTCCTGCCATCTTGGAGGACAGAGACCTGGGAATGTGTGAGGCACAGTGTACAGCCTGGGAGAGGCCCCCAGGGCTGAACACATGCTCTGGCTCCAGCAACTCCCTCCACCAACCTTCTCTGACCCACCCTCCCTTCTCTGCACGGAGCTGCTGTTGTTGGCCTTTATCGCCTCCTTGAGCACCTCAAGGTCTAGTCCACCAGGGGCCTTCGCCCTTGTCATTCTCTCCCAAGGCCCTGCTCACGCCCTGGCCACCTGTGTACATACGTGGTCCCCCTCCTTCCCCCCATGAGCCTTCCTCTCCACACCCAATACAGCCTGTGTGTTCATCTGCCTGCCCTTTTCCCGCTGGCTTGTGAGTTTCTTGGGAGCAGGACCAAATCTTCTTGGCTGTCTTATACCCTTGGTGAACCAGATAAGTGTTGTTGGATGCACAGAGGGATGAATGGGTGGCTCATAGCAGGGCACTGATATGGTCTGATCTGCGTTTTTGAAGGAGCGCTTGGAGTGAGGCAAGCCTACAGATGGACATGGTGGCCAGAGCATGGCTGTCAGGGTGCAAGGGGATGGAGGCAGGGCAGGACAGGTGCAGCCCAGGGGCTGTCGGGGCGGACATGTAACAGCATGCATTTCCCAGAAGCCTCAAAACTGGACATCAGAGAGAACCCCTATGTAAAGCATGGATTCCAGCTAACAAGAACGCAGCGACATCAGTTCATCAGCTGTGCCCCCTGAGAATACCCGATGTTAGTAACAAGGGAAACCGTGTGTGTGTGTGTGGTGGGGGTGGGTATACGTGGGGACTCTGTGCTTTCTGTTCAACTTTTCTATAACCCTAAAACTGCTCGAAAAAGTAAGTCTATTAACCTTTTACAATTTCTGGGAAATGACAACGAGGCAATTCTGTACCCACAAAAAGGGTTAAAATAAAAACAGACAGTAACAGATACTGGTGAGGCTATCAAGTCCCCAGAAGCCCCAACACCATGGTGGGGGGCGTCTGCACCCCCCACCCAGAGCACCAGCAGCAGCCCCGGGGCTGAGAGGAGAACACAGTAGGACCCTGGTGTTTCCCACAGAAATGCGTGCGTGCCATGTTCATCAACACAAAGATGTTTTAGGCACCACACAGAAGACAAGCCAGTCCGTAAACCATAGAGGGTGCTACACGGTGAGTGCTTCCTACTGCAGAGCCTGCGCAGAAGTGGTAATGAATGAACGCAGCTGCACACAGCACGTGGATAGATTTCATAAACATCAGATGGAGTGATGGGAACCAGACACAAGGACATGCTGCCTCATTCTATTTATATGAAGTGCCGAACGGTCCAAACCACGGCGCGATGATAAAAGTCGGTTGTGACTGGAGCAGAGAGGAGGAGGCGGGGGGCCAGCCGAGGTGCCCTCTGAGTTCAACCCCGGGCCCCTCCTCCCCTCCGCCACCTCCCCTCCTCTCTCATCTCCCCACCCCCACCCCCTCTCCTGCTTGCCTTCTCCTCCCCAGTAGCGTCTTCTTGGGGACCATGGCAAAGGCCAGCGGTTCCTCCAGGGAATTTGCCTCACTGGGCAAGGACTTTTTGAACCAGACTTCAGAGTGGAAATTTTTTTTCTCTCAAAATAGAGAGGAATTGGCTGTCCAGCAGTTAAAGATAGAATCCTGCGGCAAGGCCAAGGTCTGAGTCCTTGTCCCAGCTGGCCACGGAAAGGGGTGTGGAGGCCTGGCCCCACTGCTCAGGGGGCTTCAGGGCTTGCTGTCCCAGATGCGCTGATACTGAGTCAGGTGACCAATTACCCCACTACCACCACCATGGGCTGGGGACCTCGAAAAGCCAGGACGAGGGCCAGGTTGCTTCACACAGAGGTGCTCCAGAGGGCTTCCTGGAGGAGAGGACCCCATGGAGGCAACAAAGTAGGCTGGTGAGCCAGAAGTGGCTGGCAGCTTAGGGCCTAGAGCAGAGAAGGGCTGAAGGGCAGGGGTGGGCAGATCAGGAAAGGCCCTGAATGTCAACTCAGGGAGGTGCGTTTTATGTGAGGAGCCATTGAAAGACATATAGCAGGGGCCTAGGGGCCTCCAGGCAATGGGAAGAGCCTGCCGACGGCAAAGGAAGACTGCTAGGAGTGGGGTCCAGCCTGGCATAGAGTTGGGGGGCTCTGGGGAACAGCTGACCAGAGCAAGGCCCCCCACACTCCACACTCCTGGGAGAGTGAGTGGGGATTCGGAAGACAAGCTCTGGTCTATGACGGGGACTAGACATGGCCTGTCCCTGGGGTAAGGGCCACATCCAGCCTTGGCCAGGGAGCTCCCAGCACTTCTGCAGTTGCCGGAGAAGCAGCAGGCCCCAGGGGCAGCTCAGGGCCAACCTTCTGACCCAGGACAGGCTCTTCTCTGGGGAAGCCTGGGTGTCCGTTCATCCCTGTGGAATGTGTGTGTGTGATAGCCCATCCCCACCAGGGGCCCAGGTGGAGGGCGAGACACCTGTGGGCTGTGCAGCCCACCCCGAGCTCAGTGTTCCGATGGGCTGTGCCAGCGCTGGCATTCCCGCCAGGGCTCGGACTCCCCTCTCGGGGCCGGTGCTGTCCCAGTGCGGGGCAGGGAGGTGGCAGTGCACCTGCAGGGGCCCCGAGACACCAGGATGGATGCACTGGAGTGATGACAGGGAGGACCACGTGTGTGCCTTGGGGCACTGGCTTCCCTTCCCACAGAGCATCCTATGCCCTGATCCCCTTGGCTTGGCGACCAGAAGCCTCCACCCCACCTGGCACCTTCTCTCTGAGTCGGGGGAGGTGATTGGGTAGACCATGGGGGCGGGAAGACTGGGGCAATGAGCCTCCACTGTGCAGCCAGGGTGGACAGATAGACAGACAGACGGATGGATGGTAAGAGAGACGCACTTGCTCCAGCGCCATTGTCTAAAAAGACTATCCATTCTCTTTGGCTCCTTTGTTGGGAACCCGCCATCCACCTGTGCAGGGCTCTGTTTCTGGACGCTACTCTGCTCATTCCTCTGTCATCTATTATTTTCTAAAAATATTTTTAATGTTTATTTGTGAGACAGAGACCGACAGAGTGTGAGCAGGGGAGGGGCAGAGAGAGAGGGGAACAAAGGATCCCAAGCAGCTCCAGGCTCTGAGCCGTCAGCACAGAGTCCAACCCGGGGCTTGAACTCACCAACCGCAAGATTGTAACATGAGCCAATGTCAGACGCTTACCTGAGCCCCCCAGGCACCCCCTTTCTGTCTATCTTGACACCAATATCACACTGTCTTGACTATAGGTTATGATGAGTCTTGTAATCATCGAATGTAAGCCTCACTTTTACTTCTTGCAGGTGGTTCTGGGTCCCTGGCAATCTCACACAGGTTTAAGGTTCTCACTGCAAGTTCAATGTCTTGAACAGACAGAGAGCTGTTCAGTTATGTATTTCTTCTCGAGAGAGATTTGGTACCTTGTGTCCTTCACGGAATGTGTCCTTTTCATCTAAGTTGTTGAACTTACTGGCATAAAATGGTCCTTTTATTTTATGCCACAGTGACGTCACCTCCTTCGTTCCTGACCCTGGTGGTCTGTGTCTTCTCCCTTTTTCCTTCTGACCAGTCTATCTAGATGTGTGCCAAGTTTATTCACCTTCTCAGAGAACCAGCTTGCATACTCTTGTTTTCTCTTGGTTTTTTGTGTATTTTCCATGCCATTCACTTTGCACTAATCTTTATTATGCTCCTTCTTTTTGCTTTCTTTGTGTTTAATTTGCTTTTCTTTTTCAAGCTTAGTAATGTGGAATTGAGCCCAGCCTTTTCTTTTCTCACATAGGCATTCAATGCAAGGATTAGCCAACTTTCTCCGTGAAGGGCCAAATAGTGATGATTTCAGGCTTTGCTTCTAGTAACAGGTTTTGGCTTAAGGTATCTTATTTGACATTAAGATATTAATAAAACCACTGTGGTCTTTTCACGGTTGTTGTTTGTGTGGTACATCACCTTCCTGTAGACGGCACATGGTTGGACCTTGGTCATTAAAAATCCAGTGTGACAATGCCTGCCTTCGAATGGATCATCTAATCCCTTTGCATTTAATGCTGTGATGATACGGCTGGATGTACATGTGACATCTTCCTTTCCTTTTCCATGTGTCTCACTACATTCCTGCTTTTGCTCCTCCTTCTCCACCTCCCTTTGTATCTAGGGCACGTTTTGTAGTGTATCGTTTGAATTCCTTTGATCATTTGTAACTATGTATCTATATTTTAAGTCAATTTTTTAGCGGTTGCTCTAGGGCTAGTAGTATACAATTTATCAGACTCTATTTCCAGACGCTACTAACCTATCTCCAGGAAGATTCAGAAGTTCTCCTCTTGTGCCGCTCTGTGGCCCCCTTCTCCTGCTGGCATTGGTGCACCTGCACCTAACAAAACACTCTGTCATCGATGCTTTATGTGACCTTGTGGCTTTACTGACCACGCCCCCTTCTCTTTGTTCATCTGTGGACTCAAGTTACCCCTCGGTGCCATTTGCTCTCTCCAGTACAGCCTCATATCCACCCCTCCTTTGTGTTGTTATTGCCAAATGCATGACATTTCTCTATGTTACAGATCCAACAGAAAACGCTGTAGACCTAGCTCTACACAATTGCTTTTTAAACAGGCAAGAAATGCAAGGAGAACACATATGGAATTGCAGCATCTGTTATAATCGCACCCACTGTCACCCTTTGTATCCCAGTGTCGATGTGAATTACTGTCCAGGGTCACTCCCTTTCAGCTGGGAATACAAATAAGCATTGCTCTGCTAGCAATAACTGTGTTCCTTGTTTTCGTTGCTCCTTTTCCTAGGAATAGCTCTATCTCACCTTCATTTTTGAAAAATTATTTTGCCAGATACGGGATTCCTGGTTAACAGCTCCTTTTCTCTGAACACTTGCATATGGCGTCCCACCGCATCTGACCTCCAGTGGTTCCAAGGAGTGGTCAGCTGTTATTCTACCTGGGTCCTCCCGTCCACACCGAGTTCTTCTTCCCTCACTGCTGTCCCATTCTGACACTTTGGCTGTGATCTGTCTGGCTGTACGTTTCATATTTTGTACTTTTGTATTTTTCCTGCTTATAGTTTGCTGAGCTTCTCAGATGTAAATCATTATTATTTGTAAATTTTGTAAACTTTTCAGCCCTCATTTCCTCAAATATTTGTCTTCTCTTTTAATACAACCATCACATATGTACTGCCGTGCCTGATGGAGCCCCACACGTCCCCTTGCCCTTGTTCGTTTTCTTTGCTCTTTTTTTTCTTGGTTTCTTTGGCTTTCACAGCCTCTGTCATGCTCTCTTCAAGTTCATTGAGCCTTTCTTCTGCTGGCTGAAATCTACTGTTGAGCCTCTCTAGTGAATTCTTCATTGTGGTTACTATACTTCCAACACCAGCCTTTGCATTTGGTTCTTTTCATACTGTTCATCTCTGTGCGGATGGTGTCTATGTCACGAGTCACCACTGCCGTGCCTGCATCCACATCTTTCAACACAGTCTCCTTCTTTAAACAGATTCGTCATAGTTGTTGCCTGCCAAGTGCAGTATCAGCCCCTCCCTGTTCCTCCCTAGAGAGAGCGATTTGGGCAGCACAGGGTCTGCTGGACCATCAAGGATGGCTCCAGAGCCAGCTGGGTGCCTTTTCCATGATCTCCACTGAATTTCTGCCCTGCCCCCTCTATTGGTATCACACCAACCTGTTGCCAGCTGATGGCTCTATTGTCTCCAACCACGGCCCTGGATCATGAATTCCCCTACAATGTGATCCAATACGGTCAGGCCTGTTGGCAAGGGGGAGGTGCTGGCAGTCTCAGGGGCTATGCCCCCTGGACAGAAGCTCTGTGCTGATGGAGCAGGAGCTGGGTCTGGGGGAGCTCAGTCTTCACCAGCCACCTGCCCCCCTGGGTCCTCACCATGGGGTAGGAGCCGCAGGGAAGGCAGGGGCACAACTGGGCCACACTCTGTGTGTCTACACCACCCGGTACAGATCGTGGGCAGCGTACAGCCAAGCAGGATGGGACCTGCCAGTGTTCCCTGGCAGCTGAGTACACCCAGAATAGCCCTTCCACACTGCGAAGCCTGGGGGAGCAGGGAGCTGCCAGTCTGCCGCTCAGCCCACCAGGACTGCCACCCACCCCCCCACAACAGCACAGACCCTGGGGCGGGACTGGTGAGGGGAGAGAAGATTTGCATTCTTTTCTTTAATGTTTATTCATTCTGAGAGAGAGAGAGAGAGAGAGCACACGTGAGTGGGAGAGGGGCAGAGAGAGAAGGGGAGACAGAGAATCCCAAGCAGGCTCTGTGCTGTCAGTGCAGAGCCTGAAGTGGGGCCTGAGCTGGCATCAAGAGTGGGACGCTTGGCCAGCTGAGCCACCAGGCACCTGAGGAATTGCCTCCCTCACCGGCAGCTCCTCCTGGGTCTTCCCTACAGGGCCGTGGCCGGATGGGGGAACAGAGGCCCCTGCTCAGCAGCTATTCTGCTCTTCTGTGACACTCCCTGGGGGAGATGTGGTCTGCTGGCCTTCAGCACATGCTGACTCCACACAGGGACCCTGAGCTCCCAGGCGTCTGGGTCATCTGTCCTGCAGCCCAGCCACAGGAGGCTTGCGGGACGCTCAAATGTCGCGGTTTGTCACTGTGCTTGACGAGTTCCATAGATTTCACTGAACAAACCTCCCTCAGTTTCCCATCAGGCCTCTGACCAATCTCCAGACGCACTGAATGATTGTTTTTGCTAATTTTGACCAATTTAATGCATTTGCGTCTGGAGGAAAGGCTTTGCCAAACTCCTCACACAGCCACTTCCAAAGGCTCCATTACCTTTTAAGAAGATTTAGATAACAATAACTGTTTTTTTATTGTTTTAATGTTTTATTTATTTCTGAGAGAGAGACAGCATGAGCAGGGAAGGGTCAGAGAGTGAGGGAGACACAGAGTCTGAAACAGACTCCAGGCTCTGAGCTGGCTGTCAGCACAGAGCCTGACGCGGGGCTCGAACCCACGAACTGCGAGATCATGACCTGAGCCGAAGTCAGAAACTGAGCCGACTAAGCCACCCAGGCACCCCCAGCAATAACTGTTACAGATTTATGCCTGTGGCTACCATTTCTGATGCCTTTTCTTCCTTGGTGTAGATCCATACTTATATCTGGTATCTTTTTACTTCTGCCTCAAAGTCCTTCTTTAATATTTCTTTAGTACGGTCTGTGGCCAATGCATCTCAGATTTTTACATCTCAATAGTCTCTATTTTGCATAACAAAGATAGTTTCACTGGGTATAGAGTTCTAGGGTGACACTTATTTCCTCTAGAGAACTCAAAGTTGCATCCCGAGCCTCCTACCCGCACTGTGTCCAGCAAGGAGCTGGCAGCCGGGAGATGGCACTTCTGTTCACAGCGAACCTTTTTCCCTCTGGCTGCTTTTAAGATTTTCTATTTATCACTGGTTTTGAGCAACTTTATGATGTGCTTCCGTGTGGTTTTCCTCATGTTTCTTGAGCTCGCGACCCACTGAGCTTCCTGGATCTGTGCATTTATGTTGTTATCCACTTGGGATATTTCAACCATTACTTCTTCAAACACTTTCTCTCTCCTTTTTGCCCTCTCTCTTGTCCTTCAGGGACCCTGATGACACACATATTGGGTCACACTACGTCCCAAAGCTCACTGAGGTTTTCTTCCTTTAAATGTTTTCCTCTGTGTGTCTCATTGTGGATAGTTTCTATTGATCTGTGTTCAAGTTCACTAATCTTTTGTTCCATCATGTCTAATCTGCCAACTCTTTCCCTCTCCAGGGAGTTTTTTCCTCACAGACATTTTCATTTCTAGAAGTCCAGTTTAGGTCTTTTCCTATATCTTCTATGCCTCTATGTTTCTGTGCACACGAAGTACAATGTGAATGGCAACTCTAGTGTCTCTGTCTGCTAATTCTTTCTTTTCTTTTCTTTTTTTCAGAGAAGTGCACCTGTACAAGTAGGGGAGGGGGCAGAGGGAGGGGGAGAGAGAATTCCAAGCAGGCTCCGTGCTCAGCATACAAAGCTGGCATACAAAGATTTGATGTGTCCACGGGGTGCCTGGGTGGCTTAGTCGGTTAAGCATCTGACTTTCGCTTAGGTCATGATCTCGCGGTTCGTGGGTTCGAGCCCCGCGTCGGGCTCTGTGCTGACTGCCAGCTCGGAGCCTGGAGCCTGTTTCAGTCTGTGACTCCCTCTCTCTCTGACCCTCCCCTGTTCACGCTGTCTCTCTCTCTCCTAGAAATAAAAAACAAACAAAAAAAAAAGATTTGATGTGTCCATGTGCACACATGTGTACATACATTTTTCACCTCAGAGAGCTACTTACATAATAAAGCCAACACCTTCCAAGAAATGAGAGTGCGGCTGGAGGAAGCAGGTCCCCAACCCTGCAGAAATGGGGGGAGGGGGGAATGATGCTGGCATCCTAGTACACTGAGGACATTGCTGGTGTCCAAGCCACACCCAGGACCCTTGGCCCAGTGGACCCTCTCTGGGTGTGATGGTCCAAGATTGCTCACAGTGGAAATCAGGCTTACTGGTGGGCAAAATGCCACAGCCACTTCCCGGATCTGCTTAGCATTTTGTTAAAATGGTACATATTCAAGGGGCGCCTGAGGGGCTCAGTCATTAAGCATCTAACTCCGGCTCAGGTCATGATCTTATGGTTCATGAGTTTAAACCCCACATTGACCCTTGCATATGGTGATCATGAGTCCCACTTTGGATGAACCCCATCCTCTCTCTCTCTCTCTCCCTACCTCCCTCCCTCTCTCTCTCCCCCTCCCTCTCCCTGTTCCTTCCTGGGATTCTCCCTCTCTCTGCCCCTCACTTGCTCTTGTCAAAAAATAAGATAAATATTCATCTACCCTCCTCTCCATTAGTTCTACTTGCAGGTATTTAACCAGGAGAAATAAAGACACACAGCCACACACAGCTGCTGCTCACACCAGCTTCACTCACAAAATCAGGGAAAAGTACCATGTCCACAGCAGGAGAATGAGTCCACGATGTGCTCACACGTCTCAGCAAAGGAGAGAGGGAAATGACAGCGCCTGCAGCTGGAGGAAAAACCTAGAACCGACGTCAATGCACGAGATGGCAGACGTGACGACCTGAACTGCACTCTGTGACTGCCTTGGGTGGGTGGTAAACGGGAAGGGTCAGGAGGGACCCCTGGGGCAATGTGGGGGCTCTGTCCTGACCTGTGTTCATGAGAACCAGCCCAACGGTGTGCCTGGGACCCGGACATTGTGCTGTATCCCAGCTGTACTTCTAGAAAGGCACCTAAGCAAATGAAAAATATTCAGCCTCACAAACTTAGTCACAGGTCAGGAGAGCAGGCATCTGCGGGGAGGGGGGGCTGCTGGGCATGGGCTCCTCAGGTAAAGCCCTTTGTTTGAATGATGAAACGCTACACTTAGGACACGTGCACTTTGCTGCACGTGTGCGTACAGTGCTGTCACAAAGAGTTTACGATTATAAAGCAGGTCCCACCTCAGATGAGCCTCCAGAAGCTGCCATCGGCCCCGTCACTCTCACGCCTCCAGGCGCCACCCCAGGACCATGGCCCCCTGGCCCCTGCCTAAGGCCCCTCGCACGACGGCGGGGCTAGTACCAACCGCTGCAGAATGAGGTAAGTGTGCAGATGGTAGACACCAAGCGTCCGAGAAACAGAGGGAGCCCGAGACCTGCATGCA
The DNA here is from genome assembly GCF_003009895.1 of Hyaena hyaena. Lineage (NCBI taxonomy): Eukaryota > Metazoa > Chordata > Mammalia > Carnivora > Hyaenidae > Hyaena > Hyaena hyaena. The sequence goes on from NW_024080652.1 coordinate 306,778, forward strand.
CATCCTCTTCACTCGCTCCGTTGTCCAGCCTGAACCCCCCGCCTCCTCCACGGAGGAGCCGCACCCCTTCAGGGCTGGGCCTGTCCCTTTACGCAGCCAGAGCCCAGAACTCTTCGAGGTCCCAGTGCCCCCTCGCTCAGGGTCTGGGGTGCGAGGACCCAAGTTGGAGCGGGCAGGCGCCAGCTGTCTGAGTTTCTGGAACCAGCAATAGTAGGCGAGAGGGCGGATGACCAGCTGGTATTGTGAAAGGATGCAGGCCTGCAGCTCCTGGAAGAGGGTAGGGGGGCGGGAGGCAGGCCCAGGCCTTACCCTCTCCCCCAGGAAGAACCACACCAATGCCTCCATCCTCACTTCTCTGGAAGGGCCGAAACGTTCCCCCAAACAGGTCTTCAGAGAGAGCAGGCAGCAAAGGACTGCTTTGAATATCAACGTTTTCCGAAGATCAAAAAAGAAAAAAGAAAGAAAGATATTTTGGAAACATCTAATGTGCCAACTAATTAAGTGTCTGATTATTAACGAGCTCTCTCCCAGAAGAAGGGAAACAGCTAGGCTCCTCGGCCACCCTGGATAAAATCAGATAGAAAGGAAGAGTTTCTCACACTGAACGCACAGGCAACGAGAATAAAATAGATAAGACTACATCAAAATTTTCAAATTCTACGTGGCAAAGGAAGCCGCCGTCAGAGTGAAAAGGGAGACAAATTTGCAAATCATTTATCTGACAAGGGGTTAGTATCCCAAATATGTAAGAACCACAACTCAACACCAGGAAACACTAACTATGCTGATTTTAAAACAGATGAGAGGCTTGAACAGACATCTCTCCAGCCAACAAGCCTGTAAAAAGATGCTCGGCACCACTACTCATTGGAAAAGTTAAAATCAAAGGTACAGTGAGATTGGGACGGCGATGATCAGAGAAATGGAAACAACAGGTGTTGCCAGGAACGTGTAGAAAGCAGGGCCCTGAGCACTGACGGTGGGAGTGTAGGGTGGGGCGGCCGCGGGGGAAACGGTGTGACTTCCTGCAGAAATTAGAGTCCAGCCATCCCACTTCTGGGTACACGTCCAAACAGACCGAAGGCAAGATCTCCAGGACATATTTCCACACTCATGTTCAAAGCAGCACTATTCACAGTAACTGAGAGGCAGGAGCAGCCCCAGTGTCCATGGACAGAGTACCATCGAGATACATCGGAGCATCACTCAGCCTCAAGGAGGAAGGAATCACACCTGCTACCAGGTGGATGAGCCCCGAGGATGTGATGCAGACTGACACAAGCCAGATACGGAGGACACACGCCGGGACCCACTCACACGAAGCCCTGGGATCACACGACGACACGTGCCGGAACCCACTCGCAAGAGGTCCTGGGGTTCTCAGACTCATGGACACAGAGTAGACAATGGGGCTGAGGCCGGGGGAGCAGGCAGGGGTCTGTGTGTAACGGAGACAAAGTCTCAGTGTGGGAGATAGAACATTCTGGAGACCTGTTGCACAACAGCGTGCATATAGATAACACTACCACACACTTCCAAATGATTAAGATGGTACATTTATGTCTTGTGGACTTTCTTTACCACAATTAAATTTTAAAAAGTAGAAAAGAGAAGAGAGTTTCTTTGTCCTCATCCTGAAACTCGAGTCCCCTGCCACAGACCCCAACATCACAAGAACGAGGTGATGTCGTGGTGGTTCTCTCTACCACAGAAGGTTTTCAGAACCTTCCTCATGCTCGTCTTAGCCCTGCCACACAGAACCTCAGGAAAGCTGGCAAACACCCTCGCCTCCGTCCGTCTGTCCACCCATCCGCCCGCCCACCACCACACATGCATCCATGCGACAAATATTCACTGAGTGATTATTCTGTGCCAGATGCTCTTCCAGGTGCAGGGAGCCTAGCAAAGAGGAGGCAGACAGGACCCTGCCTTACAGGAGTTCCCAGTGGGAGAGGATAGGCAAGTAGAAACAGAGAGTGAGAGACAGAGAAATGATAGATGATGCCAGATGGTAGACAGGTAGGTAGGTATCTCACTAGATGATTGATAGATAGCTAGATAGATAAATAGATGATTGATAGATAGATAGATAGATAGATAGATAGATAGACAGACAGGTTACAGGTTTTGTGCTAAATTGCACTAACTATACCAATAAGGCTACTAAGATCACAGGAAATGGTGGCAATTGTTTTTCAGAGTGAAATAACGTGGTGGTGGGTCCGCCTTGCCCAGAAGGGGCTCTGTGGGGGGAGGGGGGACTGAGAGAGGGGCTGCAAAGGGAGCCAGCAGGAAGGAGGAGCCAGTCTGAGGAAGGGGGAGGGGCGGATCAACACAGGGCAGGTGGAGAAGGAGGCAAGGCGGGTCCCTGCTGTTTCACAGCATGTGCAGGTGAGGGGGCCCACAGAGAGGGGGCCAGGCCCTGGGAAGGGTCATGCATGCTAATGAGGGAGAGGGGCGTCCCCCTGTGCCGAGGCTCCCTGGACCACCCGAGGTCCCCTCCTTGCCTGGCCGCAGCAATCTGCCCACCTGGCACTTGCCCTCCCAGTGAGGGCCTCCAGACACTAATCCATTTGCCTGCGCTAATCTGGGCTCAAAGGGGGCCCGGCACTTGGAGATGGTCACCTGCAGGAGAGGCCTCGCCCCCTCCCCAGCTAATCCCCGCCAGGCACCCAGGCTGATCCAGTTTCCAACAGGCCCAGGACGCCTCGTCAGCGTGCTCTGGGGATTGTCCCCACAGGCTGGGTGTCAAGGAAGGGGAAGCCCCTGTCACCAAGCATCCTCAGTGGGCAATAATTATGTAGGGCTAGTGCCGCTGGCTCCTCGCAAGTGCCCTGACCCTCCTGAGCCACGTTCGCCAGGGAAGGTGGGAAGGGTCTGCACCCTGCCTGCCCAAGGCCCTGTAGGGAGGCACCGGTCCCTATGCACCAGCCACCCTCCTCCCCCACAGAGCCTGGTCCTGGATGAAGGAGCCCGTCCTTCCCAGGAACCAGTGCTGTTTTTGAAACACCTGGGGATGGATCTCTCTGGCATCAGATGAAACGGGAAAGGGAACGGAACGTCTTTTCATCTCAGGGTTCTGGTTTAATACTCAACTGCCCCTGGTTTGGGGTTTTCAGGGTGTGTCTGGAGGGTGGGGGGCTGGCAGCAGGGGAGAACTGAGCCTCCCCTCGCTCAGCCCCAGAGCCCCCACCTCCGCTCCCCAGCAGCAAGGCCCGGCCCACCTCTGCCCACCTCCCTGCATTTACCAGAGCTGTGTCTGGTCTTCCACATCCAGAATTTGAGATGTGATGCTCTGGTGTGAGCAAGTTGAAACACAGCTAGAAGTCCTGGTGAACCAGGCATGTCCTGCTCTCCTGGTAACAGCCACCTTGGCCACAAAAATGTGTATTCCTGCACGAGGCTGCTAGAGCCTTGTCGCGCCCCTCCCCAGGCTGGGCAGGCAGGACCCTGGGGGGCGGGCTGGACTGGGCTGGGGCATGGGGCCCTCAGCCGGGCCCCAGACAGACAGACAGACAGACAGATGCCTGAGGACCAGCCTGTGCGGGGACCAAGGCCTCATCCACCTGGGGCTCCAAGGCTCAGCTGGAGCCTCAGGGCAGCGCTCAGGGCAATGGCTCCGGGGGTGGTCAGGGCAGGATGGGCACCAGGACAAGTAAGTGGTGCAGGTCATGTGATCACTCAGGATCTGGAGTGTGTGCATGCGTGTGTGTGCATGTCTATGTATATGTGTATTTCTGTGTGTGTGCAGGTGTGTAAGTACATGTGTGTGTGCTGTATTTGTGTATACATGTATATGTGGGTGTGTGTACCCCCTGTGGGGCCCCGCAGGAGAAGGACAGGATGTCTGTCCTCACGGAGACACGGCCCCAGGGGCACAGCAGGGCCATATGCAGTTGCACACACCCCGCGGCTGTGGAGAGCAGGTCAGGCCAGGGGTCAGCCTGCACCAGGGTAGAAAGCCCCGAAGAAGGATGCTGGAGGCTGTGGAGGAAGCGGCCCCGGGATGAGTCCACACGGGCTCCTAGCAGGGGATGATGGGGACCCCTCAGCACAGCAGACCCCGCCGGTGCCTGGGGCTCTGATCTGGGGACCCACAGGGCTGATGTTGCCCTGGGCTCTGCCAGCCACTCTGGCTCTGTGCCCGTGCGGCAGACGCCCGCCCAGGAGAGCCGCACCACCTACCCCATGCTCTGGGCCCACTTGAGCTCCCAGTGGGGTGGACAGGCTTCCGGGGGGGCCCGGGGGGACAGGCAGCCCGGCTCTGGCCACGTTGCAGAAGTGTGTTCTCTGGGCCGAGGTTCCTGGGCTATGAGGCGCACAGAGTGGACGGCACAGGACTGCGGAAGGCATGCAAAGCCCGCTGGCCCAGATGCTCCAGGAGCCATCACCGGAAGGGGGGCCACTCAGGAAGAGAGCGGGTTTGGGCCAAATGTTTGCATCCACCCAGAAGCCATTCACTGAAACCTAACCTCCACTGGGGTGGTGTCAGGTGGTGGGGCCTTGGGGCAGTGAGGTCGGGGGCCAGGAGCCTCTGGATGGAATCACGGCCCTCAGAGAAGATCCCAGGGCTCGCACCCTCTCTGCTCTCGCCCTGCGAGGACGCAGCAAGGAGACGCAGTCCATGAACAGAAGCCTCCAGACCTGGGAGAGATGACGCCCATTGGGTCTGCACTGTCCCGTTACGGCTGCTGGGGCTCAGCCAGAAACTGCCACGGAGAAGCCTCCTTCTGGTCCTGCTTGTGCCCGCCGCCAGCTCCCCCTGTCGCACCCCTGCGTGCACTCTGGCAAGAACACCTGGGCATGTGTCTAGGATAACTGCCCCAGAATGGCTGCTGCCCCACCTATCCTTGGGGCTATTTCTGCTCACACTTGTCTATGGGACGGAGCATTCTCACTGAGGCCTCTGGAGGAGCAGGCCTGAAGGGAGCCGAGGGAAATGAGAAGCCACAGAGCTTGTCCTGCAGCAAAGACCCAGCAGGGACCCCCACGTGAGCCCCCAGCCGTCCCCAGCCTGGGAGCCCCCCCCTGCCCCCCTTAAGTCAGCCCTGCCTGAGCCCAGGTCAGGGAGAGAGGACAGTGCCACCCTGCTGAGCACTCGCCGCCCGTGAACCAGTCTCTCAGAGTGGGCTCCCCCAGAGGACACCTCTCCACCCAGTGCTGCACCCACCCCATCTCGCCGGCACCCTAGCTCTGAGCCCAGCTGCCCCGTGGGAGCTGAGGAGCAGCAGCTGGACGTGGGGGCACAACAGACATGAGAGGTTCCAGCCCCCACTGCGCTTCCATCATCCACTTTCCACTGGGACTACCACCAGAATGCAAGACAGAGCTTCTCTGGGAGTGAGGTCTGGACCTTGGAGAAGCAGGTGCCAAAAAGGGAGAAGGCCAGTGCTGGCCGAGGGGAGGGAGCTAGGTGGGAGGCTGAGGACCAGCCAGGGGAAGACAGAGAGCTGGCCTCAGGTGGCCTCCAAGCCAGTGGCCAGGGAGGCCCAGAGCAGATGTGCCCGAGGGGCCCCCAGAGCACGACCACACTGGGGAGACCCTGAGGCCGGCCCTCCAGGGGCTCCTCCTATCCCCCACATCAGGGTCCCTTGGGAAGCCCACCAGGACCAATGAACTGGTCTTGGAATCCACAGTCGCTGAGGCCAGGCCCCTTCCTGACGTGGGGGTGGGAAGGCCTGGGCCGGATGCAGCTTTCCTGTGTCTGAGGCTGGCCAGGAGCCGAGTCACGGCGCCTCAGGGGTGCTTGGAGCCCAGCCGCACAGCCTCCTCCTTCTCTGGGGCGTATGAGGGTGTTCCACAGAGGCTGTCTGCTTCTTCCAATTCACACCAACCAACACTGATTGAGCGCTGACTGTATACCAGGAGCTGTGCCAGGTGCTGTGGCAGTTGGAAAGAAGGGCCTGCATCCAGGGAGCATCTGAGGGCCCTTCACGCACCAGGGTCCTGAGGAGCTGCCAGCCTGCACAGTGCCCAGGGCATGGGTCCCAGCATGGGGCCAGATGCTCACACTCTCTGGACCTCAGTTTTCCCATTTGTGCAGTGGGGGCACGAGTCATGGCAGCATCACAGGCCCGAAGAGAGGACAGACAGACAGGAAGCTGCCATGATGCCGCAAGCAGGTCCCGTGGGCGCCGGGCACCGCCCGTGTTGGCATGTTTGGCATGAGTCATGCTCGGAGGCTGCACTCCGATGACTCGGGAACCCCCTGCCACAGAAGTGCTGAGACACACGCCCTGCCGCCTGCCACCCTCCAAGTGGCCGGTGAGAAACCCCCTCCTGGCGAGAAAGAAGCTGACCAAACACTTTCCATGACAAGACAGTCCACACTTTGTCACGGGAGGTGCATGCCAGCGACCTTGTATGATCTGGACCACACGGGTACAATGAGTCCCTGGGTCCAGATGCCCCGGGGGCACGAACAGAAGTTCTAGAGCCCATGGGCCCTGCGCTGACAGGGGCTTGCCTTTCCTAGGTGCCTGCTCTGTACACGAAGCTTGTGCCGAGTGCTCTGCGCCCCGGGAGCAGGCTCTGGCCCCAGATCAGAACACACGGTACGGAGGCAGTAGATCACACAGCCAGGGCCGCACCAGGGCAGCGGGACCACCAGGCACCATACGGACTCTGTGGAGGGACTAACCCGGAACCATTGCGGGGAGAGGGGAGTAGAGACCTCAGGAGGGATTTGGGGGTCCCAGGAAATCCCTAGCCGGCTGCTGGGAGTTGAGCTGTGTCCCCAGAGACAGATCTGTTGGAGCCTGCAGAGGGATGTTACTTGGAGAATGTGACTTTACAGAGGTCATCAGGCCACAGTGAGGTCATTGGGTCTCATCAGGGTGGCTGGTGTCCTTACGAAAAGGGGAATTTGGACATGGACACGCAGGAGGAGGCCACGTCAGGTCTGGAGTGGTGCAGCCACGAGCCAAGGCCGGCACATCCTCCCCTGGCGCCTCGGCGGGAACATGGCCCCGGGACACTGGTCCCGACTTCCAGCCTCAAAACTGCAAGACAAGGGTGTCTGTTGTCTGAGCCGCCCCAGGAAACAGGTACAGGCAGACACCTGGAGCTCATGTGGAGGCCAGAGCAGCCATCGGACAGCAGCCAGCAGGGAAGCCCAGGGAGGGCGCTGTCGCTGCAAAGCTGCCTCCCAGGGAGCCTGATGTGTTTCCTGCACCAAGAAACCCTCCGAGAGCCACAGCCGCCAGATTCCCCTTCCACCTTCCACAACCCACGCAAGGTCCCTGCTAGGGCAACTCCAAGCAGGGGCCACACGGAAAAGGGGTGCAGTCCCAGCCCAGCCAAGTCTATACCTGTGCCCTAAACCTCCACTCCAGGCTTGGCCACAGGCTGTGCTGTGCTGGTGACTTGCCCTGAAGTGTAGCATCTGCCCATTTCCCTGGTGTAAATCTTCCCTCCTCCGTCCACGTCCAGCACCAGTGGTCTTAGAGCGGCTGCAAAATTCCCAAGTATGTGACAGTCATCCGTGGGGAGCGCACGAGTTCAGAAGGACACACACGCCAGGCTTTCCCAGGCAGCCCCGCAGGCAGGCGGGCCGATCCAGCCTCTACCAGCTGGCCCCCTGCTCCACCCCACGGGGCCCAGCCCATGACGGCTCCACGGCGATGCCTCTGCCACAGTGTTGTTTAAACCAGATGCCCGCAGAGAATTCCACCTGCTGCTCAGTGTCTGTTTCAACCAGAGGTGAGAGCCATGCAGACATTCAAAACGTTGGGTCGGTCGCTGGCTCCACAAACCCTTCGAAAGAAGCTCCCGAGCTCAGTTCTGGGGATGCAGAGGTGGGCCGGACAGGGACCCCAGGCCTCCAGATGCCACCTTCCTGCCACCTGAGGACAACATGTTGTCTGGAAGGGCTCAGTCTGCTTCCTGTCACCCAGGTACTTTATTTTAAGCCCAAACATTAAGGAAATTTGCAAAGATGTAAAACAATGCTATTATTCTTACTAATTTTTGAGATTATAGTTAATTTTCTTAAGAAATTTACTTACAAGGGGTGCCTGGGGGGCTCAGTCGGTTAAGTGTTGGACTTCAGCTCAGACCATGATGTCACAGTTTGTGAGTTCGAGCCCCACACCAGGCTCTGTCCTGACAGCTCAGAGCCTGGAGCTGCTTCAGATGCTGTGTGTGTCTCTCTCTCCCTTTCTCTGCTCACACTGTATCTCTCTGTCTCTCAAAAATGAATAAACATTAAAAAAAATTTTTTTTAACATTTACTTATGTTAACATCACAACTTTATTATTGTTCATGATCATGTTACTGGGAGTTGGGTTTTATCCCCATCTCAGAGATGAGCAAACAGCGACTCCTTACGCTCACCTTGGTGTGACCTTGTTGTGACCTTGGCTGTCAGTGCAATCTGGATCCTCGAATGCATGCCCAAGTATCCTCTCTGCTCTTAAGCCACTCTCACCCTTGGCAGGGAACCCCACTCCGGGGAGGCCGGGCCCATCCAGTGAAGGTGGCTGAGGGAGCAGGATGTTTTGCTGGAATCCCATCCCAGTTGGCCAGAGAGCCCTTGGCTCCATCCGCCTGGAATCCTGCCCCACTGGGCAACTCACGTCCAGGCCCGGAGGGGTGCCAGCCGGGAGAGGGAGAGCCATCCGCCAGGCACACGGCCCAGGAGGCAGCAGAGGCTCTGGGAGGGTGGAGGCCCAGGCTTCTCCAACAGCTCATTTCCCTTCTGCGGAACCTCCCGGAGGGCCCCTGCGCCGCCATTCCTCAGACGAGCCTGGGGTGTCCGAGCCCCAGGACCAAACGCACGTCCCTGTGCAGCGGGGGCACACCCTGCAAGGCTCCCCCAGAGCTATTTCCCGCCATCCAGGGCAACTTGTGGCCAATGCCATCTGACAGCCAACTGTCAAAGCCAGAGGCCAGAGCGAGAGGGACCCACTCCTGCACAGGCCTGTAGACCACCCCGGGGCCTCCCTCCTGAGGGCCAGTGTGTCCTCTGTGATGAGGCTGGCGATGCCAACCATGGTCAGTGCCCAAACCCCCACAGGCCCCGAGGACCCAGCCTGGGCAGCACAAACGGACTGCCCATGGCCGTCCAGGCCTATGATTCATTTCCTCCTTGCTGTGAGGGTGCCCTGTGTCCTGCCAGTGGCCCACGGCCAGAGGTCCGTATCTCAGCAGCTATATCTGAGCACAAGCTGGGCAAACCGCCCCATGTCAAAAACGAGTAGTTCTCTGGTGCTCAGCTTTGGAAGGGCACAGGGAAGCCCAGAATGCAAGGCCTCCAGCTGGCCTAGAAAGGGCAAGGGGGGCGGCGCAAATACCAGGGGAGGCCAGGCCCCCTTCTCATCTTCTCTTGCACTCTGGTCAGGCCCCCGAAATTCTAGAAGAGAGAATCCATGCAGTCCCGCCCCTTTCCCAGACCTGATACTGCGAGAGCGCCCCCTCGGCATATCCTCCACCCCCTCCCACACACACACACACACCCCCCCCCGCCCCGTGGGCTCCGCTGGAGCCCCTGCCCCCCTGCCTGAGGCCCCACCCTCTGAGCCAGAAAGTGTCAATTCAGGCTGGGGGTCCCGCATTCCCACCTCTCCTCTGGTCCCCTCACTGAGGATACATAGGTGATGCCCGCAGGACCCAGGGCCCCCTCCCTCCCAGACCTGCCTGCTCCTTCTGGGTGTCTGTGTGCAGCCACGGAAGGGCAGGAGCTGGGGCATGCGGAGGAAGCGGGTGGCAGAAAGTTGGAGGCGTGGATGCATGTCAGCCTGAGCCCTTAGAGGGCCCGCGAGGGAAGAGCCCAGGCCTGGGCCCAGAGTCCAGGCCGGGTCCCCTCTCTGGGCCTCCATGTGCCAGCTGCCCACCAGCACTCTCGCAGGAACAGACGTGTTCTGTGTCTGCACTGTCCAATATGGGGCCACAAGCCCTACTGCTGACTGGCTGCTTCATGTCACGTGGCTTTAATTACTTCAAGCTTGAAGGGCTCCTGGTGGCTCAAGGCTCTACTCTGGAAAGTGCCATTGTGGCTGCTTCTTGAGGTCATGCAGTGAGATACTGGGCACAGAGCCAGGACCCGAGGTGGAGCTGCTGGGGAGCCTTCCTGTTTCTGTTGTCACCTGCCCCCAGAGGCAGGCCAGGCCTCGGTGCAGAGGGTCTGACGGAGGGCCACAGGGCCAGGAGGGCTCACGATCCCAGTTGACCAATCCTGGAGGCCCGAGGGTTGGAGTGCAACTCGCTCTCCTCTGCCTGGGAGTTCCCCCCACCCCCACCCCCACCCCCACCCAGCCTGGCTGCCTGGAGCCTTGAACATGCCTTCCTGCAAAGGAGCAAGTATCCAAGGTCAGAGACCCGGGACATCCAGAGAGGGAACCTCAGGGAGGAAACAGAGGCTCTGAGCGTCGTAACCACTGAGGTATTCGGGGGCCGAGGACCAACCTCACAATTATTCCAGAAGAAAACCACCAATGCCAACAAGTCTGATGTAAACTCTCTGCCCAGCCAACCCCCACAGGCACCTGGAGGCCTGCCCTGCCTGCCTTCCCCCTGCAGATGGGGCCCCGATGGTCGTCCACTACAAGTCAGGGGGCAGGAGCCCCGGGTGTTGGGTGCAGGTGCGCTGCTCTGTCTGGGAGGGCCCAGCCTCCCCCAGCACTGCCCAGGCCCCCACATTCCAGGAGAATAGACCCATGGCCACAAGGCAGGGGAGTGGGAGGCAGATGGCCCATCCAAGCCCCAGGGCAGGCACGTGGCTGAGAGACACAGAGGCCCAGGTGGCCTCTCCCCCTTTCCTGGTGGGCACTGTGCTAGAGCCAGAGGAGGTGCAGGGAGGAGTGAGGGCAGGCAGGCCATCGCAAGAGCACCTTTCTAGAAAGCAGCTGTGCTCTGAACGCTCAGCCGCCAGGTGAGCAGGACTCTCTGCCTGTGTCTGGAGACCTCGCACCAAGCACTACTCCTTGACTTGGTAACATGCAAGCTCCCTCCTCACAGTGGACCCAAGGTGAGGGTGGGGCGGGTGCATCCCTCCGCAGCAGGAACCTCCCCCTGCGCCTGTCCCATTGGCGGGGGATGGGCTGGGGGACAAGTGCCAGACAGCACAGGCCCTGGGGGAACCTCACCAAGGCCATGACATCCCAGGAGGGCACACAGGAGGACATGCCGGGATCCCTGGGTGACAACAGAACCCGCCCAGAAGGATGGGGAAACTGAGGCCCAGCTGAGCAGCCATCCTGGGACCACGAGAGAGCCGGGCCATCTGGTCCAGGAACAGCCGTGGGCCTCCTCCCTCCACTGCCCATGACTCAGTGTCCCCGGGAACAACTCCCCCCCTGGGAGGTGGCCGCCTGCTTTCTTCCTGGCCCTGGCTTGGTCCAAACCCCTTTCAACTCGCGCCCAGCCCTCAGCCAACAAGGGTTCATTCAGCCTCCGGGAGAACAGTCCTGGGGGGCCTGGGGGAGCAGCTGGTAAAAGTGCAAGTCACATTTCCCTCTAAGGGCACAGGGAGGCCATCCCCGGGAAAGGAAACACAGACCACCAATGCATGGGAGAAGGTGGCCAACCTCACTCGCAATCAAGGACCTCCAGACCCAAACCCCTGGACGGCAGGGCACAGGGCCCCCCTGTCACTCAGTGCCCTTGGTCCTCACAGGGGCATGTGCAGTGCCACCCTCAGAGGGGGCTGTGCTGAGGCTCACTGAATGTGAGCGCCCATTTCCTCCCAATTCCAGAAACGCAGCCCAGGAACCAACCAACAGAGGGACGGCTAGAGGTGTGTGGTGTCACAGGATGCAGATAGCAAGCAGGGCTCAGGGGTCCATGTCCACATGGAAGGCAGGATGATACGGTACAGAAACCTCCTTTCTCAAAGACTAGTGTGTGTGAGTGTGTGAACATGAGCAGGGGTGTGTGTGTGAATGTGTGCCCATGCATGTGTGAGTGTGTGCGCACACGCATGTGTGGATTTGTGTGAGTGGTGTGAACACGTGTGCAGATGTGTATGCACGTGTGAGCAGCATTGCACATGTGTGTGTGCACATGCATGTATAGATGTGTGTGCATGCACAGGCATTGTGAGTGTGTGCACATGTGAGCGTGTGCACATTTGTGTGCGTGCACATGCATGGGTGAGAGTGAACATGTGTGAGTGTGTGTGTGAATGTGTGTGCACATGCATGCATGAGTGTGCTGCGCCTGTGTGGGTGCACACGTGTGTGCATGTACGTGCGCGTGTATGTGCACGCGTGGCTTCATGCATCCACAAGTGTGAACATTTGTGTTCATACACACACAGACTTTCATGGGCGCCAACCATGTCACTGACACGGGTCACCCCAGAAAGTGGCTGGAAGGGGTGGAGTGCCCCCGCCATTTCTGCATCACCTGGGTTTTCACAGGGGTGAGGTCACACTGGTCTTGAGGGAAAGCAGCCCCCAGGACTTCTGGTGAGAGCAGCTCCCTCTGCAGAGAGAGCTAACAAAGCCAGTGTGCTACACGGCCTCGGTTTCCTCATCTGTAAAATGGGGGTGGCAGCCCTTTCTGGTTTGGCCTTCACCACGCAGGGGCGGGAGGCAGGTCCTGGGTTCCAGGGAGCAACGCTGTGGGTGGCCAGGCCTCTAGCCTTAATGTCCAGAGGACTCCTACCCGTGGCCAGGCTGGTGCTCCTGTATGTCCACCCCCAATAGCTCTCACCCCATCCTGCACACACTCAGCTCCATCAGGTCAGGCTCAGAGTGGGCAGTGGGGTCAGAGAGAAGGGGTCCTGGCCTGGGATTAACATGGGGACCAGGCGAGAGGCCACAGCACTGCCCTAGGGTCAGTCCCATGAGGGGGGGACAGGAGCTGTCCTTCTGCAACACCCAAGAGAGAGGCTACACCCTTCCTCGGGGAGCACCCCTCTTCCCCAGGGAGCACCCCTCCTCCCCAGGGATCATCACCTCCCCAGGGAGCACCCTTCCTGCCTGAGGGAACACCACTCCTCCCCAAGGAAGTACTCCTCCCCAGGAAGCATCCACACTCAGGGAGCACTTCATAGGGAACCAACCACCCTGAGAGGGGCCAAGGTCAAGTTGCCACAGGAGGCCCAGAGCAAGCTATCTCCTGGATAGCAACAGGGCAAGGTGGGTGGGATGAGGTTGCAGGAGTCAGAAGGAGAGGGTTCTATTGTAATCGGGTATCTGTGACCCCCCAAGACAGGCCAGGCTTCCCCGGGACCAGAAGGCCTGTGGCTCTCAGGCTAGCCCTGGGCTGCAGAGCTCCCCCTCTTCTGACTCAGACGAGAGGATGGTGAGGGACACACCTGCTGCAGCCCCCGTGTCAGAAGGGAAGGTGCTGAGGCATCAAGACCACCAAGCTCCAGTAAGCACTCCTGAAGGCCACCCGGAGGAGAAGCGCCAGGGGAGACTGTACTTGCCTGAGGGCACCCAGTGTCTGGACGCACACCTTAGGCACCCTGGTCCCAGGAGGAGACAAACCATAGAGGGCTGTGACCTGCTTTGTAAATGGCTGTTGCTACAAAGCAGGGAGGGCAATAGCAGAGCAGAGGCCACTCAGATACCCCAAAGCCCTTTGGTGAACCACAGCCATCCCTCAACCAACGGGGCTCACGGCTCAGAAGCAAGGCTGACCCGGCTCCAGGAGCACAGATCAGGCCCGGGGAGCACAGCCTTCTGTGGAGGGGGGAAGATGGCTGGAAGAGAAGGACAGTCTGTGTTCTGGGAGTGGTCGGAATGTGCCCCCCACCCCAGATGCCGTGACAACCTCCGGCCATCCTCCCCCTCCCCTCCCCCACGCCTCCGGTCCTGTCCCTGTCATGTCCACAGACTGTCTGGGCACCGCTCTGCCCTTCGAGGCACTGGGAGCCCAGCCCCACAGGGCGGAGTTGGCACAGCCCCCGAGGAGTTCAGGAGACCATGGTTCTCACCACATCTGGGGGTTTTCAACATTTACTATGAAACGCTTTGCCACCAGCTAAACTCCATGATGCACACAGGACGCGTGTCCTCTACCACGTGTCTGTCCTCCCCGGCCACCAGGCGGCCATCAACCAACCACATTTTACCAGATGCAAGTAAGTGAGTCGCAGACATTGCTGGATGTCAGGCAGGGCATGCACATCGCACACCACTAACGCAAGGGCAGCATCTGTCATGGGTAAAACCTGCCCCCAGTGGGACCCACAAACCCTGCAGACACCTGAGCTGGGACAGATGCACAGCATAGCCCTGACCCCTCAGGACGAGAGTCACCACCCAGTGCGGCAGCTACAAAACACATGCGGCTCCTCCAGTGTGGACTTAATTCGAATTAGGTGAGATATAACAGTCCCTCACATGTCCCAGCCACATCTCAGGAGCTCGGTGGCCAGTGGCTCAGACCCAGGGCCCACCATCACCACAGAAACTTCTATCAGACCTTCTATTAAAACTTTGTTTTGTCTAACGCCTTCTTGAAAGGATCTTGAGGGAAACCGCGTACCTTATCACAGCTGTGCGGGGCCAGAGGGGTCACGGACTGCAGAGCGGGACCAGACCCCTGGCTACCTGTGCCCCTTGAGGGGCGCGGGCATCGCTCAGGTACTTCCCGCAAGCCACGGTCACTTGCCCACCGGCAGCGTGGGCGCCCAGCCGGGGCACTAAGCTCCAGCCAGCCACATGTGGAACGGTGCAGGGGGGGCGTGCCGGCCATTGGCCCACATCATGATGCATTTTTCATGCAAGGCAAATGGCTCTTTGCACGTTTGTCTTCCTATATGGGGCAATCCTGGCACAGCAGCCACAGGGCCTTTGAAGTATTTCAAGTCAATATTAATAAATCATAGGCCACAGACTGCGAGAAGACCATTAACCGTTGGAAAGCTGGGCTCTAGAATGGCATTCTGCAGAAACGAAGCTGCTGCCAGGCAGGGAGAGGAAGGGCCGGGCTTCTGTCCTCAGGCACAAGCAGGCCCTGTTCTGCTCCCTCACGTGCGCACTGTGTGGCCTCAGCCAAGTTGCCCGACTCCTCTGAGCGCCAACCTTCCCTGACCCTTGGTCAGAGGGAGGCTCCCATCAGCCTTGGGGCAGGCAAATCCAAACCCAAAGCCCTGCATGGCCTGGGCCTGCTGACCGTGGGGCCCGCCCCCAGGGGACCCCAGCCCCTGCCTGGACCCCAGGCAGAGGAGAAACCCCCATTGGAACCTGTTTCACGGGTCTGCACCCCGTTTACGGGGCCCAGAGTGGGACTGCAAACGGGACTGTGTGCTCTGTGTCTGGACGTGGAGCCTGGCATGGCAGCTTTAAACCGTTAAATAGTCAGTTCCGTCACCCCGGCCCAAGGAACCTTCACCGTGGTCTGAACGGCAGATTCGAGTGTAGAATCCTCAGCCTCTTGGGGGCTCCCTGACAAAATGGGACCCAGCTCCCTCCCTTGTCGCGAGTGTACTCCTGGGCACACAGGAGCCCCTGTCAGAGCCCCCACACCCGCCAGACGCGGGCTCTCATACTCGGGACCGAGGAAGCGGCACCAGCAGAGGACCGGTGCAGATCGTGAGCTGGCTGTAGTCACAGTTGTTAATAAATATCACGTTACATTAAAAACAAAAGTAAGGGACACTCAAAATCCCCATTTTCCAATTATTTGGTGAGGCTGTGCCGTCCTCTGTGCTAAAGGTAATCCAGGAGTCTCACATCTGTAGGGCGGGTGGAACGCACTGCTGTGCTCTGGCCTGTGGCCTCCCAGCGCAGGGTGCCTCCCGTCGGCAACCTGAAATCAGCCACATGGAGGGAATACTGACCCGGCAGACAGTGCCAGATATTCCTTCAGGGTTTTCTCCCACAAAGGGCCAGGAGTTGGTAACCGGCAACTGCTGAGCCGCCTGTGCCCCAGGCATTGCCAGCAGACAGACTGCATCAGGCCACACCCATTCAGAGGCTGCCTATCCAAAAAGAAATGGTTTTGTTTTTAATTTTTTAACATTTATTTATTATTGAGAGACAGAACATGAGCCTGGGAAGGGCAGAGGGGGAGACACAGAATCTGAAGCAGGCTCCAGGCTCCGAGCTGTCAGCACAGAGCCTGACTCAGGGCTCGAACTCACAAACTGTGAGATCATGACCTGAACCAAAGTCAGACACTTATCCAACTGAACCACCCAGGCACCCCCAAAAAGAGATGTTGTTAATGTAAGGTAAACTGAGGCACAGCTCAACTGAAAGTGGGCAGGCAGGCTCCCTGGAGCCAGAGCAGAGTAGGGAGACTACCAGATCGGCTGTGGCCTGGGGAGCTGCTTGGCCAGCTGAGATTACTTGTCCTCAGGTTCGAGAGCAGGACTCTGGCTCAGCCATGTTCCAACGGAGCACTGAGCATCAGAGCCTCCAGTCTGGTGTCCCGGCTAAGTAACCTCCTCACTGCTCTGCAGGCTGAAGCAGGACACGGGGAAACCAGGCCCCAAGAGTCACTCATTTCAGGGGAAGTCAGGCACTCAGAGTGTCTGACTTTTTGAAACATCTAGAAAAGGCCAGAATCATCCTCCAACAGCTTCCAGGCTCCCTGTCCCTGCTGCCTCCAGGCTCCCTGTCCTCTGCCCCTGGGTCCACTCACGCCCATCGGGAAGGCCATGGTCAGCAACGGCCACTAACCTGGGGAAAAGCCGGGCTGGGAAGGCACCAGCGGGTGGAGGGGGGGGCAGCCACAGGGACCTTCCTCCATCTCACACTGGCCAGCCTTCTGCCCAGATGCCAGCCCCGCTCAGCCAGGGGCCTGGGGGCCTCCAACAAAAAGACCAGTGAGCAGGGCAGCCTTGGCCCCTACCCCATGGCTTCCAGACAGTCTCTGGCCCGCATATGAGTTCTCTGTGGCCTCTGAGGGGGGCCGGCGCCCTCGCCCTCAGACTGGCAGCCTCGCGGGTCCCGTGGTCCCTGGAAAGAAAGGCCAGGGCCAGGACAGAGCAGAGCTGCAGAACTGAAAGGGCGTGGGCCACAGTGGGCAGAGAATGGAGAGGCAGAGGACGGGAGCTAGAGCCAGGAGCTGGGCTGCTGGACACGGGAAGGACCTGAGGGCCGGGGCCAGTGGTCCGTGGGCTTGAGAGTCAGGGGCCAGGGGCCGGGGGCAGGCTGACTGCAGGTCTGGGGGACACAGAGTTGAGTCCAAGGGCCAGCAGTGGTGTGGATGGCGAGCAGCCGTAGGAGCACCACAGGGCTGCGGCCGGGAAGCTCAGAGCTGGGGGCTGCAAGGTCTGGAGAACTGCAGACCGAGGGACTGGGGGGCAGTAGGGCCCCGGGGCCGGGGCAGCCACCCAGAGGCTGTGTGCAGGGTCAGCAAGTTCAGCCTCAGAATGGAAGAGGCCAACAGCCTCAGCCACCAGGGCCCTGCAAACCCACGGACAGCTCACTCCCCAGATAACAGGACCTGAGGTTTCTCGCTGTGCGGCCTCAGGCAAGTCACTCCACCACTCACTGGGGAAGGGACTTGCCGGTGTTGGGTTTCAGCATCGGAGCTCTCTTCTCCTGACCCTGTGGAGCCCACTACAGATCACACAGGGCAACCCTGATCACTGGCCCCTGATCCCCGCCCCTGACCCTGCTGTTTAATACTCAGCCTGGGAGTGAGGGTGAGAAAGGCAGGGAAGGGAAGGAGGGAGACCCGGCCGGCCGGGAGGGGTCAGGCCCTAGAGCCCTGCAGGGGCAGCAGGTCAGGGTGCCCCACCTGAACCCAGCTTGCCAGGGGCAACCTGGGACCCTTACCTCAGTGAAACACTGGCTCTCCTTCCTCCCCTGGGTTGCCCAGATGGGCCCATAAATCATGTGCCCAGGCAGCAGGTACGCCAGCACCACTGTCTGGGTCAGCTGCAGGTCAGCAGCCTCCGGTTGGGGGCGGGGAGGGTAGGTTTGTGCATTCTGGGTGGGGCAGCAAGGAGCCAAGGGTGGTGGGCCCCTCCTTGGGGCATGCTGCCCTGATGCTTAGAATAGGGGGTTCTAGGAAAACTGGTGTCCCATTTCCCATATGGGCTGGCTGAGGCTCAGAGAGACTCACCAGGGACCCGATGTGGAGAGCACACAGTGGGCCCTCCCCAAACACACCTTCCCCACCAGTCCAGGACCCAGCCCGGCCTGCAGATCTCCTTGGGCATTCGTGGCACCTGCAGGGCCTGGGACAGAGGAGGGGCAGGCCCAGCCTGGCCACAAGAGCCGCTTGACGGAGCTCAGCCCTCATGATGGCCAGAGGCCCTGGGCCCCCTATTCAGAGAGTCCAGACCCACTGGACCTGGAGGCCTGAGTCCCAGCAGAGTCTCAGGCGGCCGGGCCAAATGCTTCTCAGGTGGCAGCTGCTGCCCGCACAGGCCAGCACAGGTCAGACAGCGCAGCCAGCCTCGGCGCTGGGCTGGGGGATGCCGGGCCCGCCCTCTTCTCCAGGCCCAGGTGTGAGGGGTAGAGAGCGTCCAAGAGGCAACACATTCATTCCACAGAACTTTGAAGAGCGTATGGGCCAGGCTGGGTGTGCAGTTGAGGGGAGAGACAGATGGACGGGGGACAGATGGACAGCCATCCAGACCCCCTCCCTGCTCCAGCTGTGAAACAGGGCAGGCGAGGCTCCCTTGGCCAGTGCCCTCACGGCATTGGCCCAGGGCCCGCCCCCGCCTACAGCTGGGAGCCCCCCTCCCCGGCCCCCCGTGGAGGCCCCCCTGTATGCTGGAGGGGGGTGGGGTGCCGCCCCCAGGGGCCCCACACAAGGCACCCTCCTCAGATCCAAATCCCCCGCCCACCTGCTCCCCCAAACACACACTCTCTCTCTCAGAAGCTGGATGAGGGACCAGTTTTCTGAATGGAGGACGGGGTGGAGGGGAAGGGGCCAGGCTCTGGGGCCTGGGACCCTGGCCAACAGGGTCACCCCAGCAGGCTGCTCTCCTGCGGGACAGCAGCACCTTCTTTTTGGGATAGAAAGAATCAGATTCGACAAGTCTTGTAAAACGCTCCATCCGGGGCCTGACCCAGGAAGAGCCACCCGTCACCCTGCCTTGTGATGACTGCCTGCTGCCCGGCATGCCCAGCACTGTTCGCTGGGCCAAGTTCCAGAACAAAGCCTGCAGCGGGACCGCATCACAGACTGAGGGGGGCAGACAGGCTGCTGCGGACAGAAACCCGGGTCAGAGGCTCACACAGGCTCTCGGCCTGAGGGGCCCATCCCGGCTCAGCTCCGAGCCCCGGGGCTGTGTTATTTATGAAACCTGCAGTTTCCTAGGCACATAGTAATTTTCACCTCCCTCCCTGTCAAACAGAAGACAAGTTTTCACCTTAAAGTTGCTGATGAGCAGCCCAAACAGCAGGCGAGGCTGTCTAAACGAAAGTAGCTTCACAAAGGGGGCTTGACTGACGTGAGGACAATGAAAGTGGGGATGGTGTCCGGGCTATCAAAGCAGGCGCAGGTGGGCCGGCGAGCCCGGGCACGTCCCCGGAGAGGCCCGCTTGCTCCGCACTTATCTGTCTCTCAGGGTCCAAAAGCACGAACCAACAGGCACATGGCTCACTGGCCCAGGGCGTTTCTCTGTAAACACTTTCTGAACCCCAACAAAAGTTTGATTACAGTTTGGTTGAGATGGAAAATGAGAGGAAGAGACTGTTACTCGGCAATTAGAATCCCTTTCCTCTCTGCATAGGGCATTTCCCTGCATTGCTCTCCCCATGGGTCCCGAAAGCCCCGACTCAGGCTTGCAGTTCCTGAACAAGATGACCCCATGGCCACAGTGTGCGTGAGCGGAAGACCTGGTCTCAGGGGCCAGGCCTGATTCAGCAGCCCCATGGCCCAGTCACTGCGCTGCCTTTAGCTAAAGAGCTGATCTTCTCTGCATCCCCACCTGTGAGCGTGGGGACTGAGCCTACCTGCAGGGCTCCCGTGTGAATCCAGTGGGAGCATTCGGTGGCATGTGCATCAAGTGACAACCATGAGGGAACATCTGGCACAGATGCACCACTGTGTGGAACAGCGTGCAGTGCTCAGAGGCAGCCCCGCAGAGGAGCTGTCTCAGGTCAGAGGCCCCACCCCCACCCCACAAACCCAGCCCCTCCGTTCTGGCCTTCAACAGACAAGGGGGCCCCTGCCTTGCTCCTCTGGGCACATTCCTGAGTCTGGGATCTCCAGGGGAAATCTGGAAGGGTGTCTCGCTGGGTGGCCCACTTGTAAACCTTGAACAATGACATGGCTCAGTTTCCCCTCCTACAAGATGGACTGAGCTCCTCCCGAGGCCGTGGGAGGCTAATGAGTCAGTGTTTGTAAAATGCTTTGCGGATCAGATGAAAGAGGCCCCGGGAGGGGGGGCTGCCCGTTGGGGGTGATTATTGTAGGTGCACATGCGCTCTCACCCCTGCTCCCTGCGCCCCACACGCAGATCTCAGCACTGGGCCCGGGCGGTGAGAGCCCTCCCACCTCGCACCTGCTCCCTGCTCCGAGTAGGGCCGTGGAGTCTGCTCCAAGAGTGGCCGGGGGGCCCTGTGCACAGCTGTGCAGTGACCGCTGCCCCCAGAGCCTGCTGGAGGGAAAGAGCAGGAGGTAGGGGCCCCAGCACCCCCTTCACCTCCCTGTGTTGTGCCACATAAGCCCCCACCTTGTTCATAAACCACAGCATGGGGTTTTCTCTGCGCAGATTCATGGCCAGGGCCCCGTTTCCATGAGCCACCAGGCCCGTGCTACTCCGGAAGTGTGTCTGAGAGCAGATAAAGGAAGCACACCCCCACTGCAGCCGGAGGGCTGCCCGCCTCCCTACCTGACACGCGCCCTGTGGTCGCGGCAGCAGGAAAGGCCTCAGGAGCACACCAGCCTCAGTGAGGACATGTGGTCACAGCAGTCCGCCAGCCGTCCCGGACCCACACCCCAGCTCAGTTCCAAGGGCCCCTGGAACGATCGGACAGGTGGCCTGGGGGGAGGTGAACATGAGGACCAGATATGGGAGTGGCGTCGAGACTTGGCCCTGAGAAGGTAAAAAAAATATCTTCTGAGCAGGTTTTATTTCCAAGCTGAAATGACAGCAGCGGAATTAAATTTTGTTTCTTTTCAGGCTATCGAATGCAGACACAGGCAATTTTAGAATTATACCTGTGGCTCCCCTTCCGTCTGTACTGGATGCTCTGACCTCAAGCTGCTGCCCCCGGCGAGGGTCAGGACTGGGCCCTGCCTCCCGGGCTCCATAGGGAATGAACGAATGAATGAATGAAAGAGTCCCCTCAGGGAGAACCAAGCTCAGAGAGCAGACGACCTATGGGGCAGGTCACAAGTACCTGACCCATGAAGATAGCCCCGTCCCTTGGATTTTAACATTTAAACTGCAGGGTGAACACAGACACTTCCCTAAACCGGCCCATTTCCTGGAGGGCCTCCCCCGCCCCATCTGCTCCCGCCCAGCAGAGCCCTGTCATCCAGCAGGAGACCCCTGGCAAGGTCAGAGGCCCGAGTCCACTTGCAAAAAGACCATGAAAATGCCATGTTCGTCAGAGAGCCACCTGCCCGGCTGCTTTCCGGAAGTCCCTTCCCCAGCCCCGGGGATGCTCCTGCTTCTCCTGCGGCCAGAGGGACCCAGGCTCACCACCCGCAGACAGTGACCTGGAGCCCCCGGCCCATCCATCACTGTCAGGCTCCGAGACGGGCCTGGCTGCGACTGCTTCCGCCGCACACAAGGAGAGAGGAGAGGGGGTCGCCTGGCAAAGGCGCCATGGGTCAGACTGAAGGTGCCTTGCCAAGCGCACACTGGCCTGCTCTGGCCAGAAGCCCAGCCTCCTTGGGGTCACAGTCAGACCGGGCTGAGAAACGGGCTCCTCTCTCTGTGCGGCCCCAGCTGGACAGAGGCCCTGAAGCAGCAGGCACTGGGACTCAGGCCTGCCTCTGAGCCTTCACCGCCACCTCTGGCTGGCTGCCCATCTCCTGAGCACCTGTGAAGGGCCAGGACTCCTCAGGAGCCACGAACAGGGTGGTGGGGCTGCTTATAGACCACTGGAGTCCCTCTGCGAGCTGGCCCTCTGGGTAGGCTGTGGGGACCAGGAGGCCCCTGCCCCAGGGAGTTTGGGAGGTGGCTACAGCCGGTCCCCATAAAGGGCGAGGCCTCTGGAGTTCCTCCTGGAACCATGGAGGCAGGGACGGCTTGATGCCACCCACCTCTGTGTCAGCAAAGGGCCTCCAGGCTGATGGAGGGGTCCCTTGTCCCATGGGTGGGGGCGTTCCACCCCCCACCCTGTGTTTGCCCCAAGGCTAAGCCCTGAGAGCCCAGGCAGCCACCCCTGCACCAGCTCCGGCCGCCCTGTCTGTGGGGGACCACACTGTCCCCAAGCTGCTATGGCGGTGGTCCTGCCCCAAATGGGGGTACAGCAGTGTCCCCGAGCTGCTGTAGCTGTGGTCCTGTCCCAGGCTGGACCATGAGGGTCACAGACAGCCTCCCATCCTCCTGCATCCCCAGTGCCCTCAGAGAAGATTTGCAGGAATGAAGTTGAGGAAAACCCATGGGCGATCAACTCAGATCCTAAAGATCTACACCTACGGGACCCTGACAATGGTCTGACCCAATTGCTTCCTCCATAGATGGAGAAACCAAGGCCCAAAGAGAGCTGGGCCTTTAGGCCCCCGATTCCTGACCCTAACCAGAAGCTGAGGGGTACAGACACTTGTCAGCCTCTCTGTGGCTGGATTCCACAGCCCTAAGATGCAGAGGTGAGCACGTTAAGGCCTCAGCTGGGCTGGCTGGACATCAGTGATACTGAGTCTCTCCCACAGCTGTCGGGCAATCCCCCCCACAGGGACAGTAGTCACTCAAAGACAACCTTATCTGGGTCCTGGTGTGTCCCCCCGGCCCAGGAATGGAGAGGAGCCCTGGATGTCCACCCAAGCCGCCCCACCTGACTCAGGGGCTTGAGGACACTGCTGCCCTCACTAAGACCAAGCCCTCCCCACCTGCATGTGGCCTCAGAGGAGCACCACCCGTGTCAGGTGGGGAGGAGCCTCAGACATGGTTCAGCATAGCATCCCCGTCTTATGGTGGGGAAGCCACAGGGACTTGTCAGAGGACACACAGGAGCCAGGAGCCCAGGTGGGTCTGGGACACCCCATCCAGGACCCCTGCCACCTAATCCTCGGTAGGCAGGCAGGCGGGGCCAGGTCGCCGTGGGACTGGGTGAGTGGGTTGCTCTGCTGGGGCTCCCAGGATGACATCCTGCAGACGGAGCTGCTCACACCACGGTTCTTTTCCCACAGTCCTGGAGGCTGGAGGCCGTGGGCTGCTTTCTCGTGAGACTCTCCGTCTTGCAGGCCCTCCTCACTGCTGTGTGCTCACGTGGCCTGACCTCTGTGCACCCTCACAACGCCGGAGGAGTTCTGTGGGTCTTCTTCCGATAGTGACACTGATCCCACTGGGCTGGAGTCCACCCCGTGACCTCATTTAACCTCAGCGACCCCCTAAAAGTCTGTCTCCAAATACAGCCACATTGAATCGGGTGGGCATAATCCAGTCCAGGGCAGAGCATCAGACGCTGGTGCCTGTCTAGGTAAGTTCCAGAGTGTCTGGGCCACAGCCCGAGGCCGGGAGAGCAGGAGCAGATGCTCGGCCTGCCTCCAGGAGCTGCCAGTCTACTTCCCGGATGGTCAGGGAACACGTGGGCACCCAGGAACTGGATGGAATGCTGCCTGCATCAGCTGCATGGGGCGGACGGTATCGAGGCAGAGAAGGAGCCCGGGGGGCCCGCACAGCCGTGGAGCGAGCATGGCAAGGAGTGGGGGTGGCAGCACCGCTTGTGTGCAAGCTCTCTGTGCACGCTCCCCAGAACGATCCCGTGAGGCCCCTGCAGCCCGATGTCCAAGTGGGTGCTGCCACACCAAAAGCCACTGGTTGTCCCACGTCGCTGCCTCCCTCTGGGCAGGGGTCTGATCCACACCAGGGCTTTCAGACCCTGGGTCTCCTGCTCTGTCTCTACGGCTTCACCTCCAGCCCAGATAGCAGCTGGTCCCAGGCAGAGGGATGAGCACCCAGGTCCAGCTGGGCCGCCCACCAGGGCTGTGCTGGGACCGATACTTGAGCTCTGGACTGGGTTTCTTCATCCACCAAGAAATCCTGTGGCAGAGGCCACAGAAAAGCTGAGACTCAGCCCAGGCCAGAGCACGGAGGCCCTGGGACAAGAGGTTGTGCTAGGGTGGCTTCCTGCTATCCCCAGCCAGCTCCTAGAGGAAACCAGATTGGAGAGATTCGTGGGTGTCCCAGCCGGACCTTTAGCCGCTGCCAGCCCGGGTGGGCAGGTCCTGTTCAGAAACACGCTAGAAACATAGCATCTGTGTTCACACCCACAGCTGTGCTGCTTCCTGCCATCCAGCTTCTGTTCTGCTCTGCAAGACAGAGTCTTCTGTCCAACTTGATGTGAGTCACTTTGTCACTGAGGAATACCCCACAGGTGCTCAGTAAAGGTGGCCCCCAGCCTACTAAAGGCTTGTGGGACCCTCAGTTGGTTCTGTGGAATAATGCCTGGTGCTCAGCACCACCGACACCCACACAGCAGAGAACCCCAAGCCCTAGCTGGACAGAGCCCCAAAGGCTGAGGCAGGTGGGTGCAGGGCCTCTACTCCTTGTGCCCCTAGAGAGTGAGTGTGAGGTCAGGAGGAAGAACCAGACACAGACTGTGGACCTATCCCCTCTCCCTGGGAACTAAACCTGCATAGCCACTCAGTCATATCGCAGAGGGGAGCCACAGGGGCAATAGAGGCATTTCCGCCCTCTATTTCCCTCCACGCTTTAAAATGCTACAGTATTAGCTTTATGAGGATAGGGCTGTCTTGTCACTGCTTTCAACCCCTCATCTAAGGCCTGACACTGAGACGGTAATAAGTATTGGATGCGACAGTGGTGGGTGGTGGGAAATGGGTGAATGGTAGATGAACAGATAGGTGGGTAGGAAGGTATATGGATGGGCAGATGGTGGGTGGGTAAGTGCCTGGATGAGTGGATGGATACAAGGATCAAGGAAGAGATGTGAACAGACCAGAACAACCTAGGTAGGTTCTTGGTACTCAGGCAGTCAGCCCTTCATCTGCACAGCCAGAAAGTGTGTCTCAGTCAGGACTCCTTGCCTTAGTTTCCCTGGTATGTCTCTGGCCCTCTCTGGTAGTCAGGAAAGTCATTCCCCAAGACATCCGTCCGCTGGTACCTAACTTGAGTGGACCGTCAGGCAAGCCCTCCACTGCCCCCAACAGGCTGCCCTCCATCTCCTTGGCCCCTGGGTTCGGGCTGTGGCAACCCAGAGGCAGCCCCTCAGCTTCCTTGTCTTTGAAACAGGGTCTTCCTTCCCACACTGAGCTCCAAGTGCCACATCTGCCCCTTTTACTCACCCATCTATCCTGTTGAGAGGCTGTGCCGGCCAGAGACCCGTGACTGTGTGGACAGTGAGTGCTTGTCATGAGAGAGAAGGAGAAAGAAAAAACCCAGTAAAGCCTGTACTGTCACCCAGAAACCAGGTCCAGGCTGGAACAAGCACCCAAGGTCAGCTCAAAGCTTTCCATGAGGCCCAGGTCCCAGACCCCACTGCACCCCGAGCCTGCACTCACAGAGCAAAAGCCAGTACCAGGCAGCCCCTTCCCACATCCTGACCAAAGAAAGCTTCCCCCGAGCTCCACGGCCTCAACCCCGTTTCTGTACTGCCGAAGTATAGAACCGTGGTACAGAGCCACGGGGCAGAGCCATGGGGCAGTGCCTCGGTGCAGAGCCACGGGACAGCCAGCATGAGCCACAAATGCAGTGTTATGTTTTTAGCCTCCCTGCCAGCTTTTGAGAAACATGCCCATGCATCAAGAATATGCGGAGGACTGGGGCGCCTGGGTGGCTTAGTCGGTTAGGCGTCCGACTTTCGCTTAGGTCATGATCTCGCGGTTCGCGGGTTCGAGCCCCGCGTCGGGTTCTGTGCTGACTGCCAGCTCGGAGCCTGGAGCCTGTTTCAGTCTGTGACTCCCTCTCTCTCTGACCCTCCTCTGCTCACGCTGTCTCTCTCTCTCTCTCCTAGAAATAAATAAAACATAAA